>NW_008824475.1:557480-573793 GCF_000699105.1 Pygoscelis adeliae
AAAGTGTGTTTGTTGAACTTACACTGAAGTAAGCTCTGCATGTAGTAGGCCAGACCAAGTAATCTGCAAATAATATGAAAATACCTGCTAGGGAGATATTCAGTCTGTAGAAGTAATTAATACTCAAAAGTCCGGAAAGCAGAATTTAAGAGGCTACAGGAATGTTTCATTTTCCTGGGAAAGTCTTTGCTGTTATAAAATCAAACTCTGCATGTTGATACTCAAGTTTCTTTTGTGATTCTGTAAAATGCAATTTTGAGTGAGGATTTTGTTTAGAAGTCAGAAAGCTCTGCAGAAGATAGAAAAAAATCATTGGCAAGTTGGATATTGTTAAGCTAAATCATACTGTGCAGACCTTCTGTGAAAAATTAGCTCCAGAACTTACTGTGCTGCTTAAATGAGACCTGTAGTAAAAAGCAAAATTATTTGCACTGTGAGCAGGTTATTAATTTCCTGTTCTGCAGGACATGCCTATAGTGGGAGTTATTCTTCCATGTCAGTTTAGCAACAATATTTATATCTGTCTGTACACCTCTTCTGAGAGAGAGCTGGTAATCCCTCCCATTAAAGGCTTAAATACCTCTTTGATACTAAAACATTTTTCTTTATTCCATAAAGGTCTGGTGGCACTTATTCTAAACTGAAGAGAAGTGGGATATACTGCCTAATGTGACATAGCCAGCTATGAACTCGGAGCCAATGAGCAATGTCAAAGTGTGTCTTTTTCAAAGCAATTATTTTGATAAAACTTTCTTTAACGCATTCTCTAGGCCTATAAAAAGACCTGTCAACATTGCAGATGCCTGGTGTAAGTGTTTCATTACTACAGCTGGCTTTAACAGATATAAAGGGTAATTTTTAAAATTTGGTTTCAGTAACTTTCAGCAGTGCTGATGCCAGCAGAACAATGAATATAGTGCTGTGTAGTACAAGCACTGCTCTGAGCACTTATCCCCCCACCATTTCTGTCTTGACCCAAATCCCCAGCTGCACTGACCTCTGCAGGAACTAGGCCTTTAGGATTACCTGAAAGGGAATTAAAGACAAATCAGGAACCGAGTGTCCACTTAAGCCATGGCTCTTCTAAAGAGAACCTGTGGGACTCAGCTGACCTTCTTTTGAGAGGCTCTCATTAATTTACGTGGATGTTGGTTCAAAGTCTTAAAGTACTTCATCTCTTTCTCCTCCTGAAAGTGGACCAAGCCTTGTTCCTCCCCCCCGCCCCAGTATCCCAAAACCAGGGGCAGTAGTGCAGATGGGCAAACTGGCCTCCTTGATGTTTCTTGGGGTGGGTTTTGTCCAGTCAGGAGAAGGTACTTATGTATCAGGCTTCTTAAGATAAAATATGGAGTGTCGGTAAAAGTAGCATCATTGTGGTAATTGTATTTACATGCTAATAAATGCATTGTGCACTTGCTTCGCACTAAAATAGAAGTTTCATTTTAATTTGGTCTTCTCATTTTAATTTGATCTTCTTAGTATTGGTCAGAGGAATAAATGTGTCAGTTCATCAAGCAGAAATGCAACAGAAACAAAGTTAAATGGCATTTAAGTGCACTGACTTTGTATTTGTCTCATAGGATTTTACCTGAAGAAAAAATACATGGATTATATCACTGTCAGATTGCTGTCCCATGTAAGGCGTGAGGACAAAGTGGATCAAAGTAATATATGTAAAATACAAGACAAATGTTATTTCAAATGCATGCTGAAATTTATTGAGACCTTGCAGAGTCATCACTAGATTTAATTCAATATAAAGGTCTTTGATAGAAACAGCAACAGCAGCAACTCTTGCAGTGCTGCTATTGCTGCTTTGGGGATTTTATCAATATTACAAAACTTTTATGAAAGCTCCAGAACTATTGCCAAGGAAGAGAAAAAGCTGGAGCACTCAAATTGTGGTGTTGAATCAGAAGAAAATGAATAGAAATTGGCAAATTTTTACAAAGGGATCTTTGCATTTCAGTTGTGGGGAAAAAAGAGTATTAACATGTAGCAGTATGTGCTAAGCATGCTATAGAAAAGTAACTTTAACTTGACATCTATTAAAGGCTAGTAGTAGAGCAAAATGAAGGGGAATTTACCAATGACTTCACATTAGAGATTGGTTAAGTCTGAAATACTCCCTTTAGCTGATCTATTTGACACACTATGTATACAAAATTTATGGGGGGTGTTTTAATGTTATTCACTGTGTATCATCTGTTTAGAATACAAGACACTACCTCAACTGGTGTTACTGTTTGACAGTCTAGGTGTATTTCTGAATGGAAACTCATGAAGCTCATTTCTTTTGGAAATTCTGTAATCTTGGCCTTTGTGGAAGATTATATAATTTTAAGTATTTTTTTTATGACACCAACATACGTTAAAACATACACTGGTATAACATAAAGGATCTGTTACTGACTGCATACTTTCAAATGAATGAATGTGAACTCAGTACATATGGCGTGTCATTTTCCAGCAGGTAAGCCAATTTTTGTGCTATTTAATTCACCAAGAGGTGGCAGCCTTCACTCAGTTCCCTCCAGACTTGTCCTCTGATGCAGGTTGACCAGATGTGTATCTGGCATTGACAACCATGTACAATGGTTGGTGGATGTCTAGAGATGTATCCTCGGGCTGTCTCAACACTGTTGGTATTCTGTATTATTGATTTGATAATAAAATAACTGGAAAAAGACAAAATACATGCAAAATTAAGTTAGTTTTGAAGAAGACTGAGCACTACTTCACCTTTGCTGCCATTCCCAGTCCCTGCTGAAATCAGGATTGGAAGGTTTGTTCTATTCTCCCTTGGTTTTGGGGAGAAATGTTAGTCTGCTTCTCCCTGAAAGTTCTGGACAGTGATAGGTACTCGATACATTTGTAAGAACATGCATACAAAACATTATTAAACATTGATTTATGTGCTCTTGTGTTGTTACATATTCATTATTTTTAATGCAATTAAAGTTGTCAGAAAACACATCATTAATGATTTCCTCCTCTCTGGAGGAGGAAGCGTGATGGCCACTCTGTGCAGTTGTAATGAATGTGTCAGAATGGCATCTGCAAGCCAGATATCTATCAAAACTGTCCAAATACGCCCTTCTTCGATGACACACTGACAATATATTGGTGATAATGATTGTTTGTTTGTTAATTATTTCTTCTTTCTGGGTAGGTAGTATGGAAAATCTAACATATAGAGTTTAGGTAGGATTTTTGTAGGTTAGTTTTCTAAGAGTCAGGTATCTAACTTAAGCCAATCATGTATGAATGAAAAACACACAAACAAAATATTCCGGCTGATCTTTGTTGCCTCCTATTTATATTAGGAAGAGATGGTGGGAAAAAGCACATCCCAATTTTTTTTTAAATTTTGCACATTTGAGAAGACGATGTTTTATTATTTCATGAAGATTCTGTAAAATTTATAGCTAACTAAAACATGATTAAGACCAAAGAGTATCTGAGGTAGGACTATATCTTGTGAGATTTTGATTCCTTATATTTTGCCTAGTGAAGCATGTAACAGCTTTGATTTTAGATTTTCTGACCTATGAGGAAGAATACTGATAGAAACCAGATTGAGATATGATGCTCTGTTTGTGATTTAATCTCCCATATGCCTTTTGAAAGCAGATCAGTAATTTCCATCATCATTTGCATTAATAAAATTCTGGAAAAACATGCTTGAGAGTGACTTCTCTCTTGGTCATAACAGTTCTTGACATTTGAAGAATTCCTTCGGTAACTGTAACAGAAACATCACAGATGAAACAATGGAAGGGCAGAGGAGTTGGCACAGATAAACCAGATGCAGTAGGAATAATGCAGTTGTGTGAGCATGCTGCCAGTGTCTCATTAGATCACAACACTCATCCCCTGTTTCTGTGACCTACACTGGCAACGTGCTTTAGCACATTACTAGCTTTCTTGTCATTGTGGAGGTCCTTAGAAAGGTGATTTAAAACACAAGGTGCAGTCTCCAATTTTTAAACTCTTCCCCCATTCCCCAGTTTTAGCACTAGCAGTTTTAAGGAAAGTAGACGTATTTTAGCTGTGATGAGGATGCTCCTTGTCGTTTTCTTATTTCTAGGAATAAGATCTGCCATATATGTTTGTACTAAAAAACTCTGAAGGATATTTATAATGTTCTTAGTCTTATTTGTGCACTTCAGGGGCTTCTCGTTCTGACCGGAGACAACATATGCATGTCTTAGGCTATTTAAATAAATGAACGTCTGGGCTGGAATAATCTGTGCAGGGATGAAAAAGAGAGGAAGGTTAAAAGCTAAATGAGATCATTCAGAAGATTTACAATCAGCTGTTAAAGATGTTTCCCTGCACTAAAGCTAATCAAGACAATGAATTTTCATGTTTGTCTTGTACTACAGAGGAAATTGAATCAGATGTCTCCTGGGGTTTCCTGTATTATTTGGTATTCACACACTGGCACCCACACTTTTTCAGCTGCTGGCAATGAGATAACTTTGATGCACATATGGTAACTAGGCTTCTCCCAAGAAAGTGAAGAAACAACATTTCCCAATGATCCCAAATGTATGTTATCATCTAATGAAAAGAGATCCAGCACTTAGATAAGGAATGTGGTCATTTCCTATCTGTATGGCGGTTCAATTTTGTCAGCTGCATGGGACAGATTTGGGTTTTAGGATCCCTTGTGGGCTGTGTTTTTTTATCGCCGCTGGGAGTGGGAGAACGGCTGTTGCCTGACACAAAGAGCTGGTTTGCACCGCTGGGTTGTGGATGGGGCAGTGCTTGTGACTAGTGGCAAGAGGGGAAGGCTTCCCACCCGCTGCAGCAGCTGCAGCTGTGGCAAACCACGGCTGGTGCAAAAACAGGACAAGGCACTGTTTGGACTGAGTTCCCTGAACAAGCTGGTTCCCTTCCCCTTCGGGTAAAAGGAAGCAAGCCAGGGCTGCCAGTTAGATCAGGCTGCATAAGAATTGTGTATTTGTAAATGAAGAACTAAAAAACCACATAACAGCATTATGCCATTTTTTAGGCATAAGCCTGTTAGTCTTTTGTTGTTTTAGCTTTTTTTTTCTTTGAGAGGCACAAAATGAAAAGTGACCCTTTAAATGCCTTGCTTTGCATAAAGAGGGAGACTACAAAGTCATAATTCAGCTGAAACTGTAATGTATAGGTCCAACTAGAGTTAAATCTGGCTCAGGTCATCTGTTTTAGAAGATTAGTCTGGGTTGGGATTAACTTGCCCTGGTGCTAGCACACCATGTTTTGGTAGTGAAGTCTTATTCAGTCAATTCCTTCCCGGTATCTCAAGATTCATAAACTGTATGCCAACTTTTCAGGATCTTCAAAAGGTCTAAATCAGTAAAAGAAGAATATTCAGCAATTCCTGGCACGTGGAAATGTTACAGACTAACTGTCCTGTTTTTATTAGGTCCAGAAGAGATAATTAGGATAATTTTTTTTCTGAAAAAGAGTGCGAGATGCTATTTGATTAAAGCAAATGTGTTCCAGATTGCACAGAACTAGTTTTCATAGATCATGTAAGAACAGCTAAAAAACCCTCCAAGCTGCTATTTCATAAAAGATAGTTACTCAATACAAGCATTTTTTTTAAAGTAATGCCATTAGCTTTTTCTAAGTGAAATACCTATGGAAATCTGGCAGGGTTTCATTAAAATTAGTGAACTTATGACATTCCAGCTCTTTCTAAGCTATGAAAACCAAATGAAGCTGCTATGGACTCATTGCATATAAAGAAAAATAGAGTCAGCCCTCCCTGCTGCCCAATGGAGCAGGTGTTCCCCATCTGGCCCTGACAAGGTGGGCAGGCCAGGTGGTACCTGCACCTAGAAATGAGGAGAAGAAAGCCATGCTAGTATTTGTATGGCTTCCTGGGGATTGCCTTGTGCTCTTTGACTCTCCTGCAGTAACAAAGGTAACTGGAGGGTTGGTTTGCTGGCTCTGGTTTTTTTGAAGGGAAATGCAGTGGGATCTAAGTTTCTGTTTGCTTGTTACCTGGATGTTGAAGGAGAAAAGGGTAAGTAGGAGCTCACTCTTCCAGGAGTTAGGGAAGAAAAAGGCAGACAAAAGTTCCTGGGAAGGGGCTGTGGGTTTCTTATTGAGAAAAGCTCTAGGAGGTAGGGTTAGAAAAAGTAATTAAAAGGATAGGAGGATCCTGAAGGTGTGGGCATATTTGTGGTGGTGTAGTATGCTTCAGCATATTCTGATTTTCAGTCCTGGATGTAGGAGAGGTACCCCATGACTGTTGCTGCCCCTTTATATAAATTGAGAGGTAACACGTGACTCTGTTAAGAGAAGTCAGGGAGAAATATAATTAAGTATGTAGCTACATGAGAAAAGAAGCTGTAGCTTATCTGTGGCAAAAGTAGGTGTGATCTACTGGCTTGCGATGAGGAGTTTTCTGTGGAAATAAAAGAGGAAGGAGGACAGAGGGGAGGCTTATAAAGGGGTTCCTGGGTAAAGTTTTCATGATTTCCCACTTGAGATGAGCTCCCTCCATAATGCCTATCTTCTACAGGAGTATTACAAGGCTGTCCTAAAAAGGGAATATGCAAAGGCTGAGGAAGCACTTTTCTGTGTTGTAGGTTTTGTAAAGCAGTTGCTGTTAGTAAAAAGGGTCACACAACTGCATATCTGATACCTTTGTCAAGTGGCAGTGCCAGAGGTATTGCTCTAATTTAGAAAGAGAAGTCTAGGCAAAAGCGTGCAATTCAGTCTGAGAAATATGTGTGTTTTGGGATTTTTTTTTCTTTCTTATGACAGCTGGAGCCCTAATACGGTAGATGCTTTTTGCTAATGCGCATAATATTCTTCTTTAAGGATTGGGAATATTTGTAAATTGTGTGGTATTGAATAATCTCCTCATCCTCTGTATGCACATCCTGTGCGTATTGGTTTGCTGCTAGCATGGTGAGATGACCTTGGATGTCACTACTCCTTCCTGCAAGAAGGGTTTGTGTGTAAGTGAATTTGGCTCTATGGTATGCTCGCAGACTCTTTGCACATGGCAGGAGAGAAAACAGATCTTTCAAGAGAAGGTGAGGAAGAGGGGAGGAGAAGACTTGCTTGGTTTTTAAGCCAGTCAATGACCACTGAGTTGTGCTGACCAGCTAATTATCCCCACCTGACTGTAGGAATGAAAATGTTGTGTACTTCTCTCTGGCTGTTTGCTCAATTCAGCATGTTTTACTTTGTATTGAAGTCTAGTCTTCCTCCAAAACGGGTGTGGTAAACCCCTTTCTAGTGTGAGTGCTGTTCTTGTCCTGTTTGCTCAGCCATACATCTGGCTGAAGCTTATACCTGGGTTCTGGATGAGTAACCAGAGCTAGTGATTTAAGTTTTGCAACAGAGAATTGCAGCAACTTCTTGAAGAATGACCGTTGTTTTTGTAGAAGATACTTCTCTGTGAGATAACTGTGGGCTTGGACGAAACACTTGCTCAAAAGCTGCGCAGATAAATCTCTTTAAACTGCTCCTTGACAGAAGGAGAACTGGGGGCTTAGCAAAGCCTGAAAGTTGTGTCTGCAAGTATAATGGAAACACTAGCACGCATGGTAGCAATTATGAATTTCAGGAGTTGCAAGCAGAACTTCCAGCTCCAGCAAACCAACCCTTAGTTGTTTATGTTGTCTATGAATGCCCATCCCTTTCCTATGCCTCTTCCATATCTGCAAAATAGCTTTGTGTGGCCCACGGGTGAGGAGTACTTGGATTTCTTGTGGTAATGGCTTTCAGG
This sequence comes from Pygoscelis adeliae, assembly GCF_000699105.1. Classification (NCBI taxonomy): domain Eukaryota; kingdom Metazoa; phylum Chordata; class Aves; order Sphenisciformes; family Spheniscidae; genus Pygoscelis; species Pygoscelis adeliae. Next base: position 565,225 of record NW_008824475.1, read on the forward strand.
TGTCTGATAAAGGCTCTTGCTGTAACAGGATGTTTTAATGTTATGAAGTGTGTTGAAATTAGCCAGGTGCTGATGTAAAGAGGTGCTGTTCCCAAATGCTTTGGAGGTACTTGAGTGGAAGATGGAACAAATAATTTCCCAATGAGAGGGGGAGAGATGTCATTGTTTAGATGTCTTGCTGTCTATAAGGGTTAGATTATGCTAAAGCTGCCTTGCATTAAATTGCATTTTGCTAAATTATCAATAAAACAAATATTTACCTCAACCTTTTTGCATCTCTTTTGACGTTGCAACGCACTCAAATGCCACTTATGAAAGCTTCTTATGGTATAAGTAATATGAACATCCTTCTTAAAATAAGGGGTGAACCATACTCAGTACATCAGGGAATATAGTGATCGTGATATTCAGTTTCCTATGTTAAGGTATCTAATTGTGATGTGTATTGATATTAATGGTAAAGAACTTTGTGAATTTTCAAGGAAACTGTACACTTTTGGAAGGTAATTAATACAAAAACATAATAGTATATCATGATCCCCCCCCCCCCCCCCTTTTTCTCCCATAAAATCTTATTTGTGTGATTTTTTTAAACTTCAGAACAAAGTAGAGATCTTAGGCCTGTCTGGAGACACTTGCCATAAAAGTATTTTTGTTGTGTGCTTTTGGTTGGGGTGGACAAATATATGTAGTTATCTTACTTAGATTTATTTACTAAGGTAGGTGAAGTTGAAAGCTCTCTAACTTGTATCTTGCTGTAGCTACTCCTGTGACTTATTGTGCTTCCAAGATATGTAACTGGATAGGAACACTGCCTGGTCTAGATCCCTTCCTAAGTAGGATTTGTGCAAGGGGAAAACGTTAGACCCAACTTTTGTTTAATCTGTTTCTGGGAAAGGATTCAGTCACTTCATGCGTGCCCGCTGTATTCTTCCACTTTTTCCTGTCTTTACTGCAAAATATTTCAAGGGAATCAATGACTTTGGAGTGCTTTTAATACCATGTGGATTAACTGAAATAAAAATAGTTTGAAGACTCAACTTTAATCAGGCAGGATCCTGAGATCTAAACTGAACTCTGCAGTTACCTACAACATGAAAGAGAAATGAACTTCATGCAGTCAGTTTCTGTAGTTCTTCTTAAACTGACACAAATTTGAGTAAAACTAAAAATTCTTCCATACCTACGTATCTCATTCTTAGGAAATACCTTATTTAGTACCTTTAGTTGATAACTATGGATCTTATATGTAATGCCAGTTGATGCAGTAGTCATATTAGACTCGAACAGGCAGGATATGTCATCTTTGCAGGATGCTTGAGGAAGACTCCTGAGGAAAAGGTCACAAATAAATATCATCTTGATTTCTCTCATATGAGTGCTCTGATGACCATTGACTGGTACACACTAGGAGTACAAAGCGTTGACTTATCCCAAAACAAAAAATCGGGTTACTTGGAATGCTGTGTGGAAAATATTTATGTTATATTTGGGGGAATATTCATTAGACTGTGAGCATATCGATAGTGTTTTTTTTGAACACTCAGATTGAAACTGTTTCTAAATTTTGATGCAAAGATGTATGATATAGAGAAGCCTCTTTAATCACAGGAACTGACATGCTATGGAGGCTGCGTTGTGCTGGTCATGCAGTGATAATTTTTTATCTGCTTTAAGGTTTTCCCCAAATTCTTATAACAAAAATATTTCAAAGCATTCCTGAGGCCTACTAATGAAGAAAATTGAAATAGGTCACAGTGACATTGACCTTTGAAGAAAACTCAAACTTGATTTGAAGAGAAGCCTTAAAGCTTTTTTCCAGCCTGTGAAACTTGACCTTTCATCATAGTCTGTCTTGTTTTGAACACAGGTGTTCACATATCTACATACTCATGTCAAACAAATGCTCCCGATGTCGGTTACTGAGTCAGGTATTCAGAACAGAATAGCAAACACTTTTTGGTAGCTAGCAAGCATTTTGCACAAGATGCAATCATCTAATGCAGAGTAAAATCTCATTTTAGCATAATGCCTGTTGGGCATCATATAAATGATGTGATGTGTGTGTTGGGATAAGTAGTTTTAAAAATAGCTTCAGGAGTAGAATAAGCAGTTTTAACTTTTATTCTTGCTATGAGCCTAAGTGATGAAAGTTTGCTTTATTTCTGTCTCTGTAAGGCTGCTTTTACAGGGCCAGATGGTAGCCTATGAGATGTGTGTAGCTAGGGGGAAAATAGGCCTTCATCATGAGCAGCTAGTCATGAAAATTTAGGGGCTGTATTAGTCTTGCTATAAATGTGCAAATAAATCTGGAGTAACCATAGTGCTGATGGGTATAATTGTGCTGGCTCCGATATACTACCTTGTTTGCTCAACAGTGAATTAGCTAAGGGTGAAGCTACTCCTTGTCTTCAAAAAGATGATTTTGTGCTAGCTGAAGTAAAGCAGGTGTGTTCACACTTTTAGCAATTAAAATCTTGACTTTGTGCACCTGGTGTTCTGCCAAGTTCAGTTGTGGGAATTTACTGATGTTTGAATAGTTTTGCACATGTTCTTAGAACTTTAGCTGGTAAGACAGCACTTCTGGGTGGATAAATGGACGTTTATTGCAAATGTGAGCACTTTGAGATTTAAATTAAGAGTGAAAATTACATACTACATACAGTGAGCTCAAACAGCAATAATCTGTAGTTTGTATTCAATTTCTACTTAGATTTTTATGGTAAACTGTTGAAAGAAGTTTGCAAAAAGAATGTGCATTTCAGGTGGTCCTCACCCTTGTATGTTCTTTTGTGCTTCTGTGCAAATTCTGCGCTTTGTTTCTTGAGACTTCACTAATGCATTAGAATGTAAACACTTTTGCCCTTGCTGTGACTTGGTGTGCTGTGTTCTGTGCTGCAAATCCAGAGTTTTTGTATTACAAGAGATGTGTTTTCTGTCATTGGTAAAGGAAAATGGGATTGTGAATTCTTTATACAGGTTTATTGGGGTGTGCTCTTTTCTGGTGGTTCTAGCTGAATTGCCTTCCAACATAATTAAGTGTTCTTTCTATGCTCTTGTAAAGAGGTAGTCTATGGAAGTCCTCTGAGAAGTGGAACTACCTAAGCCTCAAGTTGTCTGCCAACCTGGTATCTGGGTGAGAAGGGTGAGCAGAGAATTAGACTTTCACCTTTCTGCTGACTTTCCTGAAACCTGAAGGGATTTAAGTTTTCTGAGACAGCTCTCCTTTGTCAAATTGAAACTGGTTGGGGCTCTAAAGCTTACCTTTTCTATCTTCTAAGCACTTGCAACAGATGTCGAGAGTAAAATTTTAAGCATGCTGTTTTAGTTATTCTTCCTCTTGAGAGAGATGCTGGTTTTAGTCAAGGATGTATTATGAATGAAATAACCAGCTTCATGCTATACATGATAGTCCACTAACTATAGGGGGAGCGGATCCTGAATCTTAAAGCCATGCACCTAAAGCTGCTTGTATCTGTGCCAGGGAGTGAGAATCTCAGCAGCTGATTCTGCTGTCTGGCAGGTATGCAGGTGGGTTATTTTCTTTAATGTCCTGAAGCCACTAGAGGATTAATAGAGGATACTCCTGTCTGCAGGGAAAACTATGAGCTTAAACGAGACAGCTTTTGAGCTGAAGGGTTACTGTATTTGGTTTGTTTTTACAATTAAGGCTGAAGACAGGTGAGTACCAAAGCATGTATGGTTTGTCAGTTGTGAACTGACACCTCTATGTGAGAAATGAATCGGAAACAAGAACAGACTTGACAGGATGGGTCTTGTATGCACAATCCTACCAGGGTCTCCAAATAAATCAAGGGAGACCTCTGTAGGTAGGATTTGAGAGGTCTTAGAGCCTTATAAGCTTATTTTGTTAATCTAAGCTGGAGCTGAAGTAGTAGTCCTCTCTGACCTTGCATGGATTAGTTTGTAAGTACCTGTACTCATGGTCCTGGCTGGCTGGAACCACAATGGGGATGCATTGTTCAGCACATCCAAGGTGGGAGACCAATAACAGCCCAGTTCTGTCACAACACAACTTTGGCAAGCTAACTTGTACTACTTGAGCAGGCTTTGGAAGTCATGCTGAGCTCTGTGTTGCTAACAGCTAGTTCAAAGCTATCTACCATGCTGATTGCAGATTATTAATTCAGGGTATACCTGTATTGTTTTGTCTGCATCTGTCTGAAAAGTGATGTGTCTTGCACAAGTGCATATCAAATGCAATGTTAATGTATTGTGACCTACAGAGCTGAGGAGGAGGAAGGAAATAAATAGAAATGAGAAAGTGATACTTCACATACTTTGGGAAGGAGCACATTTGGACAGGGATATCCTATTTTGAACAGGATATCAATCAAGAGGTCATTCATGTGGAATTGTTTGTGGGTAAGTCTGTCCATGAATGAGGTGTAAGGAAGCAAGCTATGGATGTAGTAATACAAAGAACTTCATAGCTGTGGAAATAAATGCAGATTCTGTGAAAATGAATGTGCTTGATATCAAAAAGATTATGTGCTTATTTAACTGATGATATGAAAATCAATAAATTGGATGAGAAAGCATATCAAACTGAAAATCTTAACTCTGGAGATCAGTAGGAATAAAAGTATTTAAGCTCTATTGAGTGAGTCATCATTTCACTGACTTATTTTTGTTCAAGAGTTAAGAACCTAGAAGAATTATTGATGCATACACCACCACACTGGCTTTCCAAGAAGAAACAAGCTCTGTATAAAGACAATATAGTGGTAAATTTAAATGCAACTGGACAAAAGGAGAGCTATATTAATCCTTTTTTGTTGGCAGTAAACACTTGTATAAACTGAAACACTTGTTAAAAAAGTGCTAATTAGCATTTTGGTTCCTCTTAATGAAAAGCAATCACCTATTGCTTCCAGTATGTTATAATTAAACTGGTGAGAGGTACTTATACTCTTATTTACAGTGAAATGCATATTTTTGACTTGTATTTGTCCAACTGGCAGTTGCTGTATCACTATAGTTCAGCATAGTCAGAAAGTTATTTTTTTAAAATAACAGTAAAACCCATTATTGGGTGAAAAGAGATGTAGCTTGGAAGCAAATGATGATAAAAAAATCATCTGAGAGCTAATTAATATCACAACTAAATTTGCAATATGCTTATAAGCAGATGAAGAATCAGCTGGCAGTCTAGTCTCTTGTCCCTGCCAACGTACAACTAAAGTTACAGTAAGACTTCCATGTTAGTCTTTCATCTTGCAATAAAAAATAACCTTGTAGACATTAAACAAGAGGTGTGGAAAAGTGCAGTATTTCTTCTACTGGTACTTTTTTTATTATAGTGGTGTTTGAATAACGTGCAAGTTTAATTTTTAGGTTGTATGAGGCAGCACTTGAATTCTGTATTTAAAATGGCTTCTAAGTGACTTAATCTCTTCCTGATATTTTCTGCAGTTGTTGAAAGGATATAGGAACTAACAATTTAAAACAGTGATGCCCTTATTGTAGGGAATGAAGCTGTTTCCCGACAAACTTCAGTGGCTACTGAATCAGTCCCCAGGAAAGGCATTTAAAGAGTGCTGGGATTGTTTTCCCTGTTTTTCTGTAAAAATAAATCCTCCTTCTCATAGACCTGTAAAGAGCTATATTCACACTATACATATTTATGCTTGTTTCATCTCTTAAACTGGATCAAGGAATTAATTATTTGCTTACAGGATTTTTTGACAATTTTAACCTAAGAAGCCATTTTTCACTGATCATGTTACCTGCTGATGTGAGCATCTTCAAAACTGAATTGTGAAGAGAGCCGGCTGAAGATTCATCCTTACAAAAGAAAGGAAGAACTATAATTCTGTAGTACTACTGAATAAGGAATGTATGACTAGAGATCATGAGCCTGGTCGTTCGTTTGTTTGCACCTGGTAGTCATTTAATTAGATGTTAAACTGGGTATTTGCCACTGTTGCCTTGATTTGGTGAGTTTGCTGTCCGTCTGCACAGGTGGTAGTGGTACATGTGTTCATGTAAAGTGATTTACACTGCATGTGAGTAAATCTAAACCAAGTTTTGTCGTGACAATTCTGGAGTTTCTGTAGTCAAAATTGAATGACAACATACCTCCACAACTACTGCCACATTCCTCTTAATAGCTAGAATCTCCCTTTGCTGTAGGTTTCCTGCTGTGGTGAATTTATTTAATTCTGTGTCTGTACAGCACCTAACATGGCTATATCCTGAATCATGGTGAAGACTAATAAAATTAAGTAGCAATGACTAGCTGCTTTAGAATGAGACATTAGTTCTCTTTGCCTGTACTGTACCCATGGCATTGTGCAGTATTTTTCCAAGAACTTATTTCTGACTTGGCTGTGATGAGCTCATGACCTAATTTTAGATATGGTTAGCTCTTGTAACTTTATATCATTAGTATAACTGCAGCTGCTATTGTTATTGGTGTAAATGGCAGTTTTTGAAGAAGCTTCCTTGCCACTAGGTACGCTGCATTCTTGGGAGGTAGTGGTCTTCACAAGAGAAGACCTTACAAGTGTATGTTGGTATGGAAAAGCAACAGAATTCTCAAAGGTGCTTCCAGATGGCCTAACTGCATTTGCTTTGAGTAAATTAAGTAGTAAAAAAAATCAGTTAATTCAATGACAGCAGACTTGGAGGTATTTTTTTAAATGGTTAGAATATTCAGTAGCTCAACAGGAGTGTGCTGTAAAAGCCATGGAGCAAATGAAAGCGGAAGAAGGATCAATAATGTGAAAAGTATAGTCAGGGAAACGATCAAATATTGGTCATTGTATGTCCTATTTGTGGTATTCCTGAGATCTCAAAATGGGAATTTTTTTTTACATAAGTGTAATTGGTGCCTACAAGCAAGCTGAGTTTGCAGAAAATGTAGATAGCATAGTTTCCATTTGATTGCAGGTTTCCATGCGCCTGTGATTAACAAGTGGTGATGTGATAGAAACTCCCCATTAGTATCAGGAAATGAGAACAATGCCCTGCTTTTCAGAAATGCGTGAGCAAAATGCCAGTGTGAAGGCACTGGCTGGGTTGTCTCAAAGGTAGTCACAAATGTGGCTTGACATGGAGGTGGATGAAGGTACAAACCTTAGCTGTGTAAAAGTTGAGGCAAACAGGTGAACAGATTTTTAGAAGCAATAAAAATGGAATTACCCAAAAGCAGTAGGCTTGCCACTTCCTATCAAGTTATTTACTGTAGAAAATTCATTGCTGCTCTGCTTGAGTCAGGAGTGTGAATTGCTTATAGGTTCAACTTTTAGTCTAGTGAAGGGGTATCACTGTAAGAGACAGTTTAAGCAGGAGCAAAATTGCCTGTTTTCAGCCGTCTTTCAGATATACTGCTTTAAGTCTTCATAAATGCATGAGTAAAAGGGAAGGGGGGTATATACAATCTGCCCTTTCTCGTGACTTGCTGTCTCCTGTATCTGTAGAAATGTTGAGCTTTTCACTTTTCTAATTTTTATTTAACACTTGCCTCCCCCCCCAAAAAAAACCCCACAAGAACAACAAAACAAAAATCAACAAAAGCTTTTGTACCTGAAGTGCTTTTTACCTTCTGTGAGTAGTTCCTTCCCTGGAATGGCTGGAGCTGGGGACAGAGGTGGGAGGAGTGTGCCATGGCAAAGAAGTCTTAAAGTTTGTGTTCCCTAACTTTTTTTTTATCTTTGGAGTTACCCTTTTTTAAAGGGGTGTGTTAAAAAAAAAAAAACCAACAAAAAAACAACCCAAACAACCCCCCCCCCCCAAAATTCCCTAAATGTCTTTCACCCTGCAGTCTAGCAAAAGATAAATTTTCTAATAGTGTAATTATTGCCTTTAGAGCTAGTATTCATTCTTAATACTGTTTTTCAAGGAAGTCAGAATCGGGCTCAGAGAACTACATTTTTCTGCACTGGTAATTTTTTCAGAGGGGCTAATGCAAATATGCAAACTTAATAAAATAAGTCAATTTAGAAACTTAACTGACAGTTTATTACTGTCTTGATACTGAGAAAGTGACATGCATGTCCTTTTGCAAATCCTTTTCCAACCAGGGAAGGAACTGTAAAATAGGTCACAGTCTTATCAGGGAAGCCGCTTTATGGCTGTGGGATGAAGTTTAGTGTTTTCACCTCAAGAGATACTATGTAGTCCAAAAACATCTTTTATGGGTGCTCAGATTCTTACTAATATTGAATTAGAAAATTGTCTTGGAAGAAATATGGTGAGCAATCTGTATTAAAGAACTGAAATTGAACCGAGAAATAACTTAATCCACAATTTCAAGTTCACTTAAACCAACAGCCTGTTTGATTTGCTTGTTTCCTGCTCTCTGCAGAATTTTATCCTTACAGTCAGTTGGGGGGGAGGGGGGGAACAACAAAACATAAAAACCACAACATGCATAGGTTGGATGAGTAACCTTTTTCTTTTGTTAATTACATTTCGTAATTTGCCACTGCCTCCAAAGAGTAGGTTTACTCAATGTAATTTTTTTGAAAGCAAATACAGAACAAGATGCTAGTAGTGGTTGTACTGCAAAGCAAGGAGAAATCACAGCAAAGTAGATGCTGTA
>NW_008824475.1:573830-580901 GCF_000699105.1 Pygoscelis adeliae
TGCAAGGGAAAAGGTGACATTTTGTTGCATGAATGCACTCTAGGGTTCCTGATGACATTTGCTACTTTCCTGCCTGTCTCAATAATTTAAAATCAGGCAGTGAGTAATGGTGCTGTACCTATCAACCCTATTTAGATTGCTAAACAACAAATCACCTGAAGTTGGGGGAAATCCTTCAGGTTGATCAAAAGCAACACAAGTCCAGTTCAAATGTAAGCATATATAGGTCTTAACTGTGAGAGTATCTGGGCTGATAGGCTAAGCTTCAAATTCCTTTCAATTTGCAGTGATGGCAAGAACTTCTCTATACTATACTTGCCAAGTAAGTAGCTATTATTTCCTTGAGACCTAGTCTGTAGTCGTTGCCTTTCACTATGTTAGCTGATTTTTCTGGGGTAGGGTTGTTCGTATTGAATCTATAAATTTCTAAACGTTCCAGGACTTGCTTCTCTGATAGTCTTGCAATTCTTAACAAAGAAAGAGACCCTTGGTCAAAGAGAGGCAAGGTAATAGTTGAGGTATTCATGTAACTAACCTTGAATGCTGGAATTCATTCCAGCCTGGTGTAAATTTGCATTCTTTGAATGCTGACATGCTAATTCCTCTTTCCAGGATTGCAAGCTGGGACTGGAAGGTTCTTCTACTGTTCTTCATGTCACCTAAGATATCTAAACTGATGGAAACTAGAAGACCTAAAGGAAAAACTTAAACTGAAAATGTCACTCTGGCCTCTCTGAGCATGTTGCAGACTTGTATACTTTTGATTTCACATCAGCAGGTTTTCCTAAAGAGGAAACAGGTACACAAGTGATGCTGCAGTATCATTCTCATTCCCCGTGTCTTTTACTTTCATGTCACTCTTCTTCATACTATTAGTAAGGCTTGAATTCCTGGAAATTCTAACTTTGCAACTGCCAGTAAGGGTAATCTAGCCTTAGGAATGCTTGTGGAGAGAGGCTTTCAAGTTTCTGGCACTTAATTGCATCGTTTCCCCACTTATTTCTTCTAGAGCTCTGACATTCTGGATGTGCACATTGGCACTTAAGGTGCTCCCCATGTTGGAGCTACTCTGTAGCAGTAGAAGCTGACTGGAGAAAGAAAGGGAGGAGTGGATTTCTTCCATGTAATTAACCCAAAATTGTTGACTTCCGTTTCATTTATGACTCCCTTCGTGAATGACGGCATTGATCCAAAGATTTCTGGACTGAATGAATCCTGTTTCCAGTAGAATCAAGTCTTAAATGTAGGCCAAGTAAAGCTTAATTTAGAGATTCAAAAACATTAAATGATTTGAGATGTGCTGGTACTTCACTGCAATCATTGAGATTCAGGATTTCTTCACATTCAGGAACAGAGTGCATGCATATTTCAGAATCTGTATCTGGGTTTAAAATGTTTTCTACAGCATACTGCACTAACTGTGGAGGTTAGAGCAATCAAAGCTGAGGTTTGAAAGGAATTCATGACCTCTCTTTCAAAGTGGCTAAAGAGTTTTTGAAGATGGCTTGTTGGAAAGCTACTTTCAAGCTCTTTACCACTCAAAATGCCATTTGAAAATTAGCTGCCCATACAAAAGTGCTCGACAGACTTCTTCCAGGCAAAGTAGCATGCACTTGACTAATTCTCCCCTAAGAGATGTATATTATGTCCAGTGTACTTGAACTACTGAGACTCACACCATAAATAATGTAGTGAACAGTGTCTTGGAGGTTGATGATTACTGCTAGGAGAAAACAGTTGGTTGCAATAGTCAAAGATAATCTTAATGGTTTGTTTGCTCTCAGGAAGCTCAGAAACTAATGGAGCGAGGGGGAGGGATGTGGAATCTTGTACTTTTAATTTCTGGCTTGGTAAAAATCATAAGCTAGAGTATATCTTGTTAGAATGTTTCATGTATATTAATCATAAGGTTTCTGCATCAAATTCTTGTTTCTTGTGAATTTGTAGAATCATGGAAAACTTGTTAGAAGGGACCTGGGTAAGTTATCTAGTCCAAGCTTTTGCTCGGCGCAGGACTGTTGTCAATGTTATGTCAGCTCAGCTGTGATAACATTTGTCTAGCTAAATCTTGAGAGCCTTCCGGGCTGGAAATTCCATGATGCTCCTGGGTAATGTGTTCCAGTGGTGCAGTACTGTTAATCAAGAAGCTGTGTCTAATGTCCAGACTGAACCTTCAGAAGCTGGCAACTGATCCTAGTGATTTATGGGAGTTACATCTAGTGAACTGTTTGCTCGCAAAAATATGTTGTTTGGTGTAGTTTTCTTAGCCAGGCTTGTAAAGATGTACACTGGAATTGAAAGATGCTTCCAACTGCTTATTTCGGATGCTCACACCAAGTGTGAATATACAGCTATGGAACAGCCTCTTGCCCTGGATAGAAAATATGTTTTCTATTTAGCAAATATTATGTATTCAGAAGGTATGTGTTAAATTTGCTATTCTTTGAAGTTACAGTAATAAAAGATAGTGAGCTTTTCCTTGTCACAGGAGGCTTATACCATGTAAGCATTACTAAATTTCTTAATTTTTGGATCCTGTATTATCAATCTCAGTTTAATGCTTTTGAGCTAATTTACAGAAGGTGACAGAGACGTTAGGCAAGTTGTGTCACAAGCTTGACCAAAGGAGCCTGGAAGGAAATGTAGTGTAGCGTGACTGTCAGTCGCAATGACATCTTAAATACACTGTTTGTTTGACATTGTAGATTTGATTCTACTTTTAGAATACCAAATATTTTAATGTAATCCTTGTTCTCTTGCCACTTATGGAATGCTGTATATGGTATCCTAAAGCTCCTGGAGTTTGGCCACTGTTCTACCTTGAATGATTCATCTCTGAGGATCTTATAGTGTTTTTACTGTTTTTTGGCTAGGAAAAATCATTAGTTGTTATTCTACAACTTCATATTTGCTGTGTCATGCATAATAATAAAACCTGCTAATTACTGTGGCTATTGCTAAGAACAGAGACTATAGCCATGCTCAGTCCTTGCAACTTTCCTAAAAAGAAGCAGGTTCCAGCCTAGACCGAGTGCAAGACACTTGTGTTGGTTTAACAGAAGAAATACAGTGGATGAAGCTGCTGTTCTGTCTTTTTACAAATACCTGTAATGTGTTATCTTTCTTCCAGATGCTAACATTTAGGCTATATCTACATAACATGATGCACTGCCCCTGTAGAGCTTTGAATGAGGGCGCTTAGATTATCAGTTACAGATGTATTGCAGCAGCATAACATTTGGGATAAATAGCTCTGAGAAGCAGAAGACATTATTCAGAGGAGTGCTGTGCTAATTTTCGTTTCTTGTTCTGCAGATATGCCCTAAACTCTTCTTTCTTCTGAATAATATTTAAAATATATTTCTTTTCCTTATCAACCATGAAGCTACATATTTTTCTACCAATTCCCCTGGATCTTTCAATGAAAATCTGATCCCACAAAAGAATGCTTAAGTATGAGTCCAGCTTAGCCCAGGGGATCACCAACTTTAAAAGCTGTTTTGGTGTCACTTTTTTAAATAAGAGAAAATGTGGCAAATGTGTATATTTTTTTCTGCTGTGAATAAAGGCCCTCTTGTGCTTTTTCAGAGCAGAGTACTGTTCTTTTCTTTTCGAGAAAGTCAATGTGAGCGTATGGGCCAGGGAGGTTCTTTCTATTGATGAGCAAATCCTCACTTGGCTTTATTTTGCACAAGTGACAAATTATTTGATATTGTGAGATGCAATAGTAAATTCATAAATCTTTGCTTGTACTTGCACTAAATACAGTAAATGCTTCAGCTTTATGTGCAAATGGGGCTTACAAAGGTCACTTCTCTCTGTCATCCCCAGATGTATATGCATTTAAAATACTTTTTAATCAAACAAATCATAGTGAAATTGTAAAAATAAGATTATTACCTTTAAGATATTATATTATTGTTAGTAGTGTTCTGGAAATGGTGTTGGTAGCAATATGAGAATAAAAAAATAGACACTTCTGATGGCTGCAAATAAATTCTTGTAATAAGATTTAATTTTTAACATGTAAATGGATTCCTATAACTAAAGCTCTGCTGGCTTTACTTGAGCTAGATTATATTAACATAGATGTTCTATATTCATGCAAAACTCCTCCTTAGTGCAATGTTAAGACTGAAAACCAGCTTTGGGTAATCTAGTGTTAAGGTGAAATACACATCTACTCACAGTATGCTTCTTCATAACTTCAGAAATTCACAAACAATAACATGCTCTTACAATTATAATCAAGTCAATATTATTTTTCAAACTTGATTTGATTTCAGGTTTAACAGAAAGCACAAAATGAGTATCACTTTCAAGGAAAAGAACCTTCAACTTGAGTCTTGTGTAGGAAAATGTCAACTCTAAGAACAATTTTTGTTGTTCTTAGTAATGAAGTAGACTCTGTAAAGTCTCCCATGCATCATGTGAGCATGGATATTTTGATTTATTTGATTTTATTGGTAACCAAAGAGCAAAGTTAGTTAAGCTTTGTTTTATTTGCAAAACCTTTTGGGTGCGTTCATTCAAAGCTTGTCTTTACCCTGTGAGTCTTGGACTTTGATATGTTGACACACTCTTAAGATCTTGAATGTTCCTGTCTGGCAGTTGTGGTTGAACCCATGTGAGTCTGAGACTACTGGGACAGGCTTGTCCAACACTAAGCTGGAGGAGTGTAATATACTGTGGGTGGCTGTACAGATTTCTTTTGACTTTACAATCTAAATCTACATGTCTTGTCTAGACAGCTTAATATTTATTAGCCAGCAGACTACTGCTTCTCAAAATGCAAGCAAATATTTTGGGTGGGTAAATGACAATGTGTTTAGTGTAGGACCACTATACTGTGAAAACTTCAGTGAAGAGCTCTACATGGATAGCTGCATCCAAATAATTTTATATGGGCTTTAAATCAAAGGCTTAAAAGTCTGTTTTATTTGTTAGGTATGTATTGAAGTGCAGTCTTTAGCATAATGGCAGTGAGAGTAGCACTGGGTAGAATGAATTAGTTGCTTCATGTGCTCACTTGGTAGAAAATCATGACCTAATGAAGTTGCTACATTGATTTAGAGCGTTTGATTCTGGCCCATGTCTTTAACTTAAATACCTGTAAAAAACAGATCTGTGTTTGTCTGTAACACTTTCCTCTGTAAAAATACATACTTTTTTTACCCTTAGGATATGTTTTTAGGCTAGGTTGCTTGCTTAGATGATTTGATGATTTAAAAAAATAAATTGCTGAAACTAGACAAAGACTGTTAGATGCAGGTTGCTTTAGAGCTTTATCTTGTGGAATTAGTAGAAAGTGAGGGAACAGTTTTAAAATCTGAGCCTGAATGTAGACTGAAATTAGTGGTTCCTTTTTTATGGTCTAAAGATTTGAATGTACTTAAACTCGGAGATGCCCAAAATAACCCCCCTAAGATTAGGTTCTGTATCATCAAGATTATACTTACATAATAATTTTCATAAGCAAAAAACATTCACTTCAAAATGAGAAATGAGTTAACGTATTACCGACGCTTCCTGAAGTGCATGTCTGAGTCGTTACAGTAAGTTCATTTTATGTTTGAACATTTAATTCATCTAAATGTTTTCTGTTAACATTCTAGAAGTTAGTAAGTAATACAAAATAATTTTTTTGGCTTTGTGCTGATTTGCAATTAGTGATATTAAAAAGGGAAGAAATGTATGTTTGTGTAATTTTTGCTGATTACCACCATTACTGTAATGATTTTGGTCACCTATGAAAGATATCTGCTTCTGTGTATTGGAACCAAATGCACATCACAAGACTTCAGTTGCGTGGAGTAAAGAGCATTTCCCAAAGGACCTTTTGCCTTCTGGTGGCCTTAACAGTGCCTGAATATTGTCAAAATATTGTGTGGTTGGAGCTACAAGGTATAAATGCCAAAACCCAGAGTACAGATAGCTCTGTGGAAGGGCTATGAGCAAGTGGCAACTAGGATGCAACAGGAGGACAGGGAGGTCTTCTGCCTTATGCTACTTTCTGAAGCTTACTGGGGCTGACAGGAGGCGATGGCTGTCACGCTTCCCTTCTTCCACTTACTCTTCAAGTGGTATGCTTTCTCCTTGTTCAGGTGCTTTGGGGAGACTATAGGAAGGACAGGTTCCAACTTGTTGTTTCTATCCTAATGATGTGGATTTACCATTGTCATTGAAGTTTACTGAGTTACAGTAATTCTGTAGTGTGGGATCTAGCTCATCCAAGGTCAGATTTTGGAGAACTGGGAGTTACGCCACCCTCTCTAAAGTCAGAGGATGAGCAGTTAACTTGTCTTAGACTTTTCTTAGGAGTGACAAAAAGGACAACTCCTATTAATTCACCTCATTGTCCATGGGGCAGGGAGCGTGTGTAAATCTACCAACTAACATGGTGGGGAACAGAATTTTGGCATATATTCAGCCTGTGTGTGTTCTTGCCCAAAGCGACACCATGTCTTTCTGACAGACTGTGAAACTGTTCCAAAAAAACCCAAACAAAAAAAACCCCCAGAACCCCCAAATAACCAGAATACTCCTTAGAAGAAAAAGGAACCTGTAGTGGTCCAGGAGGAAAGACTGAAAAGAGGTTCTGAAGTGAGTCTAAAGAAGCTGCTCTTTGAGCATAAGACTTGAGGAGAAGTAGCCGTGTATGTAACTGTTCATTGCCTTAAACTTTCAATCCATCATCTCTGTGATGATTTTTTTTGTTGTTGTTGTTCTGAGAAACACTGCTTTAGGAAGTTTGTTTAGATACTGGGTATCACTTTACTTTAGGAAGTTTTAGTGACTGGATGCAGTTGTCAGCCCTCCCAGAGGGGACAGAAGAGAAGTGGGTCTGTTGTGCTGTGGTGCTGCTCAGCCAGCTGTGCAGGACCATCATGCTCAGAAAAAGAAGCTGAAGACTGAGGTGTGCGGTGAACAGATTCAAATGCTGCACTTGCCTTGTTCTCTTAGCTTGAGTTTGCTGTTAACCCGTTACATCTGCACATTGACCTTTGGTCTGGCTTTAACTTAGAGCCAACTGGCTGCCTTAGCAACATTGTGGAGCAAAAGCAAGTGTCG
>NW_008824475.1:580948-587215 GCF_000699105.1 Pygoscelis adeliae
ACTGGCATGCTCTCAGACTCCATTCCTATGGCAATATGAAAGAAACTGGCTCAAAATTTTGGCTATGCACAGGTATTGTTGCAGTTCAGACAAAAAGATTAGAAGGGACTTGGAAGTAAAAGTGTGTGTGGAGTAATTCAGTAACAAGCGTTTTGTTTCTTCTAGTCTTTTAATTCAATTTCCAAAATAATTCCTCACAGAACTTTGAGGAAATGTTTCTGTAACCTTTTTGTAATGTGTTAGTTTTTAAGGGATTTATCATCCAATATTGGAAAGTAGTGAAATTCTTTATTTAAAAGAAAAACCAAAACAAACCAGTTAAATATTCCCGAGTTTTAGATTAACTGAAACAAACCCAGGTTACTTCTTGGAGTTACCTGTTGCTAACAGCAATCATACTTTTGTGTTGTGCTCTGCCAATTGAATTTTCATTCTCAGCATGAGCAGAAGGTAATGATAAAATGTTCTTCCTCCTTTTTTGCTTTCAGAGATTAGAAAATGTGGATTAAATCTCTTCATGCTTTGGAACTCCTCATGGCCTTATAATTGTGTCCCTGTTCTAGTAAAATATGCAATCACAGCCTTCAGGAAAAAACAATAAATATGTTGCTGAGAAAGGCACAGAAAAACCACAGGGTGCCGAGTTTGAATGCTCTAATGCTAATTAAGACACTCATTCCAGGCAGATCTGGAAACAGCCTAAGATAAGATTCTGCCTTTCCATCGCTGCCACTAAATAGAGGCAATTTTTGTGCGTTGTAATCGTCATCAAATCCATGTATCTAGAAGAGGACTGAAATTTGTGCTCTAAAAGAACAAATTCTTAAGAATTGGGGTTCTTTTGAAGATGCAGTTCTCTACTTATTGTCAGGAGGATGTTTCCAGGCTTTAGAGAACATTGTGATTCCAAACATCTACATAATTCTTCTCCTTTAACTTTTGTATTATCCTAGAAGAGGAAAGAGAAAACAAAACCAGAAACAGAAATCCTAGTTATCCTAAACATGGCTGCTTGTTTTTCACTTTTGTCTACCTCTCTCTGGAGAACAACTTAGAGGTGTACCTTAGGGAGGCACATCTGCTCAGAGGACTAAACTGGCAAGTTTTCTAGTACCTTCTGTGTGGATAGAATATCAGTCAAGGACCAGTATAGCACAGATGGCTTGATTCATTGTATAAGGAAGCAAAGTGAGCATTCTTAAAATATTTGCTTGTTTTAACACGATTTAGTTATGACAGCTGCTCAAAGGCTCCTTTGAAAAAGGCAGGTCAATGAATCACCCTAAAATTCCAAAATTAAATTTGCTATTTCTTTTTGTTATGATTGGCTCATGCTGCTTTTCTGGGCATACTTGGGCTATTCTCTTCATGTGAGAAGTGATTAGTATTTTAAATTACAACAGCAACATCTCATTAGAATCATTAGATATCTTTGAATCTACTGGCAATGCCTTAACAAGTTGTGTCTTGCCAGTTGTGATTCAATCTTCGTTATACTACAGAAAGTTTTGGGCTGGGCAGCTTTTGTTCGTTGTTCAACTCAAGTGAACTGAGTTATAAGATTGCAGGAAAAATGCTGTAAGAAGTCTGAGACCAAGCCAATGAGATGATGTTTTCAGCATCTGCGTTTCCCTCAGCTGTTGTCTGATGTGCAGCTGCAGGTTGGGGTGCATGGAGTACCAGCTGTTGGATTTCTGGTGCTCACCCACTGCTCCCAACTGAGGAGGACCTGTGTGCTTGAGGACCTGTTTCCAATCCCTCCTCTTCTGGGGATCATACTTATGCTGCTTTGCTCAACTACGGAGAAAATTCTAGTATAACTGACTTTCTTTTTTTTTAAATTTTTATTTTCTGGCTGCCAAAATTCTTTGTTGTATAAACAACCTCACCATTTGGTATCAGAAAACGAGTATGTAGGTGTTATATGCTTAGGATCTTATATCTTTAAAGAGGATCATCATTGCAAACTGCTGAGGAATTACCAGCATCTATCTTGTGGAAAGCAAACATGAGTTAAAATAACCAACACCATCTGCAAGGCACTTTTAACTTCTGTTATTCGAAAGATGTAGAGTACTTAAATATATTGACATCAATAAGAATATAATGAAAGATTAAATGAAAGCTAACTTGTAGAGAAAGCAAGCCCTATGGTCTGATTTCAGAGTGTGATAATGTCTCACATGTGTTGCTCTTTGGAGGATTATGAAAAAGGTGCTGTATATTTTCAGGAGTGTCCAACTTAAAAAGGAGAATTTGACAAGCTGTAGCCCGTTCTTTACTTAGATTGCAGTAATTTGATTTCTTTATGAGCCAAAATGGTTCTTTGACTTACCTGTCAGTTACAGAATCATAGAATAATTTAGCTTGGAAAGGAGCTGTGGAGGTTGCTTTGAACCTCATTCAAACAGGAGGTTGGAGATGTTCAAAACTCACCTGGATGATCTGGGGTTTGTCCAGATGAATTATGAGTATTTCCAGGAACAGAGTTTCCACAGCCTCCCTGGGCAACCTGTCCCAATACTTGACCATTGCTATGCTGAAATTTCTATACCTAAACAGAATTTCCTTTGTTTTAACTTGCCTGTTGCTATGCGCTTTGCAGAAGAGTCTGGACCTATCTCCTCTATACCTTCCCATTAGTTAACTGTCATCTAATTGCATCTTAAAAATAAATAAATCAACTTCTATAAAGCAGCATAACAGAAAAAAATCATACAAAGCAGAACGTGCCCACATAACACAAGATAGAGCTCAAGCGAACGGCATCTTAGGTTTTGGAATAGCCATACTTGAGCATGACCAAACTGATTTTGCAACTGAAGGTATGTGTTGGTTCTACTGTTATGTTTATCTGCAGGTAGGGGAGAAAAAAATTAAAATGTCTGGTATCAACTGACTTAACCTGGACACAAGTAAATAGACTGTTCTACCTTCTGCAAACGTAAATGTTAAGTCTTGTGTATGGAAGAATGTACAAGTGTTTCTTAACGTTTAGTAAGGGCCCCAGCAGATTTAACTTTAGAACATACTTAACCATTTTTCACCAGCAGTGAGATTCATCTGCTATATGCTGTAGTACTGTGGTGTTGCATTGGAAGTGGAGCTCAAAGTATGGATTTTACGTATTATCAGCCCTAAACACTTGGAAAATTGACTGTAACTTTCAAAACAGGGAAATACAGGCTTTTAGCTTTCTTTGAAAATACAAGGTTCTGTTCCTTCTCAGACGTTGTAAGAGAGATAGAGAAGGAAGTAGAGGATGTTTGAACAATTATGAAGCCATAAGTGTAATGAATGTGTACTGTATTTCAATACTGTGAACTCTATTCTAATACTCTTCCAGTTTGCACTTTGAATAACCTCATCTCACAGAACAGATACTGTATGTCAAACCAAATTTTATCATCACTTAGACCCCTCAGGACTTCCATGACTTCAGCTTCTGTAATCTTTCTGTTCTTTTTTCTTTACTTAAATTCTTGATTCATGTTATGATCACTCCTATATTTACTATAAATTGAATAGTTTGATCACGTTATGTTCAGTAATGTACAGTATTCCTCTTACACAATTTTTTTAAGCCAAATCACTTTGAGATTTATGTTTACAAGTAAATGCTTTTTCTTTCATATTCCTTTGTTTTAGTCTCATTTATTAAAATGTGTTCATTGCTTTATAACAAATATAAAGAACACTACTGTTTGTATAAAACACTTTACATTGACTTTTCTGACAGATTCCTCTGCTTTCTGAATTGAGACTTTTTTCCCAATTACTCTGTAAACTGCAGTCAAAAATGTTGCTGAGAGCTAAGACATCCTTAGGAGTTATCTGGATCACCAGTTTTGCCTTGCATATTGTTTCTCTGATTTTGGACAGTGACATTAAGAGTTTTTGCTATAGTAGGCTGCCTTTTTAAACAATGTCAATTTAAAAATATGAGTAAATAAGCATCCAAAATACATGAACTTATTCTAGGTAAAACTTTTTGAACAAGTCTGCTGCTAACATCAATGCTAGAACTTGCAACACTAAACTATGAGCCTCTTGGGCTAGTAGCACTTGGACCCTGCTGTGTGTTAGTACATGACTGGGTTCTTCCCACCCTTGTCCCCATGTACTCAAGACTTCATGCTGACATTGGTATGAAACATGAGTTGAGACATAATATGAGAATTCTGTAAAGGCTGTTTTGCATTCTGAAAACAAAAGCCTTTTGTGTCTGAAAATACCACAAACTATACACCTTGTAGATAGAGCGTAAAAATAAAGTGAGGAATGGGAGGGGAAGTACTGCAAATGAAAGAAAGAAAAGTACTTTCTTCTGAACCTAAAATTCTCTGATTGAAAAAGAAAAAGGAAGAGTAGCTTGCAGGAGTGGAACAGTAAAATATAAAAATTAATTCTTGGAACATTCATAACTAACAATGAATGAATAATGGCAATTAGTAAGGATACTGTGAAGCATCTGACATAAAGGTCAGGCTGACATATGCTATAATCAGTGTATCAATAATTGTATTGCTTTTTCCAATTTCTGTAGTGAGATGACTGGATTGTGAAAATACGGGCTTTTTAAAAGATTGTTGGAATATGCTAATATTGTTGACAGAGAAAAATGCTATGGAAAAGAGTAAGAGACCAAGTATTGAATACAGAATATGGGGGGAGACAGGGAGAAAGACATGGATGCATTCTTTGAGGTTGCAAACTTCATAAAGACATGCATAGAAATACATTAGTTCAGGAAATCAGTGCAATCTAGCCACCAAAATCTACTAGCAGGCTAGAGACACTTACTGTTCCCTATGAAGTCAGTGCACGTTCTGCCATGTGTACACTTCTGCAGCTCATAATTCCTCTCCTGCATAGGGTGTCAACCTCCTGTGGATTTACATCAGCTGGGGAGCAAGTCTTGCATACGCTCTTTACCATACTCATGCAACATAAAGTGAATTGCTAGCATGGGGATAGCTGTGAAATTGGAGCTGAGAACAGAAGCTCCCCGGTAGGAAAACTGTATCGTTAGCACTCTGCAAACCTTTTCAAAGTGATGCACAAGGTAATAGAGAAGCTGTATTGGTAATGTTGATGCCAGGTGCTCTTGCTGCAATGGGTAAAAGGCCAGTAAAAAGGTTTATGGTTATAACTCATTTACACATAATGAAGGTAATGTTTTGAGCCCAAAACATTGTTTTAACAGATCAAAGCCATTTGAGTTTACACTGTAGGGATAATCCTTCTGATGCAAGAGATCTGCTGTGACATCAGGCGTGTGTTGTTTGTGTGATGTGAGCTGTGGCAGTAGTTGTCTGACAACTTGTTTTTGCTTTTTCTCATATTCCAATGGTTACAGGATGTGACTGTAGGCATGTGATATAGATTTTGCTGTCTGTGTTGCCAAAAGCAATGTTATACAATGCCTTTGTATAAACATGCAACCTGTAACATCAGCAATGTTACCATGCATGTCACTGCTGAGTGCTGTCCTCCAGTGTGTGCATAGCTAATGGCCTAAAGCATTGTAGAGAAGAATAAACAAAATATCATTAATTTTGTTAAAAAATTTGAATATTTTAAGTGTCACCTCCTGTGGAAGCTTGATCCATCTTTAGTAATGAAGTCACCTCGAGATCAAATTACCTTGGCTAGAAAGGTGTCCAGTAACAGTTCATGGGTATGCTCTTAGCTCCCCACACCATGGCCAAGGGCAACCAAATCACCTCACGTGGCTCAGGCAGCATACAGTAACTTCTTAGCCCATGGTAAAAGGTCACAAATCCTAGCCCCCACCAAAAGACACTGATAATCAGTCTTCTACCTAGTTAATGTTGCTTTCTCTGTCCAAACCTGCCACCCTGCATATAGCCATAAGCTCCAAGGAATAATGGTGGAAAAGTAGCTGTAGCTCTACCTTCCTTGCTCTCTTCCCCAACAGCACTGAAGTCAAAGTACCTGAGGAGCTGTAGAGCCTCTCTTGTTTGGGTGTAAGTTGTCTGGCTTTGATCACAGTAACAGATTTGTTGTTCTAATGTTGTAGGTTCAAAATTAGAATGTTTTTTCATTTAATATTACTGCCTGCTGGGAGGAGGAGGAAGATCAGGGCATTTTGACTCCACTGCCTGCTGCTTTTAAGTCCTGTTAAGAGCCAGTCACCTCACAGAAAGCTCCATGCTGAGTCTTTAAAATAAATAGCAACCGGCGTTTGCACTTGTTTAATTGAACAGGCATTTATTATGCTTTTTTTACTGTAAATTGATGTGT
>NW_008824475.1:587316-599772 GCF_000699105.1 Pygoscelis adeliae
TTTTTTAATGAACTATTGAGGTTCCTGCTCTCTTATTTATACCAGTATGGTGATCCCAGTCATGGAGCTATAGTGTTTCCCTCTGCAGATAATTTATTCTACTAGAAAATGTCATTAGGGTTATGGCCATTTCCCATGGTTTTCAGAGGTGTCTCAGACCTGGTCAGGAAGAGGGTCAATAGGTAAATGAATCATTCTGATAGTTTTCCTGGCATTCCTTTTTTGCAAACCTCTTGTAGCCTCACCACGCTACTGAGGGTGTTATGAGGTGGGTAGCTTACGCACGGCAGACGCTTTCATTTTGATGATAAAAGACCAGCCTGGAAAATGTGCTTTGCATATCTCCATAAGAGATGGTATGTCTTACTCAAATGCTTGGATATACCTAAATGGACTATATAGCTATGAAATGAAGCCAAATCCTATCTTGTATCAGTTTTGATTTAGAATAACTCTGTTACTCCTGAGTTTTTCTGTGAAAATGAGGTTAGATGTGTATTGAATCCATGTGTTCTTCATGAAGACCTCTTAAAAGTGGTCCAATGGCTGCAGAAAACTGAAATGCTTTCCTTTGTATTGACTCTGCCCACAGGTAGTATCAATTTAATACCTGCTATGAGATACCAATGACTTCTGAGTATGAAGAAATTTATGTGCATTGTGAGACCCTGTTCAAATGACAGTTTTAAAAATGAAGGAAAACATTCAGAAGCTATTTCTGTAAGGAAAGGTGATGTGCAATGCTGTTGATTTTCAGTCATGTTGTTACAGTTGTTTTCATTGCAAAGTTTTTTGCAATACATGAGAACAAATCCTGCTGAGACTTTAAATAAGGTCTCAGCAGCTCTTCTGAGCTAAAAGGCAGGAATACTGAACTAATAGCACTTATTTTTATTCCGGATCAAACAGAAATATAGACAAAATAACTTTTCTATAGTCAGCATGTGATTAAAAAAAGTCGTGAAATCCTTTCTTTGAAACACACTCTTTGGTCTGTATCTTTGGTCTGTATTCAATTCCAACGGGCTGTCCATCCAGGAAGGAGCAGTAGTGTGTGCTCATGGGGCAGCCCTTTCTGTACCTCTCTACAGAGCCTGTGGGAGGACTGAGGTAACTCACCCTAATTATTCTTGCTGAGGTTAAACAGGAAAGTAGTTTCTGATTAGTTTTAATTAAGAAATTGATAGAGAAGTGATAGAGAGATCTTCCGGAAACAGTGGACTTAACTACTGGACTTTGGTTGTAATATATAGTAAGACTTCTTATTTTAAAATGGGTTCTAAGTTGTCACTTGAGTAACACTTCAGACTTGCTTCTCTGAAGTGCTGCAGTGACAGCAGGCGCTGAATTTGCTGCAGCAGGGAAATCTGTTCTGAATTGCTATATCAGGTTTGCCTTTGGTGTTGGTTGTGGGAGTAGGCTGTGTGCATTTACAATGCAAATGAGAAAGGACTTTCACTTTGTTCTTAGTAGACGTAAGCAGCTTTCACATTAGAAGACTGAAAAAACATAATAGTCTATACGTTGTAGTCCAGTGGTGTATCTTACTTCTCATTGATTAGCTCATTGTTTACTAAAGTATTTCATTCCTATATAAAACTAGCATATAGTTACTAATCTAAACCCACTGTCTACCTCTTATTGCAGGAATATTTACTTATTTCTGTTAATCTTTTTGGAACGTTTATGGGTCTGATTTTTAAAAAGCATCTACCTCTGCACCTGGGAATCTCATTTAATTTGTCTCTTGGATTATTTCTTATTGATTATGTAATAGATGTTTGGCTTTTAAAAAAAAATTCAATAACTATACAGTGCAAAAACGGGGGGAAAAATCTAGACATGATTGACTTGAAATGCACATTGTATCTCTCTGAGCCCAATAGAAGTGGGGAATTGTCTCTGTTTTTGAGAACTCTCAGTACCAATGGTTGGAGTGAGCTCTATAATAATTTAACTAATTCACAAATCAGTTTTGAGACAGAATAAGCAGCACAACAGAAGTATGTCTTTTAGAGAGATTTATGTATTGGCAAAGTAGTGACTGCACAGATGAGGTGAAAATTGCATCATTCGCAGAGGGCATGAGGATGGAGCAGTGATTTTATGAGAAGCTGACTATAGGGAGGAACTCTGGCAGAATGGAAATAGGAGCATATTTGTAGCTAAATTTTCCCTTTAGATCTTCAGTACCCTCTCAGATAAATATTGGGGTTGAAGAAATGTGACTTTTATTTAAGATTCACCAAAAATAGGTCTCGGGAGGAATTTGAATGAGAATGCGTGTGTGTGGGAGGGGGATGGCATATTGGAGTGAGAAGGCTTTTTCTTTGCAGAGTGGGCAGCACGGAGGAAGTGTGAAAAAGTAGCAGGAGAAGGAGACAAATAGGCGTTTCTGACTAAATTGTTGTGACAGGAGGCAAGGTCCAAGAAATAATTTAGGATAGTGAGCCTTTAAGACCAGACATGCTCTTATATGGTAATGTGGAGGAAAGTACTGTAGAGGTTTGAAAGAAGGACATGGTTTGAACAAAGAGCGATTGAACAGATGTTTATTAGAGTTACCAGAAAGCAATGTTATGAGTACTGAGATGAAGTTATAATGTTTAGAGTATGGATGAATGCTAAAAGCCATTGAACAAAGAAAAGTGTTATATATCCTTTATGCTGGTGAAAGCTCAGTGAATGAGATGAGCAAAAGCGCAAGGCTTTGTGCTGCAAGAGTGAATAATGGGGAAAATAGAGGGTTTGCCAAAAGGAATGAAAAAATGCAGAAGGGGCTGATGTGAGAGGCACAAGAGGTCTATTTTGTCCATACTAAGCTTTAGCTTGCCATTGCTCATTCAAGATAGGTTCTAGCTGATAAAGGAGAGAGCAGATGAACTAATAGGTGTGAGAGCATCAAAAATCTGAGGAGTGAAGCAGATGGGAGACTGTCAAATGAGAACAGAATAGGTGAGAAACAGCAGACTTGCAAGTTCTTAGGACAGAGATATAGCAAAAGCTGAATCTCAAATATTTTGCTGCCCAGCAGCCATTGTCACCTACCTCACTTTTAATATCTCAGTTCAGGCTGTTCTTTCCTTGCCTTATGTTATAAGTGGTATTGTGAATCCCTCATTCTCACATACAGGAGAGGTGAACCTATCTCATGTTGTATTAAGAGAAATACTGTGCTTTAAATGCAGGTTAATTAGAATAGTTCAAAGCTAAACTCCTATAGCTGTTGAAACACTGAATACCTGAAAAATGTACTTTGTATTATAAAATCTGTATGTAACTTCAGGCCTGGAGACCTCATAAGCTTATACTTCTCTACGGTAATAGAAAATTCTCCTCTGACTTAGTTTTTGCAAGGTTAGTACTTTCTTTTCCATGGAGAGGTATATAGATACCTTTGATCCACTGGAGTTGTGCAGAGGTCCTATTTAGAGGTCTAGTTCTTCCTACATCTGCACCAGAACTGCGCTGTCTTGGCTTCTTGTGGTGCTTGTGACCTGGCACATAGGGATACGTACAGGATGTCAGTGGCCCTACTTCAGGCTTGCTGGTAGTTAACTGTGGATTCTTCTTTCTAAGGGGATCAGCTTGAGCTAGGGGCAAGAAAATGAGTACCATTGATATCTGGACCTTCCCTTTCTGCACTTGAAGGATGCTATCTATCAGGAGAGGGCGTTGTATCGGAAATATCAGTCGAGTGATGTGTCTCAGTCTCAAACTTTCAAGCAGCTCAGAAGTACATCTAAAGCGCTGAATAGAGGATGATATAAAAGTGCTATTTAACCTAGCCCTGTATGATATCAATGGTTATACAGTACTTGCTTAAAGCAATCTGGCTCTGACTTGCCCAGAAGATCTAGCTTCAATATCAATAAAACCCGAAGGTTTCCTGGAAGAAAAATCATAGGTGAAGATGAAAGAACCTGAACGTACTGCAACTGGAAATTCTTAATTTAGATAACTGTTATTGTTTCCTCTTTTGTTATACCTGATTATCTGTGTTTCACAATTCCAGTTTTACATACCCTTTTCCCTTTCTGTTTTGTTTTTAAAGATCTTCAAAGTTAAGAACAGCCCACCTTTCTAACTGTTTTCTTGAGTCAGGCATTTCTGCCATTTAATTTGAATACAAAAAGCTGTATGTTTATCTCATTCCATTTCTAGACACAAAGCTGATGCAATTTTAAATATGGTTTAAATGGAAAGGGACTGAAGGCAGTCAAATAAATGTGGAAAACATATCTCTCTCCATTTTCTGGGAAAACAACAAGCCTACCGAAGGCTTTTAGCAAACCTTAAGAGGTGCCTGTTATAAGATTATGTACTGTAATAGTCTATTAAAGAAACATTTTAAAATAGTGTTGTGAAACCATTAAATCTTATTAGACTATTTCATTTGGACTTTTGTGTATATGGGTTTTTAAAGTGAACTTGGAGATTGACAAAAAGTTTGCAAGGCAGTGCAAAGATTTGGTGCTACCATGATAGTCCTGTACCACAGGGACGCTCGAAATCAGATGAGAACCAGGAAAAGCCTGCTACCGTGTACTGTACAATCGTATGAATGATGGCTGTAACAATCTCTGTGGCTGCTGAATTCTTGGATGCTGCATGGGTAACAGTGATGAATCTGTGCCTTGTGCTTTATATTCCTCTGAAACCAATGAAAATTGGACATTCTCAGTAACAGTTTTGTTCACATACTTCACTCATATATACCCTATCTTATTTGTAAGAGTTACTGATGGAAAAGAGAAATCTAAAATATCTGTTCTGCCTGAGTCTGGCAATGAGATGCTTTGTCAGATGGCACCTGAGAGTGCTGTGGTACAGGCGCATCAGCTTTAAATTCAATAGAGATCACTGGTGTGCTTCAGAAAAGCCACTCAACAGATGGTAAATTAAAATAACTTCTGTCCCCTGACAAGGTGGGATGGCTTTAAATCACTGACCTGAAGGGTTAAAAAAAAAAATTGTCAGGTATCCAGTCTGAATTAATATTTCATAATAGCACAGTTTGCATTTCTGGGCAGAACCTGTATTAGCTCTGAGGTGACCAACACACAAAACAGCTTCTGAATTTTGCCTGGGCTGTGATCAGAATAAACTGATTAGTTGCAATATTTCTTGTGCATCTTAATTTTTTTGGTACTTTCTTTTTGTGCTTGTTCCCATGGTTTTTGTGCACTACTTAGACAGTTAAAACATTTTTTTTTTCAAACAATAGAAACATAAATCTTCATGGAGATTTGAAGTACCTATTGTAAATGTCTAGCATCAGACAGGGGGGAGACTGTCCTCTTTCTATCTGCCTGATGGAAGTCCTTCCTCTTATGCCTGATTTGAATTCGTTTTTTTGCATGATTACTGCTTACCATAATCAATGGATTATTTATATAATCACTAGTGTGGATTATAGAGGGCTAATGTTTTTCATTGGTATTTAAGTGCTTGTGCGAAAACAAAGGTTTGGGAAGTTAGGTACATGTTTCCTCTTTTAACAATCCACTGTCACTATGTTGTGAAAAGGCAATGAGAAGTCTGAGAAGACTAAGCCAATTGTGGGAGACAACATCTGGATGCTGTAGGACAGCTAGGAACAGGAGACATGATTTTTTGTTACAGATCCTGCGTACTTTACTTTCTTCTCTTTGAGACTTGACCCTATACAGCCCTGTTACAAAAATATGTAGTTAAAAGCCAGAAGCTGTCAATCAGTTCTATTTAACACTGCTAGGTAGCTACCGATTCATGCCAAAACACTGCGTATATGTATATATGTGTTGTCCCTTCTTCAGCCACAGTCCAAATGTTATAATCTTTGATTAAAGACCAAATCCCCCTTTCAGAGTGATACTTATAAGTGGCCCTAGTTTTAACTTTTTTCCCCCCAATATTTTACATACAACTTTTATTTATTTATTTATTATTTTGTTCTGTAGAATAAAAGTTCTATTTGGCACCCCTGAAAGTTCAACTCTGGACTTGTACTTTTAGAGTAAGGGGTTCAAATTTTTTCCTTGTGCAGAAAATAGTTCCAAAGAGTACTTAAATTTCCTTAGACCTACATATTTTTTTCTTAAAATATTGAATCATGAATGTCTGGGCAGAAAATCAAGCACCTGGCAGTGGTAGATACTTAATTTATCTACATTTCTTAAAACTGATATCCTGGAATGAAGGAAAAACTTGGAAAGGCAGAAGTTTTTCCTGTCTGGAACACCCGCTCTCTCAGGCATGGCAGAACAGCTGTTGTGAGACAATGCTGGACGTGCTGAGTGGGCTCTGGTGCCATGCAGTGACCTATAAGAGGGGAAACATGTTGTGAATAAAAATAAACATAAATGTCAATGCTGATGAATAGAATTAAGATTTGTTTGCAGACCACGTGGGAGTGTGTATATATTTTTTCAATTTATGTAAAAAATACACTTGCATATGAAGATGCATATTCAATGCAGAAGGCAATGTGAAGAGTTATATGAAGAAGCATTAAGAATTGTACAAAGACCTTGATGATTAAGTTAATTAAAAAGAGACATAATTAAGTAGTATAAAGTGTTTAGATTATTCAGTTAAAGGAAGAAGTCATAGAATCATAGGATGGTTTGGTTGGAAGGGACCTTCAAAGATCATCTAGTCCAACCCCCCTGCCATGGACAGGGACATCTTTCACTAGGTCAGGTTGCTCAAAGCCCCATCCAACCTGATCTTGAATACCTTCCAGGAATGGGGAATCTACAACTTCTCTGGGCAACCTGTTCCAGTGTCTCACCACCCTCACAGTAAAAAATTTCTTTCTTATGTCTAATCTAAATCTACCTTCTTATAGTTTAAAACCATTATCCCTTGTCCTATCACTACAGGCCTTGATAAAAGTCTCTCTCCAACTTTCCTATAAGCCCCCTTTAATTATTGAATGGCTGCAATAAAGTCTAGCCAGAGCCTTTTCTCCAGGCTGAACAATCCCAACTCTCAGCCATTCTTCACAAGAGAGATGTTTCAGCCCTCTGACCATTTTTGTGGCCATCCTCTGGACCCACTCTAACAGGCCCATGTCCTTCTTGTACTGGGGATCACAGAGCTGGAGGCAGTGTTCCAGGTGGGGTCTCATGAGAGTGGAGAAGAGGGGGAGAATCATCTCTCTAAACCTGCTGGCCATGCTTCTTTTTATGCAGTTCAGGATACAATTGGTTTTCTGGGCTCTAAGTGCACACTGCTGGCTCATGTCCAATTTTTCATCCACCAATATCCCCAAGTCCTTCTCTGCCAGGCTGCGCTCAATCCATTCATCACCCAATCTGTACTGACACTGGGAATTGCCCGGATACAAGTGCAGGACCTTGCACTTGGCCTTGTTGAACTTCATGGGGTTCACATTGGCCCACTTCTTAAGCCTGTCAAAGTCCCTCTGGATGGCATCCCTTCTCTCAAGCATATTAACTGCATCACTCAGCTTGGTGTCATCCACAAACTTGCTGAGGATGCACTCAATCCCACAATACCACTGATGAAGATAGTAAATAGTATTGGTCCTGATACAGACCCCTGAGGGACACTGCTTGTTACTGATCTCCATTTGGACATTGAGCCAATGACTGCAACTCTTTGGATGTGGCCATCCAGCCAATTCCTTATCTGTCCAAATAGCCCATCCATCAAACCCATTGTTGTGGTTTAACCCGGCAGGAAGCTTAAACACCACACAGCCGTTTGCTCACTCCCCTGACTCAGTGGGATGGGGGAGTGAATCGGGGCTGGGGGGAAGTAAGTTTCATGGGTTGAGATTAAGACAGTTTAATAGGACAGAAAAGGAAGGGAAAATAATAATGATAAAAGAACATATAAAGCAAGTGATGCACAATGCAATTGCTCGCCACCTGCCAACTGATGCCCAGCCAGCTTTCCCCCAGTTTATATACTGAGCATGACGTCATATGGTATGGAATATCCCTTTGGCCAGTTTGGGTCAGCGGCCCTGGCTGTGCCCCCTCCCAGCTTCTTGTGCACCTCCAGCCTTCTCAGTCAGTAGAGAACAAGAAGCTGGAAAGTCCTTGACTAGTGTAAGCACTACTTAGCAACAACTAAAACATCGGTGTGTTATCAACATTGTTCTCATGCTAAATCCAAAACACGGCACTGTACCAGCTACTAGGAAGGAAATTAACTCTATCCCAGCTGAAACCAGGCTGCCCGTATATCTCCAATTTAGAGACAAGGATGTTGTGTGGGACAGTATCAAAGGCTTTACAGAAGTCAAGATAGATGACATATGATATCAGCTGCTCTTCCCTTTCCCACCCATGCAGTCACTCCAGTAGCTGGAGTGAAGTTCTTTGTTACTAACCAGCAACTCATTAGCTGGAAATAATAACCTGATGTAGTAGTCAGGACTTTAGGCATTAATATAATACGAGTAAACCCAAAAGTCATTCTAAATTTTAGTAGGTTATCTTTGATATAAATAATGCTAAGAGAAGGAAGTTTGTAAATTTGATAGTTCAACTAAAAATTACGCTCTAAAAGTTTTACAGTGACTACTCTTCGTTATTCAGGAACTAGCAAACGCTATGTGCCTTGCAGATTCCCTATCTTATAAGCACAGACCTTAACAGAGTAATTTCAAATCCCAAATATATTGATCATATTTTTCAACCACTGGAAACTGGCAGGCTCTGCCTTCAGTGAAGTGATGTTCATTTAAAACAGCAAAAAATTTTAGCCTTTAGTCTGCAATAACCTTTAGCACATCTGCTTCATTTTGCTTTTGGGACATAGGCCTTTATTTACAGTTACAGGCTATAACTAAGAGAAGGAATTGAATAATAGTGCTTTATTTATACTTAGTTATTTTTCCTAGTCCTTTTCTATGAAATAGCTCATCTATGGAGACAGAAAGCAGTGCAAAGTACTGAAAATTGTTTTTTACTGTTGAATGAAATAAGTGAAACATGCAATGTTTTGGCAGCAGATTATATCAGTTTTCAGAGGTGATGAGGAATGACTTTTAGTATGTTTCTCTGTGTACTACAACTTATTTTAAGTTTTAATGAGTAATAAAAACAAATATCGTACTTGATGGAAAATTTCTAATTCATTGCATTTTTTTGCTAAAATGTTTTTTGAAATAGATAGGAAAGATTGGTTGTGCAAACTGGTAAAAGTGACTTGAAGTTATAGCTAAGTCTGCCTGGGATTATACATTTGAGCCTTAATATTTTCCAAGCTCTCATCTCGTCATGCATTTTCATTTGAATTCTTGAAAGAGAGAAGGTTTTCATAACATAAACTCTTTTCTCTAAAAATATTAGCTATTTCTTGCTGAAATGATAGCCTATTCCATCTCTTTGAACTCTGTTTTAGAAAAGCATTTTGTTTAAAGACACTAACAGGTGGTCTTAAAGTATGGTTATATTTCTTCCTAACTCCTCTGTGATGTTTGCTTTGTCTGCAACTGGAATGAGGAATTACTGAAAATAAAATGGAAAATAACCTTAGGTGGTAAACATATACTCATTATTCTGAATACTTATTAATTATTCTGTGATACATGATCTAAATCCTGATCTCTGTTGGAGAGGCTCTACTAAAAGGGGAAAAGATAGCTGATGAAAAAAAGAGGCCATACAAAAATGGGAGAGTCTATTCTAAAAAGTAAACAGATGTCTGGATAATTTTATCATGGTTTCTAGGATGTTGTGCTGATATTAATCTGAATAATTGGATTTTTTAAATCAAAAATAGCCATTCTGTAGCCTGATGGGTAGATGTTTTAATTTTAGCAATGCAGGTATATTAATCATTCATTACATACATTTGATCTGGATATAAACAATGTTATAAAGGAGGACAAATTGCATGTGGAAATGTACCAGCTATCCTGGCAGTGTGCATTTCAGTAACAGAACTTCTTTAAACCTATTAATATGTACAGTTCAAATCTTTCTTATTACTCAAAATTTTTGATGAAAAAAGTATTAAAATTCATAATATATTCACTTCTTGTTTAGCACATGCTGATTCTTATTTCCTGTGTTGCTGCAAATTGCACTTCAGACTTGTGGCCATAGAAACTCTTGCAGTTTATTTTTACAAAACCAATCAATTTACAAAGCTCAATCAATCTGAGAATGTCACATCAGGAATTTGGTCCATACTAGAGAAGTATCTTCTTTTGCTGCAACATGAAAAGAACAGTGCTACTGAGACCTGAATTCTGACTTTTGCAAATATTTCTTTACCCTTTTATTGCAGAACACCTGCAATTTACTGGGAGTGGAATTAGAAAAGATGTTACCTACATGTAACCCAACATCACTGCAGAAACAACTGAAAATGGAAGTATCTGTATAATGCTTAAAAAAAGGTGTCAAGAAAAAAAAATGTCTTAAATCAGTTCACAAAAAAAAAACAAAACCAAAAACCAAAAAAACCAAACACCAAATGGTAAGATTTCTTTATTGTTTTCTTCAGAAAGATTAATTTATCCTGGAAACTGTGAGGCTTATGAGGTCACCAGAGCATTTTGCTTTTACATTAGGCAGGAAAGAAAAGGGGCTCTTACACAAAGGAACAATAGGAAATGAAAAGAAGAAATAGCAAATTAAATCAATAGGGATTAGATCTCAGTAATTTCTTCCACTCTTACTACCAGCTGCAGTCATCTTGAGAATTTTTAGTCTCATAGGTGTGGTAATTCCTTATCTATAAAAATGTACTGTTCTTAAAAGTACTCAGTTCCTTTCCAGTATAATGTAAGGCTTGCTTTTATATATGTGTGTATATATGTAAAAAAAAAAAAAAAAAACAACCACCCTAAAAATCAGATACACACAACACCTTTTGTATGAGTCTGAAAACAAATTACTGGGGTGGGTCTTATTTTGGTGAGGGAGCTGATCCACCACCACCAAAGCTTTTGAAACTTCACTAAAGTTCTTTTTTCTGTCTTAATATTAGCACGATGCTGTGGAAATAACTTGTAACAAGAGGCAACACGTAACAAGTGATAACATGTTAAAATTCGGTAAAACCTGAAACAACCATATATGTACATACAGGTGTGTGTGTATGAATGTAGTTACTATTAATTGTGTTAGAGTTCTCATGCTCTGATGTACCATTACAGTAGTGAGGATTTTGCTGGCTACCTCCAAGCTCACAGAGACAGGTATATAACAGCTTGGTTTGAATGTGAAGAGAGGCGCATGGAAGAAAACTACAGAGCTCTTTGCAATGTAATGGACAATTTTCTGTTTTTTTTCAATGTATAACTACTAAATAGTCTTGTCCTGTTAGTATTATCTTAATAATGAATAATCTATATTGTTCTTGTTTTGTACAGTAATGTTTGCTTAAACTTCTTGTATGTGCGTGCAAAATTTTGTGCTGAAAACACCACCAGCTAAAAAGTCAGAGCTGCTACTGACTCAGTTCTTGGATACCATGGAGTGGCTTGTCTGCGACTAAACCTCTGGTTAAGGTTGAGAGAATAAGCCCAGAGCTATGAGTGCAGCTGAGATTGGATTGATTGCTGAAGCAAGCTGATGGCTGCAGAAAGGATCCATCCCTGAGGAATTTTTTGGGTTAGGAAGGGTTGGGTTTCCTTGTCCAGCCTAATTGTGAGAAAGGAAACCTGGAGCAGCAGTTGTAGGGGAGCTGGAAAGCAGTTTCCGAAGTGAACTAAGGGTTGGTGCTAGAATTCTCCTTTGGCTGTGAATAGTGGGGACCTGGGATTATTGCTCAGGCAAGGGTTGGGGTTGAGAGGGGAAAAACGAGTTAAAGTTTGGAGCTGGGCTGGAAAGTGGCATGTCATGGGTTAGGCAGAGTAAACTTACAGTGGATCTAGATAATGGGGTTTATCTAAGAGCAGACGAGATGAGAGCTTTTACCCTGCTTGACTAGCTCTCGTGTGAGCTCACTGGCTTGCACATGGTACTACATTCCCTAGGTCTCACCTTCCCTTCCCGGCAAAGACATTGCTGCTGGCCCAGGGAGGTTGGGCAGAAAGCTGTGGTTCCTGCTGTGCAGCTGCTCACAGTTATGCAGTTACAGTCTCTGGCATTACTGCCCAAGGTCCCTGGGCACCCTTGATGTTTGCCTCCATGCATCCTTCATCTCCAGGTTTTTCCCCAGCACGGATTGTTTTCTTTGTCTCTCCTAGCTCTCCTCTTGTTTTCTAGACAATCTTTTAATGGAACCCTTCCTTTTTGCATGAGCTTTTCTTTACAGAACCTCAGGTCCCTGGTTTTCCCTATCTAAACTGTCTATATGCAGAAGCACAATGCGTGATCAGCTTTCTAATCCATGGTTATGTCTCATCTCTTTTTTTATGAATTGGAGAATTCAGGATGTCCTGCTTTTGTTTAGATGTTATCAAAATATGCAATCAGCCCATACTGGTTGCAACTAGGCTTCTGCTTGAGAGTTTAGAATTTGTGTTTTGGGTGTTCACCC
>NW_008824475.1:599812-672048 GCF_000699105.1 Pygoscelis adeliae
GTTATCTAGTTATCTACCTCTGTGTTTGCAATTACAGCTTAATCTACATGTTGCCTATGGCAGGCAGCTAGAATTCTTCCCTGGAGACAATTGAGTCTCGCAATGGAGTACGGGTTCAAAACTGCCTGCTTGGTTTTGACTTGAGATCAGGGCTGAAGGTCCAGTACTATAGCTGAAATGGAGACAGTATACGATTCCCTTATTTTGAGTATGCAAATATC
Source organism: Pygoscelis adeliae (assembly GCF_000699105.1). Taxonomy (NCBI): domain Eukaryota; kingdom Metazoa; phylum Chordata; class Aves; order Sphenisciformes; family Spheniscidae; genus Pygoscelis; species Pygoscelis adeliae. Next base: position 600,034 of record NW_008824475.1, read on the forward strand.
CACTGCTCTTTAGTCAAGGGAACAAGGCTTGTGACAGGCCATTACTCATTCACGTTCTAATTATCTTTCTAAACTGTAGGTACAGGACCTTGTTTTAGTGCTGGTTTCAACAGTATTAAGTTTACTCTGGTTTCTCAAGCGCACAAAACTGTTTTCTAAATTAAGCTGGTTTTGTATCTCTTTGAAGGTAAAAAGATAGATAAATAAGTGATAAATTGCAAGTCAGGTGAGCTTGTTAATTTTTAGCGGAATGTTTCTTCTTGTGAGGCATCAGCTGTACTGCAGGTGAATGTAAAAGTCTGGCTGGAGTTAAAGTGAGTTTAAGCAGAACTGGTGACATTTTTGCTTTGAAGCCAGATTTACCGGTAGAAAGTACCATAAAACTTTTTTTTCTTAAAATATCAGATTTTTCTTTCAAATAGCTTGAGGTTGATATTCGACAGCGCTGAATTTCCAGGTAATTAGCATAACTCAGCGGGAAGGTTGTCCTTCCTGACAAAGATGTCACTGTCAGTGATATTTTCTCTTTGACTCACATCCACTACAATTGCTGTGTTTTTATTCTGACAGGCCAAACAGGTGGATATCAAACAAAAGCTTTGTATCCCAAGGTGGTATCAGATGTGATTCTAAGAGCAAGTAAAATTGCTAGCATTTCCTTCTTGTTTAATTTATCTTTCTGGGTATTGTGTGTAGAGCCCAGTGTGCCACATTCTCCAGGCATAATGTCTTCCTGAAAACTATTGTGCTTATGGTTTCAGAAGTATGCTTTCATAGCACGTACAATTTATTCAGTGCCTGTGAAAGGTGTTAAGGAAATAAATACTCCTTTCCTTTGCAAATGAACTGAGTATGATTTGAAATGTTTGACCACTTGTACAGAAAGCACAGAGCTTCCTGCTCTCCTGTTATAGATTCAGATTGACAGTCCTAAAGGCTAAATATTACTTGCATCCTGAGCAGGCACAGCCTGTGTAACCGTATTGATTTTCCAATGTGAATTTGTCTGGGTAGATGATGACCAAATTTCCATGATCTCCTTGCAGAGATCTCCACTTAGAATCGATTAACATGACGGTAGGTTTGGTGATGAGCACCTAAAGAAATGCACTTCGTCCATCAGACTGTTAGAAGATGATGGTTTTAATTAAAACCTGTTAAGAAGGGATCTAAATGTGAAAGGTCCTACATCCTCCAGAAGTTATTTCTGCTTCCAGGTCTTTGGGAAATGGGGCATTAATAAATGCTGTGAAATTATCATTAGTACTCTGAATGCAGGTGGAAGAGAGCAACAAGAGTTTCTAAGGACATCACAATCTCAGGAGGTAAAATTAGGATGCTAAATTGGTAGGAGGTATCAGTAGACTACGTTAGAGAATTTTAAAAATTCCACGTTACTGAAATAATTTCCATTTCACTTCACTTACTGTTGGCAAAGTCTATTTCAATAATAGATTTTTTTAATTTTTCTGTTTCATTTAAAAAATAGCCTAAATTTCTATGTAAGGCTTTAAATTGCAATTGTGACCACTTGAGTAATTAGACAATTAGAAAGAGAAGGAAAGCTTTGTGATCAAACCAAGAAATTCGAAGTGCTTCTTGAAGATGGACTAGCTTCTTAGGTACATATATAATTAGGGAGGGTTTTTTTTTAATGCTTAAGGAAAAATACTATTTGTGCAAATGACAGTAGTTATTTTGAACATTCTAGTCAGTTCTACAGTTATTTTTCAAGGATGCAATCTACAGACTTTAACAATCACCTCACACACCCCCAAAAAAACCCCCAAAAACCAAACCAACAAAACCCAAGTCCCAAAGACAAAATGTACTGCGTATACTCCGAAGGCAAGATTTGAAGCAAATAATTTTGGATGTTCTTCTCCTAAAAATAAGACTGTTATTTCCTAGAACATACAGTAGTTAAGCATGCCAAATAGCTGCACTTTTCATTCTTTCTAATGCCAGTATCTGGCTGCCTAATTCAGGTAACTGAATAAGTGAGTATTGAATTTAACCTTCTAATCTTAATGTACTGAGTCATTAGTCTGGGTCTTAGTGTGTAAACTGTACCCTGGACTATTTTTGTTCTTTTTGAGTGGATTTCTTTGGAAACAGCCCTTACTGTCTTCATTTCTCTTTGGATGATACTGTCTGGTGTAACACCTTGTGGCTGGAGACATGTGGCAGTCCTCCCTTTCCCAGCTGTGGTAAGTCTGTTGGCTGGTTGGGCCTTCCACTGCTTCCCGCTGTGAATCTGACCAAAATCAGTGTTTTTGAAGGAAAATACGTTAGTCTTTCTTACACTTAACATTGTGAGAGTGTTACAGAATCACAGTCACAGAATGGTTGAGGTTGGAAGGGACCTCTGGAATTCATCTTGTCCAATGCCCCTGCTCCAAGCAGAGCCACCTCTAGAGCCTGTTGCCCAGGATGGTGTCCAGACAGACTTTGAATGGAGGGAGACTCCACAATCTCCCTGGGCAACCTGTGCCAGTGCTCAGTCCCCCTCACAGTGAGAAAGTGTTTCCTGACATTCAGAGGGAACCCCCTATGTTTCAGTGTTTGCCTATTGCCTCTGGTCCTATCACTGGGCACCACTGAAAAGAGCCTGGCTCTGTCTTCTACATACCCTCCCTTCAGGTATATCTATATGTTAATAAGATGCCCCCTGAGCCTTCTCTAGGCTAAACAGTGCAGCTCTCAGACTTTCCTTATATGAGAGATGCTCCAGTACCTTCATCATTTTCATGGCCCTTCACAAGAATCTCTCCAGTATGTCCATGTCTCTCTTGTACTGGGGAACCTAGAATTAGCCACAGAACTCCAGGTGTGGCCTCACCAGTGCTGAGTAGAGGGGCAGGATCACCTCCCTTGACCTGCTGGTAACATTCCTCCTAATGCAGCCCAGGATACTGTTAGCCTTTCCTGCCAGAAGGACACATTGCTGGCTCATGTTCAACTTACTTAGTCTTCCTTTACACGCATGCTATGTTTTTGTGTTGCTCTGCTTTCTCTGTCTTGGTTGGGAAAGTAGGCTATTGGTAACAGTTATTTCAACCTTGCTGGTATGGCAATTCTCACTGGCAGGTCTTGGACAGCTGTGTCCTTGTTTTCCTTCAGGAGGCTACCAACCGAGGTGTGAAATCCCTCTTAATCCCATTCTTCTAGGCTTGAGAGGACTAACCTATTGCTTTGGTTCAACCCAGGAAGAATAGTCCCTTGTGGACAAGACTTGTGTATGGCAAATCAGTATTTTTATTTGTCTTTACTGTTGTGGCTTCTATAAAAACCCTTTTGTTGGGTTTTTTTTCTCTAGAAGTTCAGGCTGGAGGATACCACATCTGACCTGACAGCTATTGCTATCAGACATACGATGTAAGCAAAACTGTTTGTATGTCACTGTTCTCTTTTGCCTCATCTATGTTTTACCAGTTGAGAAAATGAAACCCAAGGGAAGATCCAGATCCTTCTGGTTCCTTTTATTGGTTTTGTATATAATTGTATTAATCAACTCAGATTACTGGAAAAAATACTGTTCAAAGCTGCATTTAATGTTCTGCAAGGAGAACTGTTACAGAGCCCATGGCTATTTCTAGGATGTCATTATTAGGAGTAGAGGTTATTTATTGTCATTAATGCTAGGTAGGTAGATGAACTGCATGAAGTCTACAATTTTACAAACCTCCCCTTAGGAGGTTTGCAGGAATATTGAAAATCAATATAGCTTCCTTTTTACTGTATTTTAAAAATCCACAATTTTACCTCTTCCTTCAGAGTAATTCATTCTTATTTTCTAGCTCAGAGAAAATCTTTGTGTAGTGGAGATATCTCGTACGGGTGGGCACTGTAACTACCTCACCCACTGTATCTTTATTGGATGCCTAACATGAATTCTTGCATGTGCACTTCAAAATTGCTGAGTTTAATTCCTCTAGTATAAAGAAGTTCTTAAACAGTTACAGATTCACAGTCTAAGTTTTACTTGTATCTCTAACTCAGGGAGAATGAATGAAACATGCCAGACAAAGGAAATGGTGCAGCTGTTGGCAAAATATCTGGCTAGCCATAAATGGGAACATCGGGAATCTCTCACTCATCACAACGGACAGTACAAACAGCCAGTGCTATATTTAAACCTTAGAGATTTTGCTCATTCCTTTCACTTTCACCTCACTGTGCTGAAGATGTTAGAATTCATTCAGTTCACTGTTTTGCCCAAGTCTGGATTTTCAGATGACTGATCACATTATTAATCTACTCATCTATGTCCTTAGGGAAGAGCTGAATGGGAAGGACTGAGGATTCCATGCTTTTAAATTTTAAAGAGTTTAATTTTACATTAAATTTACATTTAATTAAATATTCCAACTACTTGCAGGTGCTTGGACAGATATTTGCTGATGTCTAAATTTCCTAGTAAGCATAAGTATGAAGTCTAAAAAAGAATTACTTAATAAAAATGTGCTCTTCCTGTCAAGATGACAGAAAACAATACTGCTGCACTTTCAAAATTATTGCTGTATGACTTAACTTGAAGATAAGAAACTTTGAATCGTATCTAACTATAACTTTTTTTGGTACTGCATCTTGATTCTATTTCTAATCACAGAATGGTTGAGGTTGGAAGGGACCTCTGGAGGTCATCTGATCCAACCCCCTGCTCAAGCAGGGCTATGTAGATCCAGTTGCCCAGGACCATGTCCAGATGGGTTTTGAATATCTCCAAGGAGGGAGAATCCAGAGACTCCCTGGGCAACCTGTGCCAGTGCTCAGACATCCTCACAGTGAAAAAGTGTTTCCTGATGCTCATCTGGAGCCTTCTGTGTTTCAGTTGGCGTCCATTGCCTCTTGTTCTGTTACTGAGCACCACTGAAAAGAGCCTAGCTCCATCCTTTTTGCACCCTCTATTCAGGTATATCTATACAAAAATAAGATGCCACCTGAGCCTTCTCTTCTCTAGGCTAAACAGTGCAGCGCTCAGACTTTCCTCATGCCCCAGTCTCTTCATCATTTTCATGGCTCTTTGCAAGAATCATTCCAGCATGTCCATGTGTCTCTTGTGCTGGGGAACCCAGAACTGGACTCAGCACTCCAGGTTTGGGCTTACTAGGGGTGGCACCACTCCTCCTAACACAGCCCATGATACTGTTAGCCTTCTTTGCAGCAAGGGCACATTCTGGCTCGTGTTCAACTTGGTGTCCACCAGGATCCCTAGGTCCTTTTCTGCCGAGCTGCTTTCCAGCTGGTCAGTCCTCAGTGAGTAATGGGGGACTGGGATTATTCCTCCCCAGGTGCAGGACTTGACACTTCCCTTTGTTGAACTCCATGCAGTTCCTGTCAGCCCGTTTTTCCAGCCTGTTGAGGTCTCTCTGAATGGCAGCACAATCCTCTGGTGTATTATCAGCTCCCCCCAAGTTTTGTGTCATCAGTAAACCCCATCATCCAGATTGTTAATGAAGATGTTGACCAGGATTGGACCCAGTATTGACCCCTGGGGTACGTTGCTAGTTACTGGCCTCCCACTAGACTTCATACAGTTGATCACCATCCTCTGGGGCCAGTTGTTCAGCTAGTTTTCAGTCCACCTCACTGTCTGCTCATCCAGCCCATACTTCATCAGCTTCTCTATGAGGACGTTAAAGGAGACAGTGTCAAAAGCCTTACTGAAGTCAAGGTAGAAAATGTTGAGTGCTCTTTGGTAGCGGATAGGGGAGAGGAGCCTCATCTACCAAGCCAGTCATTTCATCATAGAAGGTTATCAAGTTGGTCAAGCATGACTTCCCCTTTGTGAATCCATGCTGACTAGTTCTAATCACCTTCTTGCCCTTCATGTGCCTGGAAATGGCTCCTGGGATTAGTTGCTCCATCACCTTCCCAGGTATTGAGGTGAGGGTGACTGGCCTGCAGTTCTTTGGGTCCTCCTTGAAGATAGGGGTGACATTTGCTTTCCTCCAGTCCTGAGACACCTCTCCCAATTGCCGTGATCATTCAAGGATTATTGAGAGTGGTCTCACAATGACATCAGCTAGCTCCCTCAGCACTCATGGGTGTGCCCCATCAGGGCCATTCATTGGACTTACGAATGTCCAATTTGCATAAGTATTCTCTAATCTGATCCTCTTCCACCAAGGGTAAGTTCCTTGCTCCAGACTCCCCCTGTGGTCTCTAGGGCCTGGGATTTCTGAAGGCCAGTTGTGCCTTCTGAGACTGAGGAGAAGGTGGCATTCAGTACCTTAGCCTTCCCCATGTCCTGTGTCACCAGTACCCCTGCTGTTCTTATGCACTTATAGAAGCCCTTCTCGTTGCTTCTCACATCCCTTGCCAGAGTCAACTTCAGGTGGGCTTTCACTTCATTTCATTCAGAGAGTATGATCTTCTGACCTTAAATGAGGGACCTGTCCTGCTTATATCACTTGTAAGAAAGCAACTCTAATAAAACATGTATATTACTTGTTTGCAATAATATTAAAGCTAACACTTGCTTTATCACTCCCTGTAGACATAAGAGCTGTGATTATGAAGAAAAAAATGTATTATTAAGAGCTTTTAGTCAAATGAACCCCTTTGACAGATATTGATTTAACATAATGCATTTATAAATTCCATATGCTATTAAGAGGATGTCTGTCTTCAAAGAGGAGAGAAAAAACAAAACCAAAAAGATGAAAACCTGTAGAGATGTCATTTATGAAGCTGAAAAAAATCATAATGATTTGCTAGTCAGCAGCATAAAATAATGTAAGTCACCACATAAGAAGTTGTGGTTGACAACCATTTCTGTTACTGTTCTCATAGTCTGATTCCCAAAATTTGGAAATAAATGTACTCTTCAGTGATTTAAAGCATGCAATATTGTTTTCTGAAAAAGGAGATGTATTTATCATCAGCAGTTGACACCAGGAGCTGCTGTCTACAATAATGAAAGTCTGGTTTAGTGTTCATTATGTTCACACTCTGAAAAGCCTGTTCTTCCACATAGGAAGCTTATGCATGTTCATGCACGTTTTCCTCTCTAGGAAAAACACGTGAAGATATCTTCAGGTAGAAGGTCAGAAGACTTATCCATCTACTTCTCCCAGTGAATTAAGAAAGGATTTGGGAAAATATGTTGTAGCTGAACATAACTTTAGACAGGGCTGATGATCGTTTAATGCACACACACAAGCAAAACCCAATGCATTTGCTGTAAAACACCATTTACAATGTCTCCCAGTCTACTTGTCAGACAGAAAAGCATAATGCTATGTTTGAGAAGTCATTGTCCCTAAAATGAACATGCCACCTCTACCTCTTGAGGTTAAACTTTTGGGAGCTTGCTGATCAGATGCCGAGAGTGATAAAGAGGGAAGAAAACTATCTCCACTATGTGCTACATATGACATTTGTTGCAGATTCCCTTTTGGTATTGAAATGTGTTGGCTATTACGATGAAGTTCAGAATATGGTATTTGGATTTTTAGTGACTCTTGACTTTTATCCCATCTGCAAAATAAAGAATGTACAGAAAACAGTGGTATTTTAGAAATAAGCATGAGGAGGGTATGTTCTGCTATCAATGGAAATTCCTTGCAATGGTAAATTTGAATTTAATGGACTTTTTAACTGTGTATATGGCTATCTCACATGTCCAGATAAAGAGATTTTTGATGGTATTTGTTGTTTGAGCTAGACTTTTATATCTTTGAACACCTTAAGCTTTGTATATAGATAATCAAGGGAGATGTTATATACCAAGATATAGAATCTATCTTGGTATATACCATATAATATATGGTATATATAATATAATAAATTGTATTTTACGGTAGCTCAAGAAAAATATTTTTAGTTTACAATGATTGGAAGTATAATCAGAATTTTAATAGACCCAGACAAGATACACATTGCTGCACAACTGCTGGGTTTAAAGTTATTAATACTTTGAAAATCAGTAATAGGACTAGTACTCCTGATCTAAAAATAACTAATAAGGATTTCCTGAGATTCGACACTGCCCCTGCCATCATTGTGTAATGAAGATTTCAGTTACTGCAATCATAGTGTTGGGGTATCTTTGTTTTTAACTCATTCTTGTTATTCTAATCTTAGAAATAGCACTATTACCCATCTAGATCAGAATGCTTAGTCTCTGTGGAAAGCATAACTGAAAATGTTTTCAGGATCAAAACAAACAAACAAAAAACCCCCATGAAAGTTTCTTTGAGAACCAGGAATCTATTATGATGTTTGTAGGCAGCCTAACACAAGAGCACACTGAGGATGCAATGCTTATATTAAGAACCTGGATGTGTATCTAACGTAAGTAAATACACACTACTCCTTGCTCTGCATCCCTCACCACTACTTTATGACCTGGTTTCTACATGAAGGAACCAGATACATGTGAAGGGGTCACAGTGCACTAAAATGTATCCCACTTTACCTGGGGAGTTTGAAACACTTCATGCAATGACTCTACCCTGTAGACGGTCTTAGAGCCCGAGTGACATTCAGAGGCTATTGAACTTTTATGCAGCACCTATGAACAGGATCCTTTTCACTGCAGTTTTCTGGCAACTTGCATTGAGCCTGGTGTTTGTGCACCAGAAAAGTGCCTGAAAGCAAAATTTTTGTCGCATATGCTTGCTCTGCTTCTGTGCAAGCATAATGTACATTAATGGGTATATATGTGTGTGTATACATACTCTCAAAAGAAAGCATTTCAAAATGTGTTTGTCTGAATTCCAAGCATTTAAGGAAAATAATGCAGACACGAGACAGGAAAAAATATTCTGCTGAGTAGCCATATTAGAATAATGTAAAAACAATAAGCTTCTAATTCTTAAATAACAAGACTGCCTGTAGTCAAATGAAAACAAGTAATAGCAGCTCTGCTTAAGGCAGGCAATGGCAGATTATAGTGGGTGTGAGATCAGGAGGCACCAGGATACTGCTATTAATTACAAGCGGGATTTCTGTTTCCAATATGATATAAAAACAATGCAAATATGAACTTTCTTAAATATTTCCTCTTTCTGCTGTAATATTTCTGTAACATGACTAAGTGCTTTCATGGTGGAGTAAGGTGATGTGTCTTGCCTGTGTTTTGACACATCTTCAAAAGAAGGTGGGGTGCTTGGGTCAGAACTCTCAAACTGACTTGGTCTACAGTCTGTAATGCTCTATCTTTTGCTTTTTGGAGATTCAAGTTTCATCATATTTTGTTTAAATACAAGTTCTAAACTCTGTCTTTAGTGACGATCACTGCTGGCCGTATGGAGTCATGTTATTTTGAGGCTAGGAAAGTCTCAGCTGAAGTATTTAACTGTTTTGCATAGCAGAAATCTAATGGATATCCATGAGTTCAAAATGGTATGCTAGTGTCCTTAAAAAAATACATCAACCATTTCACTCTAAAGTATCTTTTAGAGACAAGATACATGCAAGGTTTTTTTGGTTGAACCAGCTTAAGTAAATGGGGTGTGATTATTCTATTAGGTCTATGAACCCCTCAGAATACAATGAAGGAATAAATTACTCCACTTACATTTATGAAGAGAGATATTTTCTCCATGAGTTGAGACCTTTCAAAAATCTCTATTGCTGATATCAAGCAAACTAACTGTGAGCTGAAGAAGTTACTGGCACTAATCTTGGAGTAAGTCACTACTGATTATGAAAACATCTAGATTAAAAATGGGGCAATCACTGAGAGGTACTTGTATCCCAAAGTACTCTTAACGTATAAGAAGTATTCATAGTCTTTCATATAGATATTTTTGTATGTATTTTGGAAATAGATGAATAAAAAAATAGTTGAGTACTCGCAACTCTAGTAGAATTAGAAAAAGAATTCAGAGTTCTGGATTCCTTTTTTTCTGACTGTTAACCCTATGGCAATATCCTAATTAATCTTTGGATTGATATAAAGAATGTTCTGCTACTGAATATTTGAAAATGTCCACTTTATGTTGCCCACATGGATGGTTTTCAATGTCTTTGGGTAATGATGCATACAGTTTAAACTGATACTTGCTGAACCAGCTCTAACACTTCCAGAAGTGCTTATTCTCTCCATGCCCTGAACTGTCTAGAAACAAGTCTGGAAGCCAAAGGGAGGTCTGCTATAACAGTGATCCTCAGTTAAAAAGCACTCTTTTTCATGATCAGCACCTTGATAATACAGACACAGCTCCAATATACAAAAGGCATCCAGTCAGTTGAAAGTGGGGGGAGCGTGGACATGAGAGCCCACACAGGTACGCACCTTCCTGTTGTTGTATCAGGATTGCCCTCCTGTGGTGAATGTTCAAACACTACCAATGCGTTATAATGGTATTGTGGCCATAACCCCTTTTTTTCAGGTTGAGAATTAGCTTGCAAATGATGTTTGGGTCATTGTGCAAATCAGGTGTTATAACGTAGATGAACATTTTCAAGCCATGAGTAGATGCAATGAACTAGAAGAATAGATCCATCCTCTCAGGGTTAAAGAAGTCTGGATGCTTTTCTGTTGCGTACACTTGCAACGTCTTACATGTTTGTGCAGATTTGTGCAATACATGTATATATGTTCTAAAACCAGATTTTATTTCCAGTTTGATTCAAAGTAGATTTCCCAAAGAATCAAAGTGCAGTTCTGACTGTTAAGGTTAAAGTTCATGGTATGGTATCATTTATCTAAGAGTTTATTTGTATGACAAATATGTGTGTCAATTATATAGTGTCCTGAAAACCTGAATTAGCTTATTTTGGAGGTTTGGTTTTGAAAGCTAGAGGAAAAAAGTGCTGAGCCCACTAACTTAATGCAACTTCTCATGTTGGTTTAGTAAATCTATTGTTTTGTGTGTGATTTACAAGATAATGGTTTCTTCTTTCATAATCTCTCTTTTACTGTCATTTCTCCCACCTCTTTCTCCCAACATAAACATATGTTCATATTAAGGATTGTAATCTGTTTTGTTGTGTTGAAAGGACTTCAAATTCAACAAGTGTGAATGAGAGCTAAAGGAAAAAAACATACTAAGCTACCAAATAATGATCATGTTACTATTGCCATCTATATCACTATCAAAATAATATTACCATATTACGTTATTTGGCATTGAGGAATTAACTGGCCGCTAGTTAGAATTGAACAGAGTGAACAGATGGATAATTTTTTAGTCTTTTCTACATATATTAAAAAATAATTTTAAAAAAAGTCCAAATATTTTGTATTAAAGCATTGTGATATTGGCCTTGAGACCAAGAAGGCAGACCCTTGCCTATAGTTCTAGTTGTACCGCTTCAAGTTAATGGCCAACAGCCTTATTGCGTATATGTGTACTTGTGTGCCCCAAAACCACTCCCTGAAATTGTTTTGGAAGTAGTGACAGTGAGATATGCAGATAGAGTAACAGGTGGTAAGACTTTCAAAATGTGAGAGTAAGAATTTAATGTCATAACTGCTTGTACACTGTAATGTTGTATCTTGTTTTAGTGGATCACTAGACCAAATGATTTGTTTCTGTTAATCTCTTCAGCATATTAGTAATTTCTATTGAATAGTATGACTCTTACTGTCTAGTTCAGCTGCAAGCAAGTCCAGTGCAGTATATGATTGCTTGATGTGCAGCTCAGCATTTGTCTTTTTTGTTGGTAATATTATGAAACGTGGACAGTAAATGCTCAGGTTTCTGTAGAACCAATGTGGGTATGGTAAGCTGGCAGTCAATCTGCAGAAAGTAGATGCTGGAACAGTTGTGAACTTGATCTTGTCCTGGGTTGAATGAACAGTCTGAAATTCTTAGAATTCAATAATTGAATTCTTAGAATTCAATAGTCTTGAATTTTTCTATATCAGCAATGTATTTTGTCTTTAAGCTCCAGCACTAATATTCTAAATAGACAGAGTTTTAACCTTACATTTCTATTTCTATTTCATTTTTATTATCTTCCAATTCAGCTTCCTACAACTGCATTAAAAAACTATTATTCATTTAATTCTTCAAAACTGTACAAGGAAACTAAATTTGACTTTTTTCTTAAAGCCATGAGTGATCAGCTACTTATAAATACTGCCTTCACAATCATGTTTATCTGCAAGTGGTTTTGAGCTCTGAAAACTGGAAAATGTTCACACTCAATCATCCTGCCCGATGTTTCACAGACAGTCTTTCTTATATCATCACAACCTCATCTAAGTCATAATACAGACATAATAGGGAAGACTGAGGAAGGCTGTAGATCTTCCTGTATTCATTGTTGCTCCTTATCTTCTCATGGTTTTCTTCCTTTCCTTGGCAAATTTCTCTTCAGCAGAGCTGAGTAGTAGGGATGTTGCAGAGATCCAGACATACAATTATTTTCCATTAAGGTTACACATCTTCCTTGAGCTTGGCTAACTGGAAACTTTTTTCTGAAGTTTGCCTAGCTACTACTTCTATATGCAGTGGACAGAATGTCCATGGTGAGAGAATATATACATACATTTAAGAATAAAGGTAATAGGAGAACCACACTGTGGAGTTTGTAAGACACTAGAAAATTTCACTAAGAAATTTCAAGAGAAGAACTACTGAGAAATTATACTTGCCTTGAAAATAACACAAATGCAAGCCCTCAAGTTCCGAGTTCTCAGTTACTAAAAAAAAAAAAAAGTAATGCTTTAGTTTATCTTCACTTTATGGCAGAAAGGAGAGTTCGAAGAGTCTTGTAGAATAAAAATTCTACAGAAAAATCTACCTCAACTTACAAAAACAAGCTAGTAATAGATGCTCTTTGAATTACTGTTTCCAGATTTTTTTTGCTAAAGTGTTGTAGCACGCTTATGATGGAATGCTTTTGAAGATATTTATTTCAAAGTTGCTTAGAATCTGTGTTTTGGGGGCATAGGGATGGAAAATGAATGAGTTCTGTATCTCCAGCATGGGGCAAAAGGTTTATAATATTAAATATTTTTTTTTTTCCCCAGGGTTTTCTGAGATGTGAGCAGATGGGATTTTGATTTTAAGCATAAGCCCAAAATAAAAGATCGGAAATCACACCATTAAAAATTTATAAGCAGTAGGTTATAAATTTTTATCACTTACTATTGTTAATTAACCTTTAAAAGCTGATCATGTAGAGAAAGCCTGGGGTTTGGTTTCTGTGGGAACACTTTTAGTAGTAATGAGCACCTGAGGATTCTTTTCTCTCCCAGAGTGAACATGACATTTCAATTCTCAAAGATGTGTGTGATGCCAGCACCTTTCAGTGTTTTAAGCGTAGCAAGAAAGCTTGGTATTTTCCATATAGATGCAGAAAGGGCAGTGATTTTCTTCTGCTTAGGCTGGATGTGATTCCAAATTTTCCACTCTCACATTCAAGAATTAGTCCCATGAATTGCACTCATTTTCAGAAGTGTTGCTGGGAGCCTTTTGCCGACATTTTGCCATCAGCAGGAGCAAAAATAAGGCTTGTAATGACTTCTTCACCTTTGTTTTTATTTATCCAACTGGATATGCTTGCATTTTTGAAGCCATTTTAAAGTACTTTTTTCTTTCAAACAAATTGAATTGCACTAAAATAGGCATTAAAAATAATGGCAAAAGAATACTATTTTAGGATCTTGAATCAAGTTGCTTCAGATGGTGCAGAAAGATCATCAGACTACTTCAGTTGGATATGTAGCATGACCTGGATCCTGCAAGTGCTTTGTATGAACTTTTTAAAAAAAAAAAAAAAAAAAAAAGGCTTCAGAATGAGAGGGACCAGGGGGCAATGTATGTAACTTCTTTATGTACATAGACTCTTCCGTGCAGGTGAGAAGACCCTATGCTAATCTCCTACTGCCACCCACAGCCCCAAATCTCAGTTTGACAGTGGGACCAGCTGTTTCAAGGAACACAGATGCTTTAAGTATTTAGCAAATATCTGATGTTGACTGCAGATGTTAAAGACATGAAAGTGGAGAGTGATCTTGTGTGTCTATGTACATATATATAAACACATACATTGGCTTCTGCTTTTTCCCTTGTTGCTTATTACTTTTCTAGGCTCATTCATCTTTCATCTAGAACCTCAATGGTAGACAACACCATGAATAAAATGCTTGAGAATGATTTTGAAATACATTTTAGTGTAAAGTGTTTACAGTTTAAGAAAGTTGCAGATGGTTTTTTTGTGTGTGTATGAACATAGTGCTCAACAGAAAAGTATAAGGAAAAGGTTGCAAATACTTTCATTAGAGGGATAAAATTCTATATCATGAACATACTGGTCTTTGGTATTTCTTCACTATGATTGAAAGATGTGTTTTTCTTTTCCATGGAAAACCATAATCTAGTATAGCTAGTGTGTTAAGAATTAGGAGTTGTCTGGAGGCAAGTTTAATATCTTCTGAATCTATATGGCTACTCTGTGGTGTCTTCCCTTCTCTTAAACTTCACTTTAGACTGGAGAGAGTTTTCTGACATTTCCACAGAGACATGAAATTAAAAAAAAAAAAAAATCACTATATATATAAGAATTGGAACAATTTTCTGACTTTTTTATTAGCTCTAGCAAATACTGTAGTGTTGCTGTTTCATTTTAAAAATTTGTTATTTCTATTTCAGAATGAGATTAGCTGGAAATAATGGCCTGGTGGCTTGTTTTCAGTCCTTCCTTTCTGTTAAAAAAAATCGCATTGGCTTTGGTTCCCTGTATTTATATTGACAGATGCAAATGGCCGAATATGTTGTGGTACAAACACGGGTTTGAGTCTACCTGTCTGTAACATCTGACTTTTTCACAGATATATTAGCAGTGTGAGGAAAAGGTCTTCCCCAAGCAGGCAATAATCCACTAGTATATGGCCAGCAGTAGATATCTCATGTAGGACAGATGAATGTTATCTGTAATGTCAAATTTTTGGGAAATTCTGATTTTCCACTATTTGGTTTTCATACCAACCCACACCAAAAGTCTGAAACTTTTGGATTTTTACAGAGTGGAAATTCTGGCAGTTTGAGTAGAAAAACTCAAAATATTTTGACTTGAAGCTTCTTGGAAAGTAAGCAGAAACTGAAGTGACCCCCTCACAGGGAGGGTCTCAAGAGATGTGATGCCACTAGAAAGGTAGGACAGCAAAACTTAGCAGTAATGTGTGGTGAAAACCAAATTGGATACACAGAATGCTTTTAGGGAAAAATGAAAGGTCTGCTAGTCCAGCTGGCCAAGTTTTGCCTTAGCCTTAATGAGGTACTTCAGAGGAAGTGACAAGAAAAAAGTATAGAAGAGTATTGCCTAAGTCTGTAAGAGAATCTTGTCCTTACATGCTATTAATAAAGATTGACCAAAAAAACTTTATCTTGTAAACAAAATCTTAAATAGCTGAATCTGGTTGTTTATTAAAGGAAGTGGAAGACATTAAAAGGAAAAGACTTTTTCTTTATTTTTTCTGCCTATGCATTTTCCCTATCAAGCTTTACTTTGCAAATCAGAGCTCCCATTAACTGCGGTTTGTATGAAGTAGCTCACAAGATAAAACTGACCCCATCAACAAACAACTATTTCTCATAGACTTCATAACAGACCCCCCCCCAAGATCCTTAGTTTCTGTTTCTGACTTTGAGAGAATAAAAATAGTACCTGAGAAATAGGAAAGAAAAAAAAATAGTGTCTAATTCTATTGGTATTTTTTAAACAAAAATACAAATACGCTCTCTCCAATGTTTAATATCCCCTTTCATTTTTTTCCTAGGTACTTGCAATTGTGTGCTTCAAAATAAGACGGTGAGGGTTCATATGTTATTTTGTAGATATAGAAGCTTGATACATCATTTACGTGTAATTCACAAACATCATGTTGTGATTTACATTTGTATAAATCATAAGAAATGTGATCCAGAAAAGAATTCAGAATATGAAAGGGAAATTATACTTCAGAAGCTCAAGGAATGTATATCTAGAAGTTAATTCTGTTCTATGATCTATTGGATCCTAATGGCTTGGGTATTGGAAAAATTCTCAAGTAGGGCGAGAGTTTGAGAGTTGTAAAAACTCTGCTTTATTGAAATTAGCTGTGAAACTCCTTTTTATTTTATTGGAGACATATTCTCCTTCTGTAATTTGGATCTGAGTTTTGGGATTCTAGCACTTCCCCACCGTGCCAGGCTTTCTTTCAAAATGCTGAAGCCTAGCTGGAGCTAAAAGAATTAAATTATGGTAGCAGCTTCTGAGTAGCAGCCAAAATATTCTCTGCAGTCAGAGGAGGTTTTTGATGCACCTGGCTTCTTCACTGTTTAAAAACATGTACACTTTCTCAGCTTTTAAATTAACAGTAGTAAAAGCTGAACCTGAAGGAGTCTGAGAGGTTGGAGAGGCTTCTTCTGGTGTCTGAATAAGCATCTCTAATCTTGTCAACTTTTCTGTCAATCTCTTTTCTAATAAATTTCTGTAAGAAAGACTGTTGAAAGAGGGAAACCTTGTGGTAAATCACTGAGGAATGTCCCTCAGACAGATTTATTCTGAAGTAAAAAGCAAATAAAATATATGTTAATGATGATGGAGGGTGTAAACCTCTCTTCTCGCTGCTGTAAATCCTATCTGATGAAAGAATAGGAGAGGGTGACTACTAGATGTGCCTTAGGTAGCTGCAATAGGCACAGACAGCTGGCAGGGCATTGTAACAGACTTGCCATGCTCTGCATGTTAGTCATCTCATTGCTAGTGCCACGAGAGCTGAGCTAATGACAGGGTTGTCAATATTGGCAGCAGCCCAGATGAAATTAGTATTGAATCAAATCAAGTTTACCCATCCCAAGAATTGTTGCCTTCTGCTCTATTGAGCCTGTAATAGTACTCACACTTATTTTTAGATTGGTCATCGTAAGGATTTTTCACAATCTGGAACATTTTATCAAGTGAGTAGAAAGAAACAGAGGAAGTATTAATAGCTTTTCTGACTTAGGTTTATTTCTTATGTGTATATTATACTTTGAAAGCTTTGCTTTTCACTGGCTGTGTACAATTACTTTAGTCTGAAGATACCTGTAGGAGGCCCTTTTGGTCATGAAGGCAGCTTTTTGTGCAGCATCTCTGTCAGCAATATATGTGTCTGTGCAGCAGATTGTTTAGTATGTTGGCAGGAATGACTTTTTGCATTTGGGGAATTGGGTCACATGATATAGATGACTTTTCTGAAGGTTACGTAAAGCAAAGTGTGTGTCTTCTCAGGTCTGGGCTTGTGCTGTTTGTATACTGAATCGCTTCCTTCAGGTTTCCAAGGGATTTTCTACTTCTAAATAGAAGGCTGTTTTCTCAGGTTAATAAATGCAGAAGATGACAAAATTTTTGGACAGCTCTTAAGTGAAAAATGCCAGAAAAGAAACACACCAGATAAGGAACAAAGGTTTTTCTTCAGAAGTCCTTGAAGATCTTTACAGCACCAAGGAACATCATCGTTTGTAACGTTTCTGATGTTGATTTTATCAGTTACTGGTTGACAAATGACGGGGGCCAATAAAAACACTCATTAGTTTCCCATCTGTATGTCTGTGCATCCATCCATGACTTGCAGAGTATGCATTTTCTCCACTTAATGCGTTTCCGTATCAGAATCTATTTTATACTGTATTTCAGATCCTGCTTAAGTAAGAAAGTTGCCTTGTATATGTTATGGGAAAAGGCAATGGTGATGAAATTATGTGCTTTTCCCCTCGTGCTCTATTGTATTAATATATCACCTGTAATCACATAGCTGTTAATAGTAGCAGAGCATGCTTGCAAAAATTACTGAAGTACCCCCCCCCGCAGTTGCAGGGCTATATCTCACAGGTGTTGAAAATGGTACCTTACTGGCTCTCTATTGTAGACAATAATCTTTCCTTGTCTCTAACTTACAGTTGCCTTGGGTTATACATGTTCTATTACTGAACTGTCACTTTCAGTTGGGGGTGGGAAACAGGTAGAAAGCCAGAAATACTACAAGTCCTGTTATTGCTTCAAGGTTGTGTCAGGGTGAGTTTCCTGCTTGCTGCTTCAGAAGTGATTAGCTAGCTAGGATATTTTTAACCTTATTCTGTTCTAGGATTTGGGTTTTTTTCACAAATTTCCAGGGAATCTTTCTATGTACAGAACAAGATGGAAAGACTGTCCTCCTAAATTGAACAAGATAGTTGTATTTGATCCCGTATGGTGTATTCTCCTATCCACAATATATATACAGCATCTTGGATACTATTTGTTTCTTTATCCTATTATACCTGAGTTGGCATATACTTCTGGAAACAGCAGAGGCGAATGACCTGAAGTTCTGCTCCAGGATATCTAGGTAGCACCTGTTTTGGGGTGTGTATAAAGCTGTGTGAGCAATGATAGAAGAAGGTGATCTCCTGCCACCACCCTCTTTTCTCTTCTGCTTCATGCAGAAAGTGAAATACAAGGAGAGGGATTCTTATTATCAATATTTGCTAATATTTGTGTTTCTCTAATTGTAAAGGTATCATGATCTGTTTACATGTTACAGACATGTAAATGATCTGTTTCACTCTTTTCCCTTGCTCTATCTGGAAACAAAAGGAAAAGGAGGACTCCGTTCATTCTTTGAATGACAAAAGGGAAGGGAAAATCTCATATTACTTCTCCCTTGACAGTAAGAAAGTGGTTATGTTTTCTTCCAAGTATGCCTCTTGTCTGTCAACTAGTTTTTGTCATGATGGTACAAGGTTTGTTGGTTTTGAGTTTCTTCTCAGTGGTCTTGTGTGATTTTAATTATGATGTTTTTTTATTTTCAGGTCTTAGCTCTTTACATGTTAGATGGTGTTCATTAAAAAAATATTTTTGTGAAAGACGGACTTTACTTTCCAAAAATCTTCTTTATTCATAGGTCAAGCCTTCTGTAATAGGTGAAGTAAGGCATTTTAAAATAGTTAGATGAGAATATCCTTGTTTCTTAAAGCTTTCTCTTGGTGCATCTGTGGGAGGTGCACTTGCTACACACTAACATTTATTTTCATTCAACTGGAAAACAGAACTATGTTTAAAACCAGTTTTAGTTAAATACCATTTTCCTTCTTTTAAATGCCATTTTCCTTCTTTTAATTAGAGACTGCAGGCATCTGAGTTTGGCTTTTGTTATACTGCCAGCTGTAGGAACATAAACAGTCTTGGACTCCATGATGAATGTTTTACTATAGTCTATAGAGGAGGAGAGGACACCCCACCCCGCCCCCAACAGCCCCACCCAAACTGTGCGCTCTTGAGTTGGGTAGGTATAATGTGACAAATATCAATATAGCTACCTAAAAGTCAGTAAAATTAGGCTGATTATTTGCTGTTTCATGAATAGTTTCGGTGTGAACAAGTAGTGTTTGTATTTTACTCTAGAACAGACAATGCATGTATGTACAAAGCCCAAGTGCAAACGAGCTCCTGGTACACAATCTTCTCTGGAGTCTGGCATTATTTAACAAATTAGAAGAAAGCCGTTCTAGCAAAACTTAATTTTTCATCTTAGTGTTGCAGCTAAGGCGGCTCAGGTTCTGTTTTGGGAATACAGAAATGTTTTTCATCAAAGTGTTCAGGCAAATCATCCATACTATAATACTCAGTAACATCTTCCTGAAGAGATCTGACAGCTGCTGAAAGAACTGACTTTCAGTTGCTCTGTAATATTTCAAGACCATTTTTAGAACAAATTTCCACAGAGCTTGGGATTCTTCCCAGTTACATCAAAGAGGTGCAGCTCAAGTCAACAGAATTGCAACAGTGCTGCAAAATGAATGAGAGAGAACTGAGCTTTGTGCTCATAAATCCATATTCTGGATTTTTAGGGTTATGCTTGAATTGTGTAGAGCTAGCCATTTCTACTGTAAACACACTCTATTCAGAAGATGATGACACTGATTTAATCAACTTAATAGCAGAAATATTCTGACATTCAATCTGAAAGAAATTGAAGTTGATCAACCTCTTACTAGACTGATTATCCTAATAATTATAAAATGGATTTAGATATTGAATAGTTTTGATTGGCTTGCAATAGTTTCAAACAGTGACATTAATCTGAGGTAACTACCAGTTTTCATTCTTTACAGTTTGTTAGTCTCAGCAGATTAATGTAGTGAGGAGAAGATAGAAAAGAATGATCTGTTTCTTGAATGTTTTTATGATTTTTGAACACTAGCATCAGGGAATTTACTGTATCTGAACGAAGTAGGACTCTACCCTGAACATATCCTAGGATAGGCTGACTCCAGATAAATTTTGTTCTTTAACTTTTCATAAAATAATTAAAGAGGAAAAATAATTTTATTTTTCCTAAAAAATAAAGATAGAT
The DNA here is from genome assembly GCF_000699105.1 of Pygoscelis adeliae. NCBI lineage: Eukaryota > Metazoa > Chordata > Aves > Sphenisciformes > Spheniscidae > Pygoscelis > Pygoscelis adeliae. The sequence continues at coordinate 620,300 of NW_008824475.1, forward strand.
TACTGAAGGCCAGAAGACAAAAGAAATAAATTATCTAAAAATCAAGATGACTCAAAGATTTCTTCTCTCTCAAATAAACAAGCAGAGTAGCTGGGCTCAGGTTTTCTGTTTGAAAATTTACCTTGCATTTCTGTCTGTTTTATGCGAGTGGCTTATAGGACTTTTAAATAATGACATCTTTAATCCCCATTTCAATGGCAACTGAGAAGGTGGGTTCTGTGTTACAGTAGGAAAGGAAGAGAATAATTACAACTGATTAGAGGAAGGCTTAAGGGATTCTGGAGATCCAATTAGCCTTCATGTGATCATCTGGCTTTAGGAGTAGGCTCCCTTTTTCAAGGAGAGTATCAGTCCATCTGACCACAATAAAAGAATGTGAAGCAAGTGCTGAAAGATCCAGTTTTACCAGTGGGTAAAACTGAGGATGGTGAAATTATAGCTGCATAGCCAGGGACACTAGAGACAAAAACCTGTTGTTTGGTTTTGTCTTAATTTTCCTCAGAACATCCAAACAGTTGATGTTCATCACATAAGCCCTGAATAAAAGAAGTTGTTACATTCTTAACCACTTGATTTTTACAGTGGTTGTTCAACACTCAAAATACAGATGTACTCAACTGTTCTACAGCAGCAAAATTTCAAAATATTTCTGCTTAAGAAAGATGGTTGAGTGCAATACCTTAAGTTGCCTGGTGGAGTTGTTCTTAATGTACATTGAGTATTACACATTTAAAACAAATCTGAAAGACTTCTGTTTTGAAGTTTCATTGCTTATAATTTTTGTTTGATCACCCCTGGAAGTCTTATAGGGGGAGCTCTGGAAATTTTTACCTTTTTAATCATACTGAAGGTGGAAATACACTGGCGAGGTATGTTTTATGTGTATTCACATGACCTGTTTCAGCCTCTTTATTAGCTAAGTCCATTAAATAGTCTTTTCCCAATGGCAATAAGCAGACTTTCCAATAAACCTGTGTAACCTAGTTTACCTCATAGCTCAGAGTGCGATGCTGAGATCTCATGAGGAGAGATGTGCCACTTTCTTGCTATTTTGGGAAGAGTAACTGGAGCATTTACCAGTTTGTAACACAAACATGCTAACATTTATGCTGCTCCTTAAAATTATTCACTTATCCACATTAACAGTGTGGGTGACCTACTTAGATGGGATTTTGCCTTTGGTTCTCTGGTCTTAATATGTCTTCTTCCATTCTACTTCTTTGCTTTCTTCATCTGTTATGCTTGCTTTTAATTTTCCCTCTTTGAATATGCATTTATATTACATTGTCTGTTGTATGTCTCTGATCATGTAGGGAATCAAATGAACAGCAGAGAAAAACCATGTGGGTGAAAAGCCTGCATTAATAGGTCCCAAGGGATTACTATGATTTATGACTACTTCTATTAGCACTAGAATAAGTATTAAATATTGAGCAGTCAAGTAAATGAGAATTCTGTGACTTATCTAGGATGACTAATTTTTTCACTATAGTCTAAACCTATTTTTTTCTGAAGATAAGTACAAATTTTCTCAACCTTCACACAGTGCCTTTGCACATGTGTAAACAGAGGGTTTTCAGATTTATGACACTGTGTATATAACAAAAGCATTGACAGTTTTGAGTGCTCTTCTCAGCGTGTGCTGATATGTTATACTTCAGAGTGTAGGCCATTATAAATAGAACACCACAAGAAGCTTACTTGTCCAGCTTGCTGGAGCTGCAAAATTATTTCAATTCATTGATAGAGAGATGATTCAAGCACAAGTATTATAAATCTACTAAATGAAGTGGTAAGACTGTGCAATTGAGTACAAAAGAGACTACTGATAAAGTATATAGGGATGTTGTTAGTCCTTTATTAGTCTGATGTCAAGTGACTTTTCAGTGACGTTTTTCTGAGTGTTCAGAGTTGGGCATATCATGATGTTGACCTAGTCAGAATACTGCGTGGTGTTGCTATATTATAACAAAACTCTTTGCCATTTGAACATAACGCGTGGGTCAGAGCCAAGAGCAGTGAGTCAGAGCATAAACAATGATCAGTCATTTAAACTATTAAAAGGTACTTCCCTAGCTTAATCATATTATTTTAATAAGTATTCTGAATATTGGTTTTTACCCCCACAATATTGGTGCAAATCAACACTTTCAGGAGAGCTAGATTCTAGACAGGGGGTCACTTTTCCTGTCCCCAATTTTTAAAATTTGATAAAGCTTTGTTTGGGATTTATCCCAGCAAATTCAAGCTGCCTACAAGCTGGGTGTCTAGTGTAGCTAGCTGACACACAAGTATTTCCCCTGGAGGCAAGGGGATGAATCAGTGGTGATGAATCTATAGTTTTCTATTGATTACTTAGGCCAGGCACCAAACTTTTAGATTATTAAACTTAGATAAGGAGGGTTCTACCATAACTGTTGTCATTTGTTTCTTAAGAACAATACTTTAGTAACGCTGGGGGAATAATTTCCAGAAACTGAGCTGCTGGTGACAATTTTATGCTGTTAATTAAGAAATACATGCCTACCTTTGCACTCTGTCCTGCTAGTTTTTCTTGCTGTAAGATGGAGCTTGTCTATCATCTTTCCAGATGATGGTGAAAGGGAGGACAGAAAAATTACTAACAGTAAAACATGATGGAATTTTTATATACATTTTGCAATCTAGAGCCTGTGTGCATTTTGGGCAATCACATCAGATGATGGTATCTGCTGTTTTTCTCCCACTTCACACTTTGAATGTCTCTGTCTTGCCTTCCCTGTGGGAGCAGAGTATGCTTCTTTTCTTCAATCTTTGCAACAGCTCACTTTTTTGGGGAAAAAAATAATCGTTGGGCTGAAATTTTTGAGGTATGGGGAAAAACTTCATGTTAAACTATGACTATTGAATAGGAAACTTTGAGATGGACCTGTTCTAGTCAACTCAGAAGCTCCATCCTTTTTTAGCTGTGAGAAATCATGGGCATGTAAACGAGGCTTTGCTTCTTCTAGCACTGGGACACACACAAATTAGTAGCTACAACAAGGTAATATCAAGCCAAAACTCATATGTATCTTTTCAAAGATATAGCATAAAGATAATGAGCTGAAGTAGTCTTGTTATTGTAGTTCATACCATGGTTTCTGTTTTCCTTTTACATCACATAGCAGTCAGCAGATAATCTCTTTACTAATGTTTTTGTCCAAAAGATTCTTATTGTACTGCTGAGTTGTGATAACAGCCTCCTTGAGAATGTTGTGTGGGTTTTTTTTTTTTGTTCCTGTATTTTCTTTCAAACACATGCCCAGGAAATATTGAATGTTCCTGAAAGAGACTGGTATCTTCATAAATCTGAGGCCACTTCAAAAAATTTGATACAAAGTAGTTAGTGTCACTAGTCTTCTAAGCAGAAACATCTTCAGGGGAATGCCTATTAAATGGATGTAAGACACAAAACAAGGAGTGAAGGAGAGGAATTGTTAGGTAAGTGGAATACTACTTGAGAGTACTTTGGGGAAGGAAAAAAAAAAAGAAATGAAGAGATGTTCTAATTATGCTCAAATGCAGCAGGACTAAGACAGAAATGCAACGTTACTCCCTGTAGCCAGACTTTTAAATAGGTTGGATGCCCTCCAATAATTTAAATGAATCTTTAGCATGACTCATGACCAGGCTGAGCTTTGCCAGTTTCACTGCAGGGAATTCCTCCTATGTGAAGGTGACACTTTGTGGCCTGCATATTTTTTGATGTTGTGTGTCTTCTTGCCAACTAATCATTTTAATAGAAAGATGTTAGTACTTTAATATTAATTCTTATGCTTTATGTAAGATTATAGCAATTGGCAAAATGATTATGGGATAAAATGGAAAAGTACTGAATTAGTAAAGTTTTTCTATTGTTATTATTAAATCACAGTGCAGTATACAGGGGAAAAAGTAAAATGTGAGTTTCTACTATTCAGAAGAAAATTCCCCAGTTAGTTATTCCAGTTTTTGCTATTATTTATTCCTTTTGTGCACCTTTTTTGCCTTAATTAGCTATAAGAATTTTGAGGCAAGAATTATGTCTCAATTTTTATTCTATTGCAAATTATATCTCAATCTAGAATGCCATGTTTTGTAACTCCATAAGAACAAATAGATGGCTGGTTTTGGACTAACTCTGAGAAAAACTTTGAATGACTGTTCAGTTTGAAACATGTTTATCTTTCAAAAAACTGTTCCAAAAAAAAAATTTTCTAAAAAAAAAAAAAAAAAGAAAACCCCCCAAACAAGAAACCAAAACTGAAATAATTTCCTGAATGTGCTTCTCCTTTTTCTATATGCTGAGTATGTACCAGTTAGCAGGGTGAATTAGGTTTTGTCTGGTGATACAACGCACAGCCAGAAACATACCTCCCTATCTCAAATATTGCCTAGCTCGGAAAGTGGGGGCACAGTGAGGGAGCTTGACCGGGAGCTGATGCCCTCACTTTGCATCACAGTGGCATCAGCTCCCAGTCAAGAAGAGTGTAGGTCCATCTTTAACGGGGCCAGCGGGGAGACCAAACCCAGGAGCGCCTCGCTGCGAGTTCAGGGTGGTGAGCTCTCTGTGGTGTTGCAAGTCTTTTCAAGACTACAAGGCCCAATGGAGAAAATGAAGTTTCCAATTTCCATTTCCTGCCTGTTTGAATTAGGTTAAATAAAACTTCAATAAGTTAAAGCTGTAAATTTAATTTGATTTTTTTTTGTATGGGTCTAAACTTGTGTAGTTCCCTTACTTTCAGGTATTGCTAAGAAGGAAACATTGTTGACTGATATGCATGCCCAATCAGAAGCTCTTTCCATGACCTAATCCAGTGGGAGAGACCAGCTAAAATCCACCAGCTGTACTACATAATAAAGCCTTTTTCATTCCTTAGCTAGTAAGATTCTCAAATAGCAACATTGCCACTTTGTATGTGGGGGCTACAATACTTTCTATCAGTTTGGACAATGGGTAGAGTAATTTCCCAAACAGCACAAAGATATATCCAGAGTGAGTTAACCTATGTTTCTGAAGCTACATCTATACCCTTCTTTTGTAGGTTTAAATTTACAGCTGGCCATATTTAGTCAGGTCATCATGAGTCATCCTTCACTTTTGATAAGGAATACCGTAGCTATGTTACAATAATATTTTGGCTGAGCCAATCAACACTTTTGACAGTGAGCTTATTCAGTCAAGCAAAATATCACAACCATGCGGTTACACAACTTCTATCCTGGAAGTGGTTGCCAATGACAACATGGTTTGCAGCCAGGATGAGTGTGGATATATCTGCAAAGCACTGTAAAGACAACTTAAAACTTAAAAATGGTGGCCTTTCTTGGTCTGCGATTACCTCAGTTGATTCAGTTTCATTTACCATAGGTCAGTATGCTTGGCTGTCAGGTTTTCATTCTGTACATTCAAGTAGGTTTGAATTGCTTGATGTTGCATCATCACAATAGGTTCTCTGTAGAGTTATGTTTTGTTGTCATTCAGAAATTGATGCTAGCACTGAATTTTGTGAGCTTCTGAACTTTAATCCTATAAAATGCAACCATTATTCTTAAATATTGTGATTTTTCTGTAGCTATATGTTAATTTCTAGTTGAAGTTTAGAGCCTCTAGAAACAAGTAGAGGATTCTGGTCACTTATATGTATACATAAAGGTGTATATATATACCTTTATATCAGCAGTTGTGGTTACCTGAGCTGGATTTTTGTTACTTTGGGGTTTTTTAAGCATCAAGTTTCCATAAAGATAAATTGATTAGTACCTCATCATGCTTGGTAATAGATAATTCGTTCAGGAATTAAGCCAGTACTTCAAGGGGGCTTATAAAAAAGATGGCGGCAAATTTTTGAGCAGGGCCTGTTGCGACAGGACAAGGGGGAATGGCTTTAAACTAAAGGGGGGTAGATTTAGACTAGATAGAAGGAAGAAATTTTTTTTGCTGAGGGTGGTGAAACACTGGCCCAGGTTGCCCAGAGAGGTGGTGGATGCCCCATCCCTGGAAACATTCAAGGTCAGGTTGGACAGGGCTCTGAGCAACCTGATCTAGTTGCAGATGTCCCTGCCCACGGCAGGGGGGTTGGACTAGACGACCTTTAGAGGTCCCTTCCAACCCAAACTATTCTATGATTCTATTCTATGATTCTTTGAATTTGCTTAAATTTCTAAATCTAGGATTTAATGGCATAAAAGATTCACCTGAAATTTCATGGAGCTTTTGGGTTGAGAAGAGGTTTTCATGATGGATATGTTTTCTTTACCATGAAGTTCTTGAAGCATCTGTTCTTTTCAAAGCATACTTTAATATTTTGTTAAAAGTTCACACTTTCATGTCTGTTATGTCCACTGAAAATTTGATAGTGATTAAAAAAAAAATCTAAACAAATAACGAATGTGTAACAACTGTCTCTAAGATATATCTAATGAGGTCTAAAAGCTATTATAACATATCTGTATGAGTATCATTTGACTCACTGCACTAACAGAACTCTATTCATCTTAGACAGCTGCAGCAAACAAAGTACAAGGAGCTACACAGGAGGTTCTTTTGAATTAAGCCAGCATTCTAATAATAGAAGATTGCCCAAAGTAAGCTTGCCAAAGAATGGGAGAATCAACCACAGCCTTCCAGCATCAATGGTCCGAACTTAGCAAGATGTTGATATTAGATGTTTTTAGATCCAATGACTGTTTGACTATATTCTTTTGTAGTAAATTTATAAAATTTGAGAAAAGCATGAAAAGCTAGTTTTTAATGGTAGATCAAACCAACAGTTGCAAAACAGTTAAAAAACAAAACAAACAACAGGCAATCTTCTGCTTTTGGCAGAATTCTGTAGATTTAGATGAGTATAATTTAATGCTGTATTTTTTCATGTTATTATTGATTGGGATGGAAATGCCTTGTTTTGGTTATTTCACATAGGTAATACTAGGTATTAACCACTTTTTAGTTACTTTCTAGGTATTTAGTGCTTAGGAAAACAGTCAAAGGAAATTATTCCAAATGCATCTTTACCAAGATGATACTATATAGGTCTTCCTATGCCTAACTTAGATCAGACTTACATATAAGCTTGATCGTATTCTGAAACTGAACTTGGCACAATAATAGTTTCTATACCAGTAACTTTTATTACAGTTTTGTAATAAAGAAATTAATCTCTACAATTAAAATACCAGATTTTTTTTCCTGGGGTGGCTGACTGTATTTCATATTTCACAGTACATTTAATATTCGTTACATACAGTATTTTGTAATTGCTCTTAGAATAGAAAATATTATACAGTTAGATAAGGGAAACCGCTAGGATATCGGGGATTAGAACAAGCTGAAATTGGATCAATTATGATACTGATATGATGAAAGCTTGTCTATATGGGTCTCATGGGATCCTGAGGGTAGATTCATGTTACCTAAAAGTTAGATGAAAGCTATTTAAGCTTTTTCATAGTCATTGGAATACCTATGTGAAATGATTGCCCTCTGGAGATTTCTTGTTTCAGACAGAACGAATTGATCCTAATACAGGTTTAAAATAAATATTTAGACTGGTTGTTAAAATCAGATTGTCCAGTAACTACAGGTGAAACCTAGATGACTTGCTTAACCTTGATGACTATCTTCTAGCTGAAGATAGGAGTTGAGTTCTCATCTGGACTCTGGAAATCAGACTGGAGTCATAATATCAAGCTTCAGATGATACTCATTCATCTATATCCATTAAAAGAAAAACAATAGTGTCAGTGTCATCAAAGCTGAACATTCTTCTTCTAGTCCTGAACAAAAAAGACACATCTAAAAGATGTAAGAATATATGCATCATAAATTTTTCTACTCCTTAGATAGTGCTCTGTTTTAAGAGAGAGAAAAATATAGTTCATCCTCTTCAGGTCACTTAAAATACCGTTAACATTCAACACTTCTCAATAAATCTGGGATTCCTCACTATACAGACAGGTACAAGAAAATTAAGAAAGTAAACTTTTTTTAATAAGCTTGCTCAAACATGCAGTCATTTCCTAGGTGAATCTAGAGCAGGCATTTATACTTGACTGTAATTTTTCAACACTAAACTAATATATCTGTCTTTAAATGTGCCCTAATGTAAGGTTACTATCTGAAAATGTTAAACATGAGATGAGACACTGAAAGAATCAGTTTAACATATGTACGGTACACTTACGTCTATGAACTCAAGTGTTGATGCCAAAAAAAATAGACCGATATAGAAAGGTTAAATGGTGTACTTGCAGGAAAATGTAGAGACTTTCTATCAAGGAATTTACATTTAACCACACATTTAGGCTTAATATGACCTCTTTAAAGGGTCTTTCTAAATTTTCTTTGAGACCTAATTTAGAGACACACACAAGTCTGTTACTATTACTCAGTGCGTTATCCCCATACATATGCTATTATTGAAAATACAGCAAGTACGCCATGCATCGTACTTGGTAGTAGTCGTACTTGGTTTCCTCCTGTGGAAATTATATCAACGCAGATGCATTGTAGAGGGACCAGTTATCTTGGAAGTCTAGTTTTTGATCTGTTCTATTGTAGCTCTGTCACAATGCAGAAACTTAGGCTGGTAGTTTGTATTAAGGTAATATTGAAGGTTCACAGAGACAGAAGAATTTTCTGGATTTTTTGTTCATGACAGGAGAGCCGATGTGTGTATGCGTAGGAGAGGGTGAGGGGAGGAGGAATTCCAGTGTCCTTTGAGGCTGAGGAAGAGAAAAGGGTGGAAGAAGGTGTATACATTCAGGCAAGCCTGTACAGGCAGAATGTTTTACACCTGCTTTTTGTTTGGATCTGGAACACGTGTTACTCCATCTTTGCAAACATGCCCTGTATGTGTTTTCTCCCGTAGCTGATTGAACCATCTGGCCTACAGGAAGACAAAAATGTTGCCTAATAAATTATTTGTATAAATAATTCATGACTAACTGATGGATTTCATAATTTTACCATAATGCTTGAGGTTATTATTTAATTATAAGACCTTATAGACTTGCACTTATATCAAGTTGAACAGTTTCAGAAGCCATTTTGGCAAGCAAGGTATCCTTCTGTTTAGTGTCCAGCCAGAAAAATTGGTGAATAGTGCTTAAGCACCAGTTTTAGTTTTTTGAGAATGTGTCCTATATTTTTAAGAAGTAAACAGTATTCAGCCTAGAGACTATTTTAAGGGAATAATCAAATCATTAATGAACTATGGGAAATATAGGGTCATAAATTTGAAGCTTCTGTTGTTACTAACTCAAAACTAATTCTGCTAGTGGTGTTTTCTAAAGGTCTTCTGTCTTTCACAGATGTGCGTCTATAAGGTTTTCTCCCTTCCATGTGTAAGTATTATTCTGCAGTGTCTGAAATAAGAAAGCTGCCGGTTATCCCCAGATATTGACTGAAAACTGCATTTGAAATTTAAGTTATCTTTGTGGGGTTTTTTTTCTTCTTTTTTCCTCAAATGCCTTACAGGTCATGGCAAATTTGCCTTTTTTACAGAGTAGCCAACATATACTATGCTAACCTTACCAAGGCTTTGAATGCCTGAGGGTTATTTGAATATGATTCATAGAGCCTTTCTTTCCTTTTCCTCTCAAGCTGATGCAGGAAGCAAAAGCAAGTAGTAGGAACAGGAATATAGATGCAGCCAGAAACAAGCAAAAAAGAGAGAGGGGGGGGAAATTCTACTTTCTGTGATTGTTTTGTAGTCTCACTGTAGCAGAGGTGGAATTTAGACTTAAACCCTTTTTTAATTTTTTTTTTCCACTTGAAAGGATTATTGCTGTAGTATTTTCTTTTTAAAGTCTTGGAAAGTGTCTGTGTGTGTATAACCATGTGAAAAAGATTGCACTGAGTTTTTCTTTTAGATATCATACGTTTATCATTACTTCTTAATGGATTGTTCCTTCCAAATGAGTTGTACTTGTTACATAACAGTGCCAAAGCCAGCAGTGGCCAAATCTCAAAAGTATATTTCATCTTGATAGCTGTGATCTCTTTATGCAACAGTAAAAGAGTCTGAAAGGATGTAAAACTGCACCAGAGAAAAGAATGGGTTTTGCACTGATTATTATGATTTGATAATCAAGGAACTGGTTGCCTGAAGTCAAGTGGCACATGATGTGTCATAGGGCAATTTCAATTATTCATGCTATTGTGGGAGGCTTATTACCATGGCTGCTGCTGCTGCTGCTTGTACAATGTCAAATCTCTGCTCCTGACATGAGGTTATACTTTGTTTCTTGGAAGCAACTTTGAAGATGAAAGTCAAGTCATAGCATACAAAAGTAAAATAGCATGTAACTAGAGGGGTATGTTCAATTTAAATAAAATACAACAATCTTTGAGGTACCACTGGAGGATTTTTTCTGAAATGACAGCTCATCACACCAGGGTGTCTCAGAATCCCATGCACAGTGAGACAGTAAACAAGATCACTCACTCAGATTGTGCTGCAGCCCAGTACTTAAAACAGAGCATGGTCATGTGTGGGTGGGTGTCTCAACTCTTAGGTGAGACCATTTAAATCTATAAGGCTAAGACCCTGTTAGAATTTAGCACAGTGTGTATTAGGGAACCTAGGAGCCTGATCCATTCCAGGACAAGGTGTAGATGTCTACCCACCTCTCAGCAGTCTTATCCTCTTCTCTCCTTCACTGTTTCTGTTCAAATATGGTGGGGGAAAAGGGAGCCACAGCATATTTTGACAGGTCTCCCACTTCAGGTAAGCAGGGGACAATGACTGAGAATCATGGTATGCAGAAAAACTTCCATTCCTTCAAGTTTTACCTATCCATCTGTTCTCATTTAATAACGTTACAGCAGATTTATTGAGTTTGAATATTTCTCAAAGTTAAAGAAGTTGTCACTGCCTTGTGCATTCTTCCTTCTCTGTTTCATTTAATCTGATTTCTTGCTCTTATCCTCCCTTTAACAGTCCAGTCTCTTAACTTTCTAGTGGATACTCCTTCAGGCTCCCTTGCTTCATCCCTTTTGTTTGCTATTCTTCTCCTGCTGGGATGTGTTTTATTTCTGGCTTTTGTGAAATTCTCAGTGGTCTGTGCCAAGAGTTTAAAATATCGAATTTGATTAAATTCAAAATATGCATTTTAAGCTGTTTGGAAAAGAGATTGTCTTTTGTGCACAGCTGTCGTCCCTGTTTGGAGCTTCTAAACGCTACAGAGAAACAGAAAATAATAGCAAATATTGCACAATAGATAACATGAGATTTTATGATATGTTTTCCTGGGTTATTTTTAAAAGTGGGGATTTTAATTGCCATAATCTGGAAGATCTTAGAGGAAGCAGTGGTGCATGAAGGCAACTCACTTTAGTAAAAATTGAATGTGTCCTAGCTGTTCAAGTGTATCAGAATGCCAGATAATAACTCAGTTTCCTCAAAGATCTAGACAAAAGAGCTAACTCAGTCTCCATACAATTATAACAATGAAGAAAAAGAAAAATGCTAAATCTTGCTACCTTAAAAGAAAAGGCCAGTAAAAACACTTAGTAATTAAAAGATCCTTTGGGAGAGGAGAAATATTGTAATGCTGTAGGAAAACAGTATTTTGTGATCAAGAGGGTCAGATAAGTCTAGATGCTTGTAAGCCTGATTAGACTATAACCTTGCAATTTAGATTAGGTGATGGTAGGTACGTACTTGCATTGATCACAAGCTAGGGAAAGCAGTTCTCAAACTTTAGTTTTTGAGAACAAACGCAGGAGTCATGTTTGCTTCTTTAAATCTGGAGAAAACTATGAAACTAGAAAGCAGCTTGCAAGAGAACTGGTATTGATTTTTGTTTGACATGCAAAGAGGTATTGGTATTAAAAGATAAAAAATATAAAATAATTACTGCGGGGAAAAATAGCTGATTTTTTTCTTAGTTTGACTGCTGTGATACCTTTTTTAGTAATTTCTTTGATTATCTTGCCCTGATTATTGCATGCTGCATCAAACAAAACTTCTGAAAACAGAGGATCGGTCCTTTACTGTGAACAAATAGACACACTGTCAGTGCAGCTTGGAGAGAGAAACCCAGGGCCAGCTTGTAGCAAGGACAGCAGCAGCAGATCTGAAGCCAGATCTTTTGGTATTTTTAAGTTGATGAAGGAAATTATTTAAGGAAATTATGAATGCAGGTCCACCTCAGGATCTCATCAAACCTGTGCTTGCTCTTTTAAAAGTTGCTCTTTCACCCTGAAACATTATTTACCTGCTAGGGAAAAAAAAAAAAAAATTAGATTTTTCTACTGCAGGCTTGCTATTTATTATTTTTAAATTTTAGTAAAGATCAGTAAGACAGGGATGTCAGGAAATAAACACCTAGAGAGAAAAGACTAGGACTTCTAGAAGTCTTCTAGCTGGAATGGAAAATATTTATTAAAAAAACAAAAAGAAACTGGAAAGAAAAGGCTAGTGATTTGCACATGAGGTTAGGAATAACCACAACCACATACAGGAATATAATTTGGCTTTTGTATTTTCCAAGCACAAAAGACAAACTTATTTTTAAATATGTTAGGCTGTGGTAAAAAAAAAAAAAACCCAAATGATTCAAATGATGCAAATGCAGTGAGCAATAACCACTGAAAACTTCACTTTTACCTACATGTTCTGCTTTGCTCAGAACAGCTTCTCTCTCCTTTCAGTTTATGAAAGGGGTTTACTTTTTAAAGAACTTTTAAGGGTTGGTCTTTCAGAGAATGTTATGGGGAAAGAAGACAGGGATGTCCATACATAGCACTTGTGTTTTTCTCATCTGTATTAGTACTATCATGTTCTTCCATTTTGATCTGTTTCATCCTTATGATGTGTTGAAACTATTGTTGTTAGGAGTGTTTGATTTCAGGGCAGCTGAAATCAATACTGAGCATGTAGAAGATGCAATTGTGTGAGACTTCTGTGAAACTGAAGCTTTCCTGGATATTAATAGAAGGGAAGTGCTTTAGCACTGCACAGTAGCTGGTAATTACCTTTTAAAGAGTTGTGATTTTCTCTGTTTGAATCTGAGCTTTTCTTTGGCATAAGGCCTCTTGGCCATCACAATCATTCCTATCCTAGTATAGAAAAGATTAATTGACTTAAATTTGGAGGAGCATTTGGAATCATTTTCTATGAATTATGCAAACATCTGGAAGGATGTTACTAGGTGGAGCTGGTTTGTGAACTTGGTCGTCTTTCTCAACTTGTATGTTATGGACTGCTGGCCATCGTAGGATCTTGAAAATGATCACATCTGGCACATTGTTGTCTGCTGAAGGAAGGTTATAAATCAAGAGAAGAGGGGAGTAATAAGAGAAGAGAGGAGTAATAAGAGCATGCTCTTGTAAACCCAGCTCTTTTCTGGTACCAAGTGAAAATTATTGGAATGTAAATTAACTTTCAAAATCATTGTTCAGCTAAGGCAGAGTAACAGTAGATTGGACATCCTCCAGATCCTTTTAAGCTTTTTTCCCCTTGATGATTTTACACCAAAAAAAAAAAATCATTTTTACTAAGCATCATAGTCTTTAAAAATGATTTGGTAGACAGTGAAAAGAAGAGACTTTTACCCTATTAAAGCTCCAAGTAGCTGAGGAAGTCCATGTACCTGGTACTCCACACATTTGTTAAACCCATACTATTTTTTTAATTTCTTAGGATCACTGTGATAGTTTTCATAATTTTTCATTCAAACTGACCGGTAAATCCTTTTGTCTTAATCTTTAGAAAGAACTTATACTTAAATCACCTATGATCAGGGAAAATTTTAGTCATCAATCCCATCTATTGTAGAATAGACAAAAATGGCAAAAATAATGTCAAAAAGCTAATCACATGAAAGAACTAGTAATTGGCAGCTTATCAGTTCAGACAGATATGAACTGGTATGTTAACATGTGAGCTGGTACATTAACGTGGTGGCAGTTCACATGTTGGAGGCTGTAAATAAACTCCTCCCAAATTAATTCATGTGATTAACAGAGTGTTCACAGAAAAGCGGTACTGTTTTCCTCTAGATAGAGAAGAACGCTCCATGTGTTTAACAGAAGGTGGTTTTTGATCATATAAAATAAGATGGCAGAAAATTGTTGTCTCTTACAATTTGATAAGAAAAATGTTTCACAGTCAGGTGTTAATGAGAGCAACCATGTGTTAGAAATGCATATATTTTATAGAAACAACAGTGTAATTTTATCATAAATGGATAATGGATAAAATGTTTCTGAGATCTCATCTAAAACAGCCATGTATAAAATTTAGACAAATTTAATCTATCTGTTTTGGGAAAATGCAAGGTTGATTTGCATTTTTTAGCAACTACATTCTCTAGTAACCCAAATTCCTTTCAAGCTCTTGCATGGTAAATGCTGAACTACTATCTATTTCTTACTTCTGCAAAAATGAGTGTGTTGTTTCTTCATTGCTTATCACATTATTCTAGTGCTGAATAGAATTTTTGCTAACAGATTTGTTTCCCGGTTTTAGAGATGTCTGACACTTTTTTCCCTTGATTCATCAAAATAAACATAAATCAGTTACAATTCAGCAATGAAACAGTGTTATAAAGAGTATTCTAACTGAAATAAAATTGTAAGTTACCTCAGGTTTCAAGTATCTCACCCTCCTTTCCGTTCTGTTTGCTAGTTTAAAAACGTTATACTCTGGGTTTGGTTACTGTTTGATTACCTTTGAGTTTTTGGGGTTTTTTTGGCTGCAATTCTCATGTCTCTTGGGTCACTATAGATGGAAAGTTAGGGAAATTTTTCTTAAGCTGGGGGTGTTTCTGATGAAATCTCTAATGATATTTGGAACATGAGAGTATCTGCTTCATTAAGTTACCTGGTTAAGGACCATAGAGTATAAAAGAAATAAAAAGTAACCAGGAAAGTGATAAACATACAGATACAGAAATCAAACAAATGGATGATAATGGAGAAGATAACAAGGATCAAAACTTTTCAGCTACTAACTGATGAACCATTAAAGAAACTGTTTGGATACCAATGTTTTGTAAGACTGAATTTTGCAAGATGAATCCTACCTTCATGTCAAAGATCAGTACTGGAGTCCTGAAAACCTCAATCCATCCAAGCAACTCACAAGGAAAATCTAAAGGATATAAATCAGGACCAAGAGAAATGGAGGGAAAAAACAGAAGCATGCAACATAATGGCACAGGTCAGTGACAGCATCAAATGCATGCCTACTGATGCCTCCCAAAGGGACTATATGTTCTCTGTGGTGGTAATGTGGTTCAACTGGATGAACAGGGACTTGTGGCAATATGGGATATTTCAAGTAAACAATACATTTTACAAGGGTGCTATTTTTTTCACCTGTCAACCACAGCTGTAAATGGTGGGGCAAGGAAGTATTGTTTATCTGTGCAGGTCTTGGTCCATTGTTTACTGTGAGGGTGAGTGACCGCTGGCACAGGTTGCCCAGGGAGGTCATGGAGTCTCCCTCCTTGGAGACATTCAAAAGACATCTGGACATGGCTGTGGGCAACCAGCTGTAGGTGGCCCTGCTTGACCAGGGGGGTTGGACCAGATGACCTTCAGTGGTCTCTTCCAACCTCAGCCATTCACTGATGATTCTGTGGTCTGACTTTTAAATGCACTTGTTTTGAAACTGCAGTTGCCAATAGCTTTGGCAAACAGCATTCTTTCTAGCTTAATAACATGCAGAGTCTGAAGCATTGCTATGTGAATATTGACAACAAATGCTGTGTTCGATCCTAACCAAATTCTGTACTGCCTTCATCACTAGTTATCCAGGCACATTTCAGAAATCTCTTGCTTACTCTTCCTTCTTAGGGGAAAAATGAGGTTTTTATTTAAATTTATTTTATGTTGTTGTTGGTTTATGTTTATACTGGCTGTGGCATATACTAGGCTTAAAGGTGAACTCAAAGGAATGTGCCTTTCCTTTTGTCATGGAAAATAGCAAGGTTTTTGAACTGAACGACTTTGCTCTAAAGTCAGTGGCTGTGGTTTCTTATCCTTTTTCTCATTCTCTTGAAGCTCTCTTTTCCTTCTTCCCAGTTGTAGGGACAATTTGGTTCCCCCACAAATGAGGTTTATGCTGACAAATATTTGAGGGGTTACTTTTGAACCCTAACATGTTGCTTTAATTTTAATTTTCCTCCCCTCTTGAATATAGTCTAATTAAAAAAGAGAAATTAATCTGTATAAAATATATTATAATTTCAATATCAATACCAATACATTAAATATTCACATTTTATTTTTGATTTTTAAAAAATATTAGTTCATTTTGCATCTTCATTGTTAATAATGTGATATATGACATTTCTAGATACTGGAAGGAGCAATATTTTATATTAGCATTAAGAATGTACAAATAAGAGAGAATTATTTAAAAAAAATTTTTTTTACATTAAATAATTTTTCCAGATGTGTCAAATTAAACTTCAGTTTTCAAAAGACTTTTTCTTACTATTGTAATGCTCAAGTAGCTAATAAACAAAAATTCCTCTTTTAAACACACAATTAATAATTTAGAATGCCTTTTGCATATGATTTTCTTAACCTTTGAGCATCAATATATGAAAATGAAATTGAAGAGCTTTTCCAAAGTTTATTTCATAAAGATCAGCTAGCTTATATCCACATACAACCACCTATACTTTGACAATCTTAAATTTAGAAAATTAAATGAAATTGTGAAATTAAATGGGTTTTGCTATATTAAAATATTGCTTATGCAAGTTTTCTAATTAACAGTACCTTGGTAAAATTATGAACACATATGTTCTTTTTCTTTCTTTACATGGGTATGTGGTAGTCCTGTCAAGAAAACTTGTACAGGGTTGGTTCTTCATACCAGGGGAATGTTCAAAATGTTATTAAGGCTTCTTACTGGAGCTGCTGACAATGAAATCAGTAGACACCATAAACAACAAATGTTGTTCGCAGGCTGTGGATCTAGTTACTGACTGGAAGAAACCACTCAAGAACAAGAAATATCTTAGTGAGTGTCAGTCTGAGAGCAGTAGTTATGTCCCCTCCTCTCCTGCAGAATGAAAAAAGACAAACCAGACAGCCAAAGGCTATATTAACATGAGGGAAATCCAGAGGCAAAAATAACGCACCTTGTTAAGAAGTAGGGCATGCTGTCTTCACCCTACTGCTGTGTTGGCATGGTTATGTAGCTTCTGGGTTAGAGCTGACTTGTATCTGATGGGCTCAAGGACTGGACAGAAAGGATGTAAGTCTTTCTGCAAGTCACTCTGTGGACATGTCCTGTGTCATTCAACTGTCACTGAGGTTTAAGGATGGTAGAACTTGACAGTGTTCAACAGACAACTGAATAGTCACGACGGCTGCTGGGGACATAGTTCGTTTTTCCTAATCTGTCCTAGACAGTCCCAATTGTATATTTTATTGAAATAATTAATCTGTAGCTTGCTTGGATTTGTGCTAGACTTCCTTGTTTACTTTTGAAGGGGGGGGGGGGGGGGGGGGGGGGAAGGAGAGGGGGCTATAAGAGGAGACTTGGGAGGAAACAAATTATGAATCCAAGTGTCATGGATTAGCATTTGCCAAAATTCTAATTTACATTATAAGCAAAGGTTTAAGAAATAAAAACTACCCTCTCCATTACGTCATTCACTTATCTGTATTGTCCAGTTCTCCCAGTTGCTAGTGTTACAGTTGTGGAAAACAGGAATTATTTTCTCTTTGGAGGGCAGTGGTTTGCTAGCTTGCTTGCTTTTTCTAAACAGTGTGATTTAGATCCTGTTTACCATAGTAACTTAAAACATGTAGGGGCAGATTAATTCAGAAATATAGTCTAAGTTCTCAGGGACTCATGCATAAGCTCTGAGTTCAGGGCTTGGATAGCCAGTAGTAAAAGCCCATTCAGAAAGAGATTTTCATACTTTTACAGGGAGATTTTATCTCTGATCTGTACCTTTTAATGTGACTTAGCATGATGCATTTGTCTGATTATCTGATACAACTACCTCTGCAACAGAGCACTAAACATGAGTAGTGTGACTGGACAGTGAATCCAGCTGGTCTGGAACAGGGTTGGATCTGTTGTGAGTGCACGGGGCACGTAGGTGGCAGATCAGCACAGATGCACTGGGGTCATAGCATACGAGTAACAGATTTTGCTCAGTAATCCAATGCATATTGATTGTGTCAGATTTCCAGAGATGAGTGTCGAAAACTAAAGCATGTATTCAGAATGGGGTTAGCTCTGCTTCCAGATTTTGTTGGGGAAGTTAGGGTGTTGTAGGGCTGATAAGGAAAATTTTACGCCTCATCCTTTTGGAATGGGGAGATGAACAATTTTTTTTTTTGCTTCACTGCTGCAAAGAAGTTTCTGGTCGGAACTCCTGAAATAGCTTAAACTCTCAAAGTAAAGTGTCAATGGCTCTACTGTGCTCATTACAGAAAGCACTTTAACTCCCAGACAAACCACCTCCATTGTTCTGTGAAGGCAGACAGGTATTGATGTGCACATTCAGTAATTCCTCTGACCAATGCGGTGTGTAAGGAGGTCTGTACGTTGCTATGGTCTGTCTTATTTACTTTAATTAAAACATGATGCTGGTCGAGCAAATCTT
This sequence comes from Pygoscelis adeliae, assembly GCF_000699105.1. NCBI lineage: Eukaryota > Metazoa > Chordata > Aves > Sphenisciformes > Spheniscidae > Pygoscelis > Pygoscelis adeliae. The sequence goes on from NW_008824475.1 coordinate 638,891, forward strand.
TTAAAATGTATTCTGTTCTCTTGCATTTCTTCCTCATGATGAATTGGATATGGGATTCTTTTTCTCACAGCTGCTGGTTTCTGTAGAAGTCATTGACATACATGGCAGTAAGCCAGGCAGTGGTTCCTTTTTTGTTAGTTTTCTAGCTCTTTTGTTAATAGGTCCTAAAGCAAATGCTGTCTTTGAGGTAGGCTGAGCCATACCTGTTTCCATTGGCTATATTTGCAGCTATTGTAAGGATAGCAACATGACATAGAGCTTCCTTTGTATGTATTTTTCAGTAATTTGCAATTGCTCCTTGCTAAGAGACTCCTCCTATAGGAGACCATATCTTACCTTCCTGACATATAAGGATTTGCTCCAACCATTTCTTTCTGTAAATATAGATAACCCTTTTTTCCGTGAACCCTTAGTGGAAAAATTAGAAATCAATACTCTCATCTGATTTAAACCTTTGTAAGTCTATATCCTACTGATGAAGTTAGCAGGTTTCACTTAATGGGATTAACACAGGTAACTGAGATCAGAGTATTGTACACGGGATACTGAGCAAGTTCATCACCCTTCTTTGAAGAGATACAAACTAAAATCCAGTAATCAACCCCATAACTCAGATGACTTCATTGGTATGCTAGACTTTTTTGTAAATGGTGGTGAAATTTGAGTTAAATTCTTACCTTAATTTAGTTGTGGTAGATACTTGCAATATTGTCTTATTCTAACTTAAATTATGTATATGTAACACAAACACATTCAGATCAGAGCACATAGAAGTAAAATGATGAAGTAACCTTTGCCACAGCACATTTAGAAGTTAATTTCTCTCGTTTTGTCTTTCAGTTTATAATTGTTGTATTTACACTTTTTAAAAGGACAGCCTGTTTATTATTGACAGACTTATTGCTATTCCCTAAGCTCCAGATAAAGGTTCTTTTCCAAGCTCATAGTAGGTATAGGATGAGGCTCTTAGGTCTCAGTCCTGCAAAGGCTTGCATGTATTTAAGTTCTTGAACTGCTCACATTAAAATACTTGAATGAGTAAAGTTACTTCCATGAGCATATCTACAGAGATTTTTAGTGTAGTCTGCAATCACGTTTAGCTATGTGGAAATTTATAGAACAGTGCAATAATAGTGCTGTAATTATAATCTATAATAATTATGAAATTACATGTACCTGTTCTGGTCTACCTCAGCTGTTACCCTATAACCTGAGTTTTTAATATGAGAGCAGAAGGTCTCCACCAGTGGCAGTCATTAATATTTCTACAAAAGCAGTTCATGGGGCAAGAGAGAAATTAATCCTACTGATTACCAAATTGATTAGAAGGTCTAATCATCCTCCAAGTGTATCAGTGAACAATAAAATGAAATAATTAATGTCAGGGGGTGGCCTGCTTCTGAGCAGCCATAATTTACAAAATGTTGGCCTTCAAAGTTCCTCAGAAGTTTTATTATGAGAATTTTGTCATTGTTTACAGTAATTGCTCTTTCTGTCTCTCCTGGATGAAAATACAGGAAACGGATACCTTAGAGCTGAGTTCAATGTAATTAAAATTCCCCCGTCTTAGCACATTATCTTTGTGTCTTTGCTGAATGATGGTCATGGCTAGTTGCAGTGTTGTGTACCACAGCCCTTCACAGAGCAAAAAGCTTCTCGTACAATGAATGAACTTTTTTCTAAATGCCAGCTTCTGATTAGCAACCCAGGTTGGCAATTGCTGTCTTTTCAAACTCTCGCATCAATCAGGTCCCAAGCAGTTAATTTAATCAAAAGTAGAATATGTTGCCCAAATGAGCCAAAGCTATTTCTAGAAGAAAATGTAGCAACACTAAGCACTGGGTGTACAATAAATTACCTTATATTACTTGATGGATTATGATTATAGACTTGGTGCAGCAGCTTAACAGCAGCTGCTAGCAGTGTGGTCTCATGGATTTTTCCCCACAGTTCAGCTACAATAAATGTGGCAGTGTGGGAAACATAAGAATTAAGATTTGAGAAGTATCTCCTCAGTTCCACCTACTGTTTTACATCTATTTTTGTTTTATGTTTTAAAATTTATTCTGCTACCATTAGTTATCCAATTTCCCTTTTTCTCATCTCAGGGTCACCTGCATTGTGAGGCACCAGAAAGATTTTGATGCCCTTGACTGCTCACCAGGTTGAGATACATGTCAACTTACTGGCCTTTTTTATGTCAGATGTGAGCTCTGATAGTTGATAGTGATGAGATACAGCCCTGCACAAGTCACAGTAATGTTTTTTGGCAGGTTCTCTGAATTGTTTGTTTTTCTTAAGTTTTATTCTTGTCACTATTGCCTAAGGCACTGTGAGCAGAGTGACAAAACAGGCAGTACAGCTCCGTTAATGAGCTACCTGGGCTGTTCATACAGAAGAGCAATCAGCCTTCTCTTATTCCCCCAGGACGTTAAATTAAAGTTGACAATGCATGTATAACTGCTGCTGAGGCCTGATGACTAGGCTTAGTCCACAGTCCCCTTAATTGCATCTATACCTGTAAGCTTATAAAATAGCCTGCTTGCACCTGCTGAAGGCATAGCCAGACCAATCTGGAACCACACATATACAAAAACAATGTTTAATGTAACTTATGTATTTTTCAGAACATGAATACACAACCTGACACCAAACTGAGTGGTGCAGTTGACACGCTAGAGGGAAGGGATGCCATCCAGAAGGACCTTGACAGCCTGGAGAAGTGGGCTTATGAAAAAAACACATGAAGTTCAACAAGACCAAGTGCAAGGTCCTGCACCTGTGTCCGGGCAATTCCCAGTATCAGTACAGATTGGGTGGTGAATGGATTGAGAGCAGCCTGGCAGAGAAGGACTTGGGGATATTGGTAGATGAAAAATTGGACATGAACTGGCAATGTGTGTTTGCAGCCCAGAAAACCAATCGTATCCCGGGCTGCATTAAAAGAAGAAGGGCCATCAGGTCAAAGGAGGTGATTCTCTCCCTCTGCTCCGCTCTTGTGAGACCCTACATGGAGTACTGCATCCAGTTCTTGGGCCCCCAGTACAAGAAGGACATGGGCCTCTTAGAGCGGGTCCAGAGGAGGGCCACAAAAATGATCAGAGGGATGGAACACCTCTCCTGTGAAGAAAGGCTGAGAGAGTTGGGGTTGTTCAGCCTGGAGAAGAGACCTTATTGCATCCTTTCAATATATAAAGGGGGCTTACAAGAAAGGTGGAGCAAAACTTTTTACCAGGGCCTGTAGTGACAAGGACAAGGGGAGATTTAGATTGGACATAAGGAAGAAATTCTTTACTATGAGGGTGGTGAGACACTGGAAGAGGTTGCCCAGAGAAGTTGTAGATGCCCCATCATTGGAAGTGTTCAAGGTCACATGGCAGGGGGGGTTGGACTAGATAATCTTAAAAGGTTCTTTCCAACCCAAACCATTCTATGATTCTATAACCTCTTTCTCCATGTTCAAAGAAAGTGTGTTTTTCTGTTCTGTTACTCTCTTTGACTGGGCATCTTATATAGCTAGTTTTACTTATCTGCCTCTGCAAAGAAGTTGCTTTAAGTATTCAGACCCATGAGACAAATTGAAGAAGTGAAAAGGAAGGCATTGGTAAGCTTAGATATGGTGTTCAGGGAAATGATAGTATTTTGTTGGCATTAAATTAGTGTTTCAAAGAACCTCATTGCATCAGGCTCTCTGCTTTCATGTAACAAGAAATCACTTGTTCTAAGGAGCACACGGAGATAACACACCCTGACAAGTGCAGTCGCAGCTGCGGTTGTTCTGCTGGAACCTTCATGCAGCAGGTGCAGAGCTGCTGGATGTACCTGGGTACAAGCCAGTCTAGGTCCACGTGCAGTCCACCTGCATTCCCTGATCCTGCACCTGCGTTAACAAGCCATGATTAGTTATGACTCATTAGCTGTGAGTTATAAAGCTGAATTAACGTGATTATACTGCATCCAGAACTGAGCTTCAAATCTCACGCCATGATGCATTCTGTGAACTCTCCGTTACCTTGCTTGTCTCTATGTTGCTCTCAGTTGGGCAGAGCATTGCACTTTGCCAATGACTTACTGAGGCCTCCATATGAAGTTATTAATTTAAAAAAGCCACCTTCCTCTGGAGATTTCTGCACCAGTGGTGCATTTTAGTCTTTGAAAACTTTTTAGTTCATGTGCTGTGTCCCCCTACTCTTTTAAAAAGGTTGATATCTTTCAGACAGTATTACATCCTGAAGCTGCTGATATTGTAGGATCAGCACAGGGGGTGCATTTTTCTTTAGGGATAGAAATGTTGGAAATACTGTTTCTCAACAAAATTCACAATCTTACCACACTTCCTATTCATGTGCCTGAAGATACAGACGTTCTCATCTAATCTTAGACTTCTGCCTACAAAACTTTCTTTACTGTTTTAGCTTTTCAGTTTTGTGTGTTACCAATTTTGTTTAGTCATGGGATTTTTAGCCTCTTTTTTTTTAATCAGAAGGATTTAAACCAGAACGGGACACATCTGTGCACATCTAACACATACAGAATGGTATCTAAAATATCTCATATATGAAAAAAAGCTTTGCTGGAAGGAACTAAATTATGCACAGTAAAAACTGGTGTCACTGAATTAACTGAAGGGCTTTCATAAGCTTTTCTGTGGTGTTTCCCCCCCCCTTATGTTTGATAAGCTATTAAATTCCAATATTGCAGCCTTTTTTTTTATAACGGCTAAATCTAGATACAGAAATTGTACTTTCCACCCCCACTGTGGAATGTTTCTTTCCTTTGTAAGGAAACACAGAAAGAAAATTAACTCAGTCCCTGGTTGCATGAGTCAGACTAGATATCTTCCCCCTTAACTCTTTGCTTGTTGTAGCACAGAAATGCAAGAACAAGAGTTACAGCAGCAGCAGCAATGTGTTACATTCAGAGGTCTCAAACCTTATCTGAAGTCAACTGTGTGTTGGGGGGTGGAACCCCACAACAGAACAGTAAACCCTATTTCTTCTGTTCCCCTCTTGTTTCTTGCCAGCCATGATGTCTGCCGTTGCCTGTAGTGGGTGAGGGGGACAGGGCACCTCCAACAGACAACACAAGCAGTCATCTATGTCCTCTCAGTCCTGACGGAAGTGGATTACTTCATGTTGTCAGTGGCATCTTTGGAGCTTCTTGGTAGACAAAAAGGGGAAAGGAAGAGAGGGTACTGGCCACGCTGTTTTATGAAGGAATTTTCTCATCTGAGTAGTTTAGGTATTGACTCCTAGACACATTCTGTTTTCTTTTAATACAGATGGGAAACAGACATATTTTTAACAAGTGTTCATTGTTTATTAAAGCACTAGGAAGAATAACAGCAATAAATTTTAACAAATTGGATGAAAATGATGATCTGTTAAGGGTCATCTGGGAAGTTGTAAGACTTGTGGTGGTGGCAAAATAATACAATCTCAGTCTGGTTTTTTTTTTTTTTTTTGTTTTCCCTCTTCTGGCAAGAAGCCGGTAGGGCCTGTCTCTGAGAAATTGGTTTGCAGCAGATGCGATGGTGCAGTTCTGCAAATTTTACAGAAATAGGGATATGGGGGACATAAAGAGATATTACAATCACTTGTGGCATATTTAAATAAGCTTTCTGAAGAAAATCCACCTTTACATGTGGAGGATGATTTTTGGGTACTAAACAGTTAAGGAGGGTGGTCTTAAAGTTGTGTAAGAACCTACATCTTGGGTACTGCCCAATAAATGTTGTAATAGCAGAGTAAGCAGAATCTGTCTCTTTGAGTATGAGTGGGCATTGCTAACAGTTGCTACATGTGACTTCTTGAGAGGTGATCATCCACCAAGAACACACTTGGCTTTGTAAAGGTGCCACTTTAACAGCAGTTGCAAGTGTGATTGATCATTTGATTTTGGTGTTTTCAGTTTATTTCATTTAAACTGATGTAGCAGGGAACCTCAGAGAGTTAAATAACAGACCGGCCCTAATTACAGCTGTAGTGCCTGTTTTTACAGAGAAAACCTTAGGACATGCACAGCTATTTGTGCCAGCTTCGTCCTTCTTTGACCTCCTTCAAGCACGTTGTGTTGCACATTTTCATGCCTCTGAAGTAGACAAGGATATTCTGTGTGGTGGACAATCTGCTTACTTCGCCACTGCCCCTCTGAAGAAAGCTATCACTCTGCTTTACCTGCATTGATACTCTAGCACAAGGCAGTGGTGAATTAAGAAAAATGGATAAAATAAACTCTGTGTGTGTATGTAAATAAAAGGTAGTAAATTCATCTGATTGGCTTTTGAAGCATGGGAGTGAAGTGTAGAAATGTAGATAGACTTTATATTGTCTGGATATAACCTTATACTGTTATTACGTTTGCCTTTACGTTTTTAGCCCAGCTACACTGGTTATATATTGGCAGAATAATTTACTACCTCTTGTGTAAAATGTAATATTATCTTGTACCTAGGATTTACAATCTGACTTTGTACTCAGATAAGTACAGAGGAAGTAATAGTGTCTTGGGTATAACTTGCATGCTGAACAGTTCTGGAAGAAGCTTTTGTTATTAATCAGCTTTTTCCTTGTCTCAGCTTTCAATGAAGAATATTTTTAGCTGCACACACCCACAGAACAACTTGCAGCCACAGTTCTAGAAAGTACAATTCAAAGTTTATAGAACTTCTCTTGCTCACAGAATTGTACAGAGAATTAGTTTTATTTTGCACTTATATCCGTGCACTGATAGAAGACCTGCAAGTTCTCTGTTGAAGAATCAAGCCTGTAGATCCATTTTCTTTGCTGATTATGATTAAAACTAGGGCTTCCCTAGTATAGGAGTATTTAATGAATAATTGTAATTCTTTCCCCATTATTTTCATATGTATTCAAAAGTTACTGCATCTTATTTTCTTCTGTGGAAGCTAGTACAAGAGCAGTATTCAAAGTAGTTGACTTACTTCAAATAACATTTAGAACTGTTAGATCATGCTTCCTTAAGAATATTCTAGCTTCATTTAAAAAAATTACCTAAGTTACTTCTGTATATTTTATTCTCCTAAAATATCTTTGAATAATTACTTAATAGCACTTCCTCAAAAATTACTAGTGCTCCGGAGAAAATTACTTCTGTAAATCAGAGAAAATTCTGAGGTTTATGAATAATATGATAAACTGTTTTCCCCTCCCTTTTCACAACTTTATTTGAGAAATTAGGCATATCTGTAGCCACCCAAATTGATGTGATTGCCAGAGTGTAAATGCCTTTCATCTGATTAGTAATTTGTATTGTCAGGATTTTGGCCATTGGTCCACAGTTTATTTTCCTTGGGCACTTGTATGCTTTCATTAAATAAATATGGAACAAAAATTGTGGTCAGACAGAACACATTCACACCAAAAACAACATTCAGAAGACTCTGCAATCCTGTGTGGAAGATCCCCCTTCAGCTTTCCAGTATCCTAATTTTGAAGGTGACCTTCACAGAGGTTTAACCAGGGACTTAGTGGAACAAAAAAACATACTTGCAAGGAAACTAGAAAAGTGCAGCATGGCCCGTCATCTGTAAGAAATACCCCACTCTCCTTGTCAGAATTGTGCTCTGAGCACTTCTGCAAGAGTCTGATGAGACTTGACAAGTGTAATTCTGGAAGGAGACTAGAATTTTAGCCTTTATTTTTAGGCTGTAAAATATTTTGGATGTTTAAGAAAATATTTATGGAATCTAGTAGCTAATTTAAATCATTATGGTTATATGAACTACCACAGAACTGTATTAATTTAAACCAGCTAAAGGTCAGGACCTGAAAAGATCTAATACGCTTATTGTGCACTTGATTATTCTTTTGACTTTCATATTTCAGCACAGTGAAACAAAGCTAAGCACTGTACATGTAAGAAATATACTGAGAAAAAGATATCACAACAGCTCTAACGTAGCAGAAAAGTAAATGAAAAAGAATAATGGTGTTACCTGATGGATTATGCTGTAGAAAAATAGTAACCAATGAATACAGAGGAAATAATGACGGTAATTTAATTAAACACTTTACAATAAAGGAGCTTTACTTCTAAATTAAAGCTGCAAGCATTTAATTCTTTCAACTTTTCAATGACACAAAACAATGCAAATCAAATTCCAGACACATTTTGTGGAGTCACTTGTGTTGCACATCATGTAATACACTTGACTAAAATAGACTAAAAGCACCAAAGGCATAAAATGGCAGTTGCAGCCAGGAGTCTGCAGTTTAACTCTTTTTCAATATTACCAGTGGAAGAATTGTCAGCAACCTTTATGCAGCTGAAGCTTCAGTGCAATTTTCAATAAAAAGGCTGTAAGAGGCAGGAATCTTTCTGATTTTTTTTTTCTTTTTCACCAACACAAGTTGGGATTTTTATCAAGTTATTGGTGTCCTGCATTTCTTCTTTATTTCTACAGCTTCTTGTTCAGTTACCTGGCCTCAACATGGACATAAATGGGAGATGGGGTAATTAAAAAGGGCATGGAAATTTAAAGGTATGTGAATAGGTTGGTTGTCAGCCTGTGAAAGACTATTTCTCTCATAGGAAAATTTTCTCTCATTTTTTTTCAGGCAGAAAATTGCCAGGAAGCTAAGTGATTGTCTTAGCTAATCAAACCCCTTTTTTTGCCTGAACACCACAGTGGGTTAGCCATTGAATTTATTGGCAAGAATGTCACCTACATGGTTTCTGCTTGTCCTGTTTTGTTCTAGTCTCAAGGGGAAGATCATAACAGAATTTTATCTTTTCTATGTTTTAACAGCCTCTTAGACTACTCCATGCAAAGGGAATGGAGTTATACAGCCTGGGAAGAAGCTCAGAGACTGAGCACAGTCTCTGCTCTGGATAGTCAGAAGACCAGACTGTGGGGCCTGTTGCAGACTGTACCATCCCCATAGTGTAGATAACTTCTGTGACCTGCTCCTGTGACCTACTCAAGGTTGCCTGCCTTGCTTGGATCGCTTTGCCACCTTTGAAGGACTGTGTTATAGGTAGGGGTGGAAGTTGAGAGGTATGGAGGAAAAGAAGATAAGCAGACTTGACATAAAGAGAAATTGGATTCACTTGCTTCTCCCAGCTACCTTTTTTTTTTACTCCTCTTAAAAGAGGTATAGCAGGAACTACTGGGACGGTTGGTAAAGGATCTCTTGAGGAAGCAGGCAGAACATTGCAACATTGCAATTTCTACTGAGGAGATAAAGATGCTTTATGTCTTCTTTTCCCAATAATATTTGTTGGTGCTGCTGTCATTCCTGACTTGTCAAACAGCCCCACTTCCTCTTCACTCGCACATCCCATTTAATCTGGGTTTGCATCTTCCCCTGAGAACTGGACCAGGCGAAAACCCAATTAGAAATTGTCTTGTCTCAAGAATTGGTTGATAATGTGTGTGTGTGTGTGGGGAAGTGTAAGAGAATGATTCTTAACACATCTTCCCAAACATAAGTAGTTAGTATGTTAGAAATGTATTTATTGACTACTGCTGGACCTTGAGCTAATGCTTCCAGAGAATTATCACCAATGTTTTCTATGTCTCTTTTTTGAGAGATAATAATAGGTATAGTTAGAGATATTTTCCTTGATGTGAGATTTTCTGTGTGCCATTCCTTCTGCAGGTACTCAGGATTGCCAGATGTTATTGCAGCTCTTTCCAGGCATCACTTTAAAATACATTTTATTATTTGCAAGGTTTTTTAAAATATTACTCACTGTCTTTCCCATATCATCTATGATTGCTGAAGATCAGATTCTGGGGGTACTTTGCTTAATAAAACATCTATGAGGCAGTCAAAAGGCTGTAATATATTAAGGAATAGTTGGAAGAAAATGGAATGCAAAGGGAAGTGTAGCACTAGACACTGGATGTATCTGTCTTGCTTGTATCTGGAGTGAACCAGAGGAACTGATTAGAGAAAGAGGTTTTCCTTTCGTTGCTATTCAGTGAATCTTCTGTCTATAAAAAGAAAGAATGTGAATAAGAAAGTCTTCCTTCCACCCCAAAAAACCAGCTGAGGAAACGCTGATCATCTGTAGTGGAGGTTTCCACTGATAATGTTTCAAAAATTATTAGACTTTTTTTTTCTTTGGGAAATTTCAAGTTACCTCTCTGCTTTCTCACCACAAAGTGGCTGACACCCAATTCTACTGGCATTTGTATGGTGTACATGTTCCCTTATCAGGCAAACGTAAGAGTACATTGGGGCAACAATTTTGGCCTTGCACCTTGCACTAGCGCCAAGGTACATAGTATTTTGATCGTTAGCAATATTAATTGATTTTTCCTCACTATCATTTGCTCTGATGTCTTTCCTCTTCCTTTGCTACTGTAACAATGGAAATAATGTGCAAAGAAAACACTGCTTCATCATCTGAGACTGAATTTTACAATGAAAGTGGGTTAAGCAATGGAATAGGTTTCTCAGGTTGTGGGTTCTCCATCCTTGAAGACTTTCAGACCTGAATCAAAAGGTATCTACCAACTTGCGTGTAAGTACAAAGGACTTGTAGGCAAGGCCTAAGTAACCTGATTTTGCTTTGAAGTTAGCCCTACTTTGAGCAGGAAGTTGAACAACTTGACCTCCAGAGATGTTTTCCAACCTAAACATTTTCTATGATGGTATGATTTGCAACATATTTTGCACCTGCTCTATAAATTTGCTTCAACACCAGCAGCAGCAGCTGTTTCTGCTGCAACTGTCAGAAAAGTAAAATATATAAAATCTTCTGACTTGTAAACCACATTAAGTTAATATTATGGTTTTAACAATTATACAGTGAGAATCATTACAGGCCACAGCTGCCAGTTTCTTCATGTCAGTTCTCTATATCAAAACCTAAAAATTTTCCTGTCTTAGACTATGTGTGGATATTTTCTAGAAAAATATATAAACATTATAGAAGAGGAAAGAAACTAAAATGACGTGCTATATACTAGCACCTCCCTTACTCCTCCTCTCCTTTTGCGTGCTACACCAAAGCAGCAAGAGTGAGAGACAACCTGTATGGAAGTCTCTGTTTTCTCCATGGTGACTGATGGCTGCAAAACCACAACTGCCTACTGGTTTTGTACTTCTACTGCAACACTCTACTTTGCTGATGATTTTGCAGTCCACTAATTCTTTGCTGCTTTAATGGTCCTTGGGGGCTATCATTAATGGAAGATGGAGTTAGGACAATTCTTTTTTGTCAAAGTTGTGGTAAAGAATCAAACTGATTCCCAGTAGCCCATGAAGAGATAAAATGAGCACTGTCTCTGTTTCAGTATTTAGCTGGTGCACAGGCCACGGGATGAGGCTTCTGGAAATGGAGGATCATCTGTGAACCACAAGATGAAGCGCTATGTGAGAAGACTGCCTGTAGATGAAAAATCTGAAAAGTTATTCTCTTCTGGACTAGTTTAAAGGAACACTGCTATGGATTAAGGGGGAAAAATGAACTTTGGCTAGTTTCTGTTGAGGCAGCGTGCAAAAATAAGGAAAGTAAATGCCTATCTTCAGCTTGTCTGTTTGTGTTGCCTTGAATCTGTTGGTTCTTTAAACAAAATTGTGCAAAATCCAATCCAAAACAAGTTCTAAATATACTCCAAGAAGGCCAGGGATTTATCCCAAGGCACAGCATGACCCTACGGAGAACACCACAGGAGAATCATTGCAATAGACTTGCTGCCTCATCAAGAAATTGCTATCTGGCCTCAATGAAGCCTTCTAAATGTGCCTACAGATTCCTAAGAGAGACTCGGTTCAGCTGGGGTCATGGGTCTGAGGGACCCGTATGCTCTCATCTTCCAGCATTATATATTATGGTAGCTCTGCCTCTGGTGTAAATCAGAGCAGAATCAGCTTCCTAAAGTGTTCTCATTTTTTTTCATATTTGTTTTTACTAAAACTTGCAGAAACTCTGCTTGTCAGGAATAGCTAGAGCTTTTGTACAGGTGTATAGTGGATAGGTAGTTACTGGCAACTGGGTCATAGCCGACCTTTTCTTTTTTTCCATAAAGAATAGTGTAGCAAACTTGAAATAGGAATAAATAGAATAAATTGTTTATTTTTATTATAGATGAAACTCTCACCATCAAGTAGTAACTTTGATGTATTTGTATAAGGAATGTTAGAAAAGAATGTTTGAATCATTCATCGTGAAACATTCTAAAGCTAAAAGGTCAAAGGATTCTCACATCTGTCAGAAAACAGTCTCCAAAGCCAGAAGACGACTGCAGAAAACATGCTCAGTCAAACTTGATTTTGGCCATTGGGAAGTGCTGAAAACGAGGCAGATAAAGTAAAAGAAAACAGCCTTCAAAGTTAAAGGCGAAAAGTTATTTTCAGTTGGCATTTCTTAAGAAAGAATTGTTAAATGGTGACCCCCCAAAAATATATACAGCCCTGAAAAAATATGAATCCTAAGACTTAAATGCAGATAGAGGTAAAATATTCCTGTAGCCTGCATGTTGCCTTTTCTGTGTGCTTCATGAGATGAAAAAGTGTTATTAATAAAAGAATGAGTCAAAGGGCTCTTGGGTGAGTCATGGTGACAATTCAATGTGTCTTTCTGTATTATAACTTAAAATATGAGAGAAAAATGGTGATGGCAGATTTGATATAATAAGATAATCTAAGCTTGCTAGAGTATCTGGGGAAATTATAGTATTTGGAAACAGAAGATATTTAAGTGATATTTTACTTTATAGAAAACTGTTCTGGAGAATTTTTGTTCCCTGCAAACACTTCTGCCACTGATTCTTCCTCTCTGCCCCCTGCATGTTTTTTACCTATGTTTTGGTTGAGAGCAAAATGTTCCATGTTCCATGGCATACATCCCTTGCCGTTTCTGAAGACAAACACTTCTTGTTTCTTTGTAGTGTAATTTTTTTTTCTTTCATTTCTGTGCTGTTTTACTTGAACAGGAAAAGTCTTGTGAGGAATATAGATTTTTATCTGTCTTTTCTAAAACTATGTGTGAAAGCATCTGACTGAGAATAAGGAAGTTGCTGAGAGAGAAGAAAGCAGAATTGCAAAATTAAACTAAGTAGTGAATTGTAGATTTGTGAAAGCCAGCTGCATTTACTGTGATTTAGATCTCTCAAGGGTGGATGGAGTCCTGTTCCAGTGAGGGGTTGGGTAGGGGCACTGGTGCCATCTGGTTGTGTGGCAAAAGAAAGCATAAGCCACGATGGACAGTGATAATGGGCAGGCAGTGACAGCTCGCTGGCCTCAGTTCCTTGATTGCTTCAATATCTCCTCACAATAATACAGTTTGTACTACTCATGCTTGCTGATCTGTTATGAATGTTATCCTACAAAGAGTTATCAAGTTCGCTGCAATGTATGTTTCTATAATTTAAGTTGTAATTTAAATGTACATTCCGAATTCTTTGTCTAGGAAACCCAAAAATAGCTTGATTGTTTTATTAGGGGGGGACACATATAGGCTGAAATTTTGGCTATTTATGAAGCCTGAAATTAGGCCCTGAAAATTACTAGGTGCATTTTAAAGTGCAGGTTGTCGGAAACTGTGAAATCAATAAACTTACCAAAACAACAAATTTTAATCCACTCACACATAGATATGTATACAAAATAAATCTTTTTCCTGTCAAACCAACAGAGGTACATTATAGTCACCTATTTATCTCTGCCTAGACTTTTAGCTCTACTGTAGGGAATTAATCATGTAGGTGAAATATGAAGTCAAATGGTTTGTAATACAAATCTGAATTGGATAGGGAAAATAATAGGCTTTCACATAAAAAGAAGCCAGGGAGAAAAGTTAGGACTGCTTTTTTTTAGTGGACAGGTTGGATATAGATGAAATAACATAGGAGTTAGCCATATTTCATGTGATATGAGCTCTAGAAAAAGTAATTAATTAAACTACTTAACATAGGTGATTAGTCTGTGGGACTTTCTGCAGAGTACTTGAGATCTAAAGAAACAGCCATGCACGTCTTCATCTTTATTTGAATTTGGATGTTTGCAATGCAGATGTCTGCAACTATGTCAGGTGCCCTTTTAGAGGCTTTTTTACTTTTAGGGCATGATTCTTTTAATCTGTTTCAGTTGTTGACTTTAGGAAGAGGTTAGTAAGTTACTATCATTACCCTTTTTCTCTGTTGACTAGTGAAGAAGTGCAAGTTGATTGTATCAGAGATGTATATCTACTTCTGGCCAGAAAAATCACACTGAGTATTGCAAGTATTCTTGCTCGTCATAACAGTGAAAGGAAAAATCCCCAAGGGCAGTTGTGCTCACTCTTCCACATATTTTAAAGGCATTTAGCACCTTATGACTAACAGAAAATTCCCTGTGGTGATCAGTATGGTAGATCTTTGTGAGGCTGGGATGCACCTTCGCAGACAAGTGTTTCCAAACAATGTTCAACCTCAGGTGTTTTGTCATGCTGACTTTGGCACTCTGGGCAGACTTGTATTTTCTTCTGCATTCTCTAACCTCTTAAGGCTTTTCTCATTAAAATGACTGAGATCCTTATCTCATGGAGGGCAATATGAAAGCTCCTACATCTTAAAAACACTACTAAGAGTGGTACTGGCAATATTATTAATTGCAAATATCTGCTGCTTAGAGCATAATTGTGAACCACTGAATCCAGGACCATGCTTGTAAATTATTACAAGCTTGTTAAATTCATATGTTCATGCAAGCAAAACCTTGTTGCAGAAAGCACTAGCAATCTCAAATCAAAGTGTTTTTTACTTTGTCTTCTATTAAGGAAATGAGTTTTGATCAGACTGCTTGGACTTCTGCAGCTTCTCTAAAGTATGTAGTAAAATTGTCTTTCTGAAGCCTTGCTCAAGTATCCTAAGTAATACCTAACAGTAAACATGAAGTCATACTTACAAATTCTTCTACTTTTATAGTTTTATATTTCAAATATATCAAATAAACAATGTTTCTATTTCAAATTGATCATATATATGTATGACAGATGTATAAATATGTATATACATACACTTAATGTTTCTTCTTTTCCATATTATTACTGGCATATTAGATTAGCACATTACTATATTTGAGTTCATATTTCTTTTTCTATTTCAGTCTGTTTTTATTTTGTTAGACCTATTTCCAGACTTTTATTATGGATTTCTTCTCATTTGTTTGTTTTTCTTATTTCACTCTCAACTTCTGCATTTCTTTTTCATTTTTCCTACACTGATAAATATTAACATGGGAAAGATAGTCAGCTCTGACCTCTTATGTCACCTTACAAACCCTCCAGGGATTTGCCATGCTGTCTCCATCTTTGACATCTACTTGCAAATCTTTCATGAGTGTATGTGCAAAATTCCTCTCATTTCCAGGAAGGTTTTTGCTGATCACTTTATGTATATGCTATATGTGTGTATATATATATAAAAATATGTATTATTTTAGTCCACTTCTCTATTGCTTAGGCTTTCTGATGTCATGCTTATATCATTTTTTCACTCCATCACTCTCTCTTTCCCCCCCTTGTTAGCTCATATCTGTCTTTTTTCCCTTGAGCTTCTTCCTCACGCTTCTATACATGTGTGCATAATATCTTGTGTTCCTGGAAAAATTGTATGTTGCAATTTCCCTTGCCGATTTTTCTGTTTCTACTACTTGTTCTGGTAATGACAAACCATGATGTTAGCTACATCAGCCTCTGCCTCCTGTCTGTGCTGTACCTTTAAGATCCCTAATTATTTAACACAGAGTGATGGCCTTTATCTTTGGCTGCAAACATTCTATGTAAATAAGCAGCCTTTCACCACATCTGCAAACTGCAGTGTTATGCCTAAACCCTGTACCATCCTGCACTTGAACTTTTGGGGACCCCTGACTTGTTCCTGTGCTGAAGCCTGGAAACAGAATCAGATATCTGGTGGAAGCCTCTCTCTAGGGCTCTGGGACCCATGGCTAACTCAAAACAGAATATTAAAAAACCCCGTTTATTCACTCAGAGGTGTTACATTCCAGAGAAACAATGCCCAGTCTCTTCACCTGAGTCCCTTTCATTCTCTCAAATGTTGGATGTGTTTTGCTTGCTCAGATGTATCCCTCATGGCCGTAGACTGCTCTTTGTGAAAAGTACTTTGAGGACTGAATCACCATCTTCTCAGAAAACGTTTAGAATCTTTACAATCTAAAGCTCTAAGATTTAGGAAATCATCCACAGACTTTCTGAGCTGTAATTACTATTTTAGCCATCATTGTCTTGACTCACTTAATTTCTTATCTTTGGCTATTATTGTCTTTCCTCATTTCCTTTTTCTATAGCCTCAGGCAGACTAGAGATACACGTATCCTAAAAATGTAGATCCCTCTTCCTGACTGTATAGGAAAGAGCTTTACGCACCTAGTTCTTGGCAACAGTAGCTCAGTAAATGTGACGAGATGGCTTGAGTATATTTTTCATAGCAAGAGCAAAGCCTCTCAGAGCACTCTAAATAGAAACTGAGCTACAGAATAATTAGGAAATAGCTATTATAACTCAAATTATGTGTGTATCTGGTAAGGAAGGATTACAGAGAGCAGGGAGTGCTATAATTTCTTTGTTGTTTATGTTCTCACAAATGCAAAGTGTTTTCAGAAATGCCAGTCGATGCTGAATTCTGGCTGGCAAGTGATAAATGCTCAGTGTATTTTTCCTACTGCTAATGCTTTTTTGCTACCACCTGGAACTTACCCTTATGCGATGAATAAAACTTGAGCATGTTCTTAAGGGTTTTTTTTGACTTAGGCTTAACCCATAGTGTATGCTTCCTTGCAGGGGATAAGAATATTCTATTTCATGTTTTTGAGTTAGTGTAGAAATTTTGGAGGGGAAAAAAAATATTTTTAAATCGATTTTTATTTATATTAAAATTCTGCAGAATTTTCAATGTGTGTGTTTCTGAGTTAAACCAAGAAGCAATTTCTGCTAGTGGGAATAATTCTGTAAATCTTAAGAACTATCGAGTCTGCAGTAAAAGCAGCATTTATACTGTGTCTAACTTAACGTGTAGGAATATGATCCCTGCACATGGATCCTTATACCTAAATTTGTTTTTCTGTTTTCAAAAACTGGGCCTCATCTGGTATTCTGACATGTATCAATATCAATTTTTATTTTATTTTCCTCTCTGAGTTTTTAGAAAAAGTATCCTAGTCAGATGCTTTTAGTCAGATTGCCATACCTGTGGCATATTTACTTTTACTTCTCTTTTGAATTTTGCAGAATCAAAGCACATATTTGTGCTTTGGATCCTAACAGATGTTACCACTTTGAATCCCCCAGCCAGGATAGATTCACTGGGTTAAATGAAGCAGGTACTGAAAGGTCACACCAGATAGCTGACGTATCTAATGACTATTTGTGTAGCAAAACCTTTTTCTGTGAAGCATTTTTTAATAAATGCAAGTGAACACTTCAACATTTTCAGAAAGATATACAAGATATTTAGAGGTTGTCAGAGCTAGAATACTATGACTGTCCCATCCGTAAGTGTAATGATTCATAAAGGACTTAAGAGAACATACTAGTGCATTTTTTGACAAGAATAGCAATTTCTAGTAATGAGTTTAATAAAAGTAAAGAGACTGTCAAAATGTACCCACTTACTACTCTAAACCCACGAGTTTTACAGAAAGATGTAGACACAAACTGCAGATAACAAAAATATTTATTCAGTTGACAGCACAAAATTACTCATTACCTGACTTACAGAATGCTCAAACTCCCCAAACTGGTTCATGCTGTGCCTAATACCATTGTATACTGACTAGCAGATATCGCTAGCTTCCAGTATATTTAGTCTTACTGCACAGCTTCTCTCCATGCAAAATATTTAAAAGAACAAAGATTTTCTTTTACAGATGGGTCAAAACAGCAAGGAAAAAAGTGATATTCTTCTTGTACTCATTTTTCTGAGTATCTGAAGTCTGCTTGCAGTCATTTCTGTCATATAACAAAAGCTTCTGAGACTGTGTTACTTAATTCTTAAGATTGTGTTAAATATTTCAGTTTTTTTTGTCATACGCAGTAGAAGCTACTCCCACACAGCACTGCTGGAAATAAATCCATTTCTATTAGTGTTTCTATTATGACATTGAGAATTTTGATAGTCTGACTTAGTTGCAAAGATTTCTAAATAGCTGTTGATAAAAATGTTGCTAGACAATATAGAAGGATAAGACAGGAATCTAAAAAAAGGACAGATGAGGAATTCTTTCCTCTGGGTTTTTGCTGAAATTTGAATAGGAATAAATGTTTTGCTGACTGCTGTCCCTGGGCAAACAAACATTTATCCCAGTATGGAAGGTTTGTATTAAGTATATGGGATAGAGACAGAGAGCTTGGTTCCTGCATATTCGGTGCAGAATCACTGACCTTTTGGGACTGCAATGTAGAAGTATGCAGCAACTAATCTCCTGATACAATTTCAGTAAGAGGTAATACAGCAAAGGGAATGGAGTCCAAGATTACTACCATGCTGAGCCAGGGAGCTGAGACAGATGAGTGCAGCCAGCATCCAATTAGCCTCTGCTCAGTCACCGGACTGGAGTTGCCAGGGTTTTATCAAGACTGTAAAAAGTGGAGCCAGAAACTCTTGTAAAGGCAGGAGTGCATTTCGCTCTCTCCCCATTTCCTTTTCCCCCAAAACAGTGTGGATACTTTTTTTTTTTCTTGGTTAAACAGTGTGAAAAAGGTGATTAAAAGAGTGAGGAAAATGCCCTTTTACGTGCAGTACAGTAGTGTCTGGAGCAGTTTCTTTGGCCAGAGGGGATTTCTACTTCTTTCTTCCTGGCGAGCTTTCTAAAGGCCAGGGTTGTATTTTACATTAGGCAGCACTGGCTGTGTTATGGAGGTGGGGTTCTCTACCTTTCCTCTCCCCTCTAGCTACTCTCCATTTCAGGTTATATGACATGCAAGCATGGACTGCCTGCCCTGGCTGGAGGAAAGCATCAGCCTCCTATAAACAGCCCTGCACAGAGTAATTTGAGCTCTGTGCAGTGGAGAGAGGAGGCTGAACCGTCTCAGGCTGTGGAGGACAGGGAAGGGCCAAGTCCCAGAGCAGTAAATTTTGGACAGAATGAAGGAAATTTGCTATTGGCGTCCACTTTTTACAAGAAAGTGGTCACCAGCAATGCAATTTGCATGGTGTGAAGGTCCTCTGGAGCCAGAGATGGTGGAAAGTCCAGGTTTGTGGATGTAAGAGGTGCTGTTGCGTAGGCAAGTGATAAGTGTGCAGTCATGTCTGACTGGGGGACATCTGGTCTGGTCCATAACTGCAACTCTCTGTGCCTTTTGGACAGCAAAGCAGTTCCTGAATTTAATTTCTTTATGGCCAGACAGTAACTGATTGAGGGGTAGGAATGGGGATAATGTTCAGGAACATGCTCCTGGCCTTCAGCACTTTGTCCTGCCCACTTGCAGATGTAGTGCTGTGATTCTCTCTGGTGCCTCACCAAGGGCTGTGCTCGACCTAGGCCAAAATGGCTCTTTCTTGGATAGCTTTTATTTCTTCATGGTAAAAGCTAGTTGAGGGGTTAGTTTCTTTCCACTGTAAAATAATATAAGCAGCTACTGTGTGAGAGTTATGTATATATTTGTATCGGGTTTGCATGGCAAGGTTTTGGTAGTGGGGAGGCTACAGGGGTGGCTTCTGTGAGAAGCTACTAGAAGCTTCCCCCATGTCCGATTGAACCAATGTCAGCCAGCTCCAAGTCGGACCCGCTGCTGGCCAAGGCTGAGCCAATCAGCAATGGTGGTAGCACCTCTGGGATAACATATTTAAGAAGGGGAAAAAGTTGCTGTGCAACAGAAATTGCAGAGGGAGAGAGGAGTGAGAATATGTGAGAAGAACAACTCTGCAGACACCAAGGTCAGTGAAGAAGGAGGGGCTCTAGGCACTGGAGCAGAGACTCCCCTGCAGGCTGTGGTGAAGACCATGGTGAGGCAGGCTGTCCCCCTGCAGCCCATGGAGGTTAATGGTGGAGCAGATATCCACCTGCAGCCTGTGGATGACCCCACCCCGGAGCAGGTGGATGCATGCAAAGGAGGCTGTGACCCTGTGGAAAGCCCGTGCTGGAGCAGGCTCCTGGCACGAGAGAGGAGCCCACGCTGGAGCAGGTTTTCTGGCAGGACTTGTGACCCTGTGGGGGACCCACGCTGGAGCAGTCTGTTCCTGAAGGACTGCACCCCGTGGAAGGGACCCACGCTGGAGCAGTTTGTGAAGAACTGTAGCCTGTGGGAAGGACCCATGTTAGAGAAGTTCATGGAGGACTGTCTCCCATGGGAGGGACCCCACGCTGGAGCAGGGGAAGAGTGTGGGGAGTTCTCCCCCTGAGGAGGAAGGAGCAGCAAAATCAATGTGTGATGTCTGACCGCAACCCCCATTCCCCGTCCCCCTGCACCGCTCGAGGGGAGGAGGTAGGGAAAAACAGGAGTCAAGTTAAGCCCAGGAAGAAGGGAGGGGTGGGGGCAAGGTGTTCTAAGATTTGGTGTTATTTCTCGTTATCCTACTCTGATTTGATTGGTAATAAATTAAATTAATTTCCCCAAGTCAAGTCTGTTTTGCCCATGATGGTAATTGGTGAGCGATCTCTCCCTGTCCTTATCTTGACCCACGAGCCTTTCGTTATATTTTCTCTCCCCTGTCCAGCTGAGGAGGTGGGCACCTGGCGTCCGACCAGGGTCAGCCCACCACAATATTCCAGTGTATCCTGTTCTACTTACTGACAGAGCATACTGCCGCTTTCTTTCACCAATATGTTTACTGAAGTGTGAAACAGTGCTTGTGAGCTTTTGAGTTCAACTGCTAGCATCCAATCTGTATTCCAAAAACTTCTTTTTTCTATTTTTGGTAACTGCTGTTTTTCTGTTTAAGTCATATAATGTTTCACTGAGAATTTAAAAAAAATAAGTTGTGTGGTGGATGCACTGAGGCAGTAGGCAAAAAACTTCTTAATCCACCTTGTACTACTATAGTGGCTTTCCAGGAAGTCTATCTTGAACTTCTTGCACATGATCTTCCTCTACTGAGTTTGAGAAACCTCAGGGGACATTCAGAAAGTCTGTGATAGACCGATGAAAATTTTAAAATGGAAACACCAAACCATTCAAAGCATCCTTCAACTTTAAACAAAAGTAAACTAGGTTATTTGTATGACACACTTTATATTTGTGTCTCAGGTTGTTCCATCTCATACTGGACTATATATAGACTTGAGTGTGCTTGTTCTAGTCCATGTCTTCTACTGTGTGGGTTTTCTGCAAAATTGAGGCTTCTGACTACAACTAGTAAACACAGACTTTTATTACAAATTATTATTCTTCCACAGCTTTTATTATCAAAATGGTGGCATTAGTTACTCTTCAGGTAGGTGCCAAGAAAAGCAAACTCATTTACCATTTCATCTTTTCGCAATCCATATGACTGTTTTACAGGGTGTCTGCCATTGTAGCTATCTCAAACCTCTTGCAGGTCTTTGCCAATAGTGGAAAATACTATGTGATAAAAATAAATTAAGACAAAGAGAGTTGATAATTTCAATGTTTAGAACTGGAAAGTAGTCCAGATTGTGTCCTGAGTCTAAATTGTCTGAGTGCTCTATAGCAAGTACAGAAAAACAACAATAAACATATCCTGCAAGAAATAGTCCTCCTGTCCTCAGAGGATGGAATTTAAGGTTACTGAGCCATGTAAGGTGTAGATGGGAGCACTTTTAAGGACAGATAAAGCAGGTAGACCCAGTCCAGTGTCACTTAGGCAAATGTGACTAACTAGAGTGTAACATGAGTGTAACTAGCAGGGTAAGAAAGTGCTTCATCCCCTCGATTCATCAGTTGTGAGGCTGCATCTGGAGTACTGTGTCCAGTTTTGGATTCCCAGTGTGAGGAAGATGTTAATGTAGTGGAGCGAGCCTACCAGATGACACTAAAATGAATGGAGTGTATAACGTACAAGGGGAAACAGGGATAGATGGGTTTGTTCAGTCATAAGAAAACTAAACAGTTAGTTTAGTTGTTACTGCTGTTGTCAACTACCTAATGGAAAGCTACAGAGAAGATGGAGTTGGACCCTTCCTGGAGGTGCACTGCTAACAGAAAGAAGAGGACACAAGGTGCAACAACAGAAAATCCAATTAGATATTAAATATTTTTTCACCATGAGAGTGATCAAATGTAGGAACATGTTTCCCAGAGAGGCTCCATGTGGAATCTCCCTCCTTGAAGATACTTAAAACTTGAATGGACAAGTCTCTGAAGAAACTGATCTAACTAGAACTGGTATGAATCAAGGATTGAAATAGATGCCCTTCAGAGGTCCCTTCTGGGACCTATCTGTGATTCTATGAACAGAGTTATTACAGCCATTGTCTAAGAAAAAGATGCAATAGCTACTTTGACAAGATAACATTTGCGAGCGTTTCTGAATAGTGTTAAGTAGATGTTACTTAAAATGAATAAGGAAAAATCATCACAAGTGCTGAACCCTGGGGCTCTTCTCTGAAAACAATTGGATTTGCACCTTTTAGATGTTCTAGTGTTCTTTCAGTACATACTCAAACACGTATGTGGTCATATAACCTCAGTGAGGCAACCAACAATTCTAAAGTTGCAAGTGAAGGTCCTGGCATATGAGTCAGGCTAGTTTTTGCAGTGCAGATTTTTCTGTTAGGGGAATCGGAACTACCACAGAAGTTAGGGTTGCAAATGATTGCACTGTTTATTGATTAAGTGGGGAACTGCATAATTGCTTCACCACAGAACATGATTCATTTGATGTTAGTGGTTGAATACTACCACAGGAGCATAAAAAAGGATGCATTTAATATATGGGTTATGACTTCTAGGTTCATTAACATTGGGAATTTTTTGTGGTATTGAAGCTACACACACACATAACTGTAAATAATTTAATTCCATTGTACATATATATATATAAAAGGAGGCTGTTAAAAATTAAAACATAAAAAGGACGCGCACAAGAGAGAGAAGCAGGGATAGGTGACCTGGGAAAAATATGGAGACACTGTCCAAGCATGCATAGGGACAGGGTTAGGAAAGCCCATCTGGAGTTAAATCTGGCAAGGGATGGGAAGGACAACAAGAAAGGCTTCTACAGGTTAATCAGCAGCAGAAGGAGTATCAGGGAAAATGTGGGCCTGCTGCTGAATGAATCTGGGGGCATGATGACAAAGGATATGGAAAGGGCTGAGGTACTCAAGGTCTTTGTCTCGGTCTTTTACATAAGACTGGCCTTTGGGAATCCCATGTCTCTGAGATCGGTGGGGAAGTCTGGAGCAAGAAGGACTTACCCTCGGTGGAGGGAGATCAGGTTAGAGAACATCTAAAGAGATTGGGTGTATGTAAGTCCAATGGACTTACTAGCGCTGAGGAAGCTGGCCAATATCATCAAGAGGCCACTCTTGATTATATTTGAAAGGTTGCAGTTACTGGGAGAGGTTTCTGAGGGCTGGAAGAGAGCAAATGCCAGCCTTCTATGATGACATGACTGGTTTGGTGGATGAAGGGAGTATAGCGGATATGGTTTGTTTTGACCTTGGCAAGGCTTTCCAATACATTACATCCTCATAGACAAGCTGAAGAAGTATGGACTAGATAAGTAGACATGAGGGGGATTGAAAAGTGACTGAACTGCAGGGTTCAAGGGGTTGTGATCAGTGACATGAAGTCCAGCTGAATGGCAGTATACCCCAGACTTGATACTGGGTCCTGTACTTTTTAATATCTTCATTAATGACTTGGATGATGGGACAGAGTGCACCCTCAACAAATTTGGAGATGATACAAAACTGGGAGGAGTAGTTCGTAGGCCAGAGGGTTGTGCTCCCATTCAGATGGATCTCAACAGGCTGGAAAAATGGGCCAATAGGAATTTCATGAAGTTCAACAAAAGAGGATGCCAAGTCCTGCACCTGGGGAAGAATAACCCCAGGCACCAATACATGTTGGGGACCAAATGGACAGAAAGCACCTTTGCAGAAAAGGACCTGGGGGTCCTGGTCAACACACTGAATGTGAACCAGCAATGTGCTCCAGCGGCAAAGGTGGCCAACAGCCTCCTGGACTGCATTAGGAAGAGTGTTGCCAGAAGGTTGAGGGAGATGATCCTTCCTTTCTGTGGTAATGAACAAAGAGAAGAAAAGAATACCATGAAAAAAATTATTACCTAGAGGCCTGATTGCACACCTAAGAGGCAGCTTCTGCAGTGTAGGCTTTTATAAATTAATTTATAAAATGTTAATGGAAGGTCTTGTTCTGTTTTGGGAGGATCTGGGTTTGGGTAATTTAGGAATGCTGAGCTTTTAGGCACCTGGCTGCTGATGTCCAGACCCAGGAGTGAAGGTGCTGTGCTCAGGCTCCTAAGATAATGCTTTAGGATGTATGATAAAGTGGTCTTAGAAGTCAGTACGCTGAGTAAGACAGCTACATAGATTTGGATAAAGGGGAAATAGAGAAGAACAAGATGTCACTGACGTTCCACCACTTTTGAAAGCTTAGGAACCTGCTTGCAGCCCTGAATCAAGCCCATCCAAAAACTGCAGTATGGCAGCCCTCCGGTTCAGCTTTCAGGAGTTGATTAAAAGTTACCGCTCTCTGTAAATGATGGCAGTACTTGCCTTTTATGCAATAGTCCTAAGGTTAGAGCACTTCTCTCAGATTTGAGAAACTTTGTTTCAGCCTTCTCAGTTTATCTTCTAAGATGTGATAAAAACATCAGATAAATTGAAATGCAAATGCAAGAAAATTTTTAAAGATTTTATTTTTTATCACCCTTGAAGTGATTTTGAGGTCCTCTATGGAATGAATAATAATTTAAGTCATGCATTGCCCTTCATTCTTGGCCTCTTAATCTTAAATGTGCATCACCTTTCAAAAACAGTCTCATTTTATGCTAGACTTGCTCAGATTACAACTCTAATTATGATACCTGTTAATCTATGATAATTCAGTTGACACTGTATGCATGCTGATATATCCTTACAGCCTTAGACATCGTTACACATACTAAATATATTATTAAATTTTGTCCTTTTAAACTTTGTATTTAATTATCAGTTAGCAATTGAATATTTCTGTTGCATGATTATAATAATGCCCCCATCAAATAAAGGGACTGAACTGTCACGTAGAAAACACATAAATTAACAATGTTTTTCCATATTTATTTTGATTATAATAAATCTCTTGGCAGTCAACAAATCTGAACTTGCTTGTTGGCATTTTGTTTCATGACATGAAGGATAAGGATAATTATGTATATGGTTTTCTAGTGTCTTAACTTGCAGAATTAAATGACTGAAAAATTAGCTGAAAGGAAGATTACTGTATTTATTCTTACTATGTGTTGTGTGGTTACTATAATACATGATATAAATATTTAGAAAACTGTTCTCCTGCTTTATACGTGGCTCTTTTGAGTGGCAGAAATCCCTCTTAATCAGGTGCTTTGGTTGTCATATGCCTCCATCTTTTTTTACCTTCTGTTTGTTGTCTATCAGCTTCAAGAATGCTGTAAGCTTCCCCAGTGTATTTCAGTTTGCAAGGAAATAATTGAAGCGTAAACATCGTGAGTCACATGTATTTGACCTGATTTTGTATAAATATGTTCAGAATATCATATTTGCACACAGTGTTTGCAAGCCTCAGCAGCAGTTATAGCAGATAGCCCAGTGAGTACTTTGGAAATTAGTGGAGTTCAGAAATTTCTTTAGCTGAAAATCTCCCAACATCACATGATTCACAGTAAGGATTTCTTATAAGAACTGCTGAAAACTACTCTGCTTTTCTTTTATCTTTGGATAGTGATACTGGGAATCACCAGATGACTTTGCTAGTCTAACAATATTGGCTACAACAAACGAACATGCAGTTACACCTCAGAAGACCTTAGAGTATGTGATGCAAGACAGATTTTTCATTCTGCTTCTGAGCCTATTTTAGTATACAGTCTAAAATAACTTACAGCTCTAGATATGCTTGACAATCTCTTTCAGTATGTAAAACTACAAATAGACAGCTTCTACATCTCTAGTAAATGCATTCTGTCACTACAACAGAATAAATCTCAGTCATTTAAACTGTCTTACTGTTATCCCACCATTTTATTTATAAGAATGAAGCAAAACTATGAGATTAACTAATAAAAGGAAAATAGCACATACTATAGTGTCCCCAGGTGGAAACTGTTTCAGGAACTGAAAGTTACTTGGGCAAAGTTGGACATAATATTATTTTGGAATCTCAGATTCAGGTCTTTTTGGACAGCATCAGTCTAAAAATGATTAAGTTATGTTTATTTATGAGCATAACTGAACTTCCTAGCATTTTTTTCAGTGTATTTCTTTTTACAGATGTCACTCTGTCATCGAGATTTTTGTTTCAGAGACGTAAATCATGCAAACGGTAACTCCAGAGGTCAGCTTTAATCCATAGTGAGTATGATTTTCTAGAATGCATAAAGATTCCTGATGTGTTTGTCTTTTGTGAATTGTGAGAATGTGATCCTATTATAAACAAAACATTAAACTAAATGGATTTCAAAACCTAAGGTTAAGGCATTATTTGAAGTGGGACACAGTTACCAAGTTGTAGCTGGGGCTTTGCTATTGTGAGTAGGAAAAAATGTCATAGAATTCAAAACCATGCAATTTAGAGTCAAACGTTTTTGTCTGTCCTTATAGAACGTGGATGTTGGAACAGAATTCTCAAGAAATTATAGTGATTGAAGTGTATGGCTTTTCAAGCCTGCAAGTGCTGGAACAAGTCATTGTGTATAACCTAAAGTTATACCCAATGTAAAGTTGCTCTTATATACTTAAATTATTTGGTAGTCATGTAACTGCGTGGTGATTTTGAATACTCATTGTTGCAGATTTTTTGGGGTCCTAGCTAAAACAATGGGACCTTCCAACTGAACTAATCCTGTTAGTGACATTTATTACAAATATTAACAATGTGGGAGAGAAAAACCAAGAGAAATATGTAAAATTTAGTACTGTGCTTGAGAAGCTTAGACTGTACATTAAACACAGTTTAGTATTTGGTGACAGACCAGAGCCATGGATCTTTAAAACCATCACATGTGTCAGTAGAGTATTTTGCAGCAGGAAGAGCTGCTGTGCCCATGTCCTGAGCTATCAGAGCCCTGAGACGACAACAGTGACTAGCGCAGAACTGAGCACGGCTGATATGTGAGGCTGAAAGAGAGGTGTCTGCTGCAGCACGGTGTAGGAGACGAGGTTTTTCTCTTCCTAAGGAGCTCAGGGTGGTTAAGGTGCTATTCTGAAAGACTGGAAGAGAGGCTTTGAATGTCTTCAGGCTGAGCTCAAGTTTCTGTGAAGATCTGTCCTGGTTTTGGCTGGGATAGAGTTAATTTTCTTCCTAGTAGCTGGTATAGTGCTGTGTTTTGGAGGTAGTATGAGAATAATGTACTCATATTATGAGAACTAAAACTGATGTTTTAGTTGTTGCTAAGTAGTGTTTAT
This sequence comes from Pygoscelis adeliae, assembly GCF_000699105.1. NCBI lineage: Eukaryota > Metazoa > Chordata > Aves > Sphenisciformes > Spheniscidae > Pygoscelis > Pygoscelis adeliae. The sequence continues at coordinate 666,376 of NW_008824475.1, forward strand.
GCTAAGTCAAGGACTGTTCAGCTTCCCATACTCTGCCAGCGAGGAGGTGCACAAGAAGCTGGAAGAGAGTATAGCCAGCAGCTACAGTGATCTTGTTGTGGTTTAACCCCAGCTGGCAACTAAGCACCACACAGCTGCTCACTCACTGCCCCCTGGCAGGATGGGGGAGAGAATCGGAAAGGCAAAAGTAAGAAAACTCGTAGATTGAGATAAGAAGAGTTTAATACTTGAAATAATAGAATAATAATAATAAATTGTAATGGAAAGCAAAACAATGAGGGAGAGAGAGAGAAACTGTAGCTGTTGTGTTTTGTGCTGAGCATGCTCTGCCTAGCATGATTAAAGACTCTCCATCTCAGACTGGACCCCTCAGGACGTACAGGCTGGGCAACTGCTGGCTGTGAATAGTGTCTTTTAGTCCTCAGCCCTAGATGGAAACCAAGTTGTTTGGCTTTTCTGTGTGGTAGCAGTTGTGGATTTGCCCTGAAGTACAGTTCAGATGGCAAAAAAGTGTGTGGCAACAAGCTTGGCAGCAGTTCGAGGACTGCACTTCTTGGTTTAAGGTCTGGAATCTTTCCTGGGCCCTGTTGTAGGGGGCTTATTATCTGTGAGCATCTCAGCTTCAAATGCTGCAGTCAGATGTGTTATTGGAAATCATATCCCAAGGACAGATAGAGTGACTGTGACGTGAGGCAGCTGGAAGCTAGCTTCAGTGTTGGTGAAATTATTTTTTTTTAAATGCTATTTTGCTATAGTATATGCACTGGGGTAAGCACTGAGGAAATTTACTCTGTTACCTACCAGTCAGAAGTTCTGAAGTCAGAATAATGTTCTCTGTCTTTCACTTTGGTGACTTGAGAATTGTAGTATTACACTTTAAAATGTTAAATATCCCTTGCTGTGGTGTGTTGAACCTAGCCAGCAGCTAAGCCCCCATCCAGTCACTTGCTCACTCCCCCCAGTGGGATGGGGGAGAGAATTGGAAGGGCACAAGCAAGGAATACTCATGGGTCAAGACTAAGACAGTTTAATAAGTGAAGAAAAAAACCCCACAAGTGATGCAAAGGCAATCACTCTTCACCTCCCACCAGCAGACTGATTTATCACTTGTTGGACGAGGGAAACGCCCACCAGGAAAAACCCTGCAGGTGACACCCTCACTGTGCTCCTAGGTCCTGACAGAACTGAGCCAACGGTTGAGTACCAAGCTGCTTGGTACTTGCAAGATGGAGGTGATTCTGGACTGCCCATCAGTGAAACTGTAAGCACTGGTGGAAACTTCATGCTGAAATATTAAGTGCCTATGGGGATGGGATGCCTTTGGGGTTAGGAAACAACTGAGGTAGCGGAGAACTGCAGTTTTGGTTTCAAGAGTGAGTTCAGTGAGATTTAGACTCCCAAATGTTTTTCTTGCTTTGTCCCTGAGTCCCTAACCCCATTATATACATGTTTATCTGTGAAAAATGCAACTATTTAGTGAATAGCTGTTATGTTATAAGAAGGAAATTGAAAATCCTAAATTTTTCACTGAAGAATTTTAGAGCCTTACTAATTCTGAGGTTAAAACCTATTTCTGATCAGGCATGTTATTAAGCGTCTATTGTGGAGTACTGGTAAGGTACAAAAGATTACCTTTTAAATGACTGTATTTTAACCTACAAATACAGTTAACATCTGGGAACTTCTTCACTTTCTGTGAGAATGAAAAAGCCTGCCAATGAAATAATTGGTATTATGAGCTAAACTGTGCAGAATTAACGCTTTCAATTTGGTGAGGATACATGTATAAAAAAGAGTGTTTATGTCAGTTCTTGCAGCATGGTTCAAGCTGAAACAATGCTATTGTACTTTTGGAAGCTTTTCTGTTTCTCCTTTTTCTGTGAAAAGGCTGATGACCAGGGCTTGCATTTTTGGCCATTTGCAACACAAGCTCTGATCCTGCAGGAGAATGTTCCGGGCTCCTAATGAAGTCAGAAGAGTAGCAGTTAGCCTCCTTTACACTACACAAAATAGGTGTTAAGGCTGCATAAGTCGTCAGCTGCTTCCTAAGGAAAATCAGTTTCTTCCAAGGTCAGATCCAATCTCAGATTTTTTTTTTTAAATCCTGATTTCAAAAAAAGGTATAGGAACTGTAAAGCTGTTCATCCTTCATACAGAAATTAAGCTTGATTCTTATTTGAGACTACTGTAAGCCTATGTAAGTAAAGGTTGTATTGTGCTATATACACAAAAGGGGCCTGAATTTTGAATTTTGGCAGTTTAATTATAAAGATGAGTGAATAAAAGTATTTTTCTAGTTCATGGGAATTTTTTTTTTTTTTTTTAATGAAATCTTGGTTTCAGTTCTAACTTGTTCATAGGTCATTTCTACCTACCCACTCACATAAACTTGAAAATTCTGACAGTCTTATCAGGGGAATGTGAGATTTACTGTTTCAAAATAAAATGTCCCACAAAATCCCACAGCTGCTTAGCTAAATTTCAACTTTGTGCTATTAGCACAAATTAAAACAGAAAACAAATAAATTTAACTGATCAGCTGCCTGTGAGTTTCCAGTCTGGAAACTCTAATGTCTGTGTGGTGGAGGATATGACTGGACCCAATGGAGATGAGATTCAGGAATCCCCTGAGACCCTACCTTTGAGAGTGCAACAGAAAATTCACCTGTAATGGCTGAAGAGAAGTACATCTGGTTCAATTAAACAGCATTTTCTGGTGAAACTTTTGTTTCATTTGCAGTTTCATCATACCTTTTTTTTTTTACCCTAAATGTATCACGTGTGCATACTTAATAATGACCTTACAGAATTGTACAAGAATTCTTAAAACAAAACAACACCACCACCCCTACCCCCCAAATATAAGAAGAAAACATAAGCAAATGGTAAAGGATGTTTGGGATGTTTGTGTTTCCTGCATGACTACATAGCAAAAAAGTTATTTCAATGACCTTTAGTACAGTATGTAGGGAGACAAGGTGTATCCATGTTCACCGATGTCGTGGGTTGACCACAGCCAGTAGCTAAGGATCCACACAGCCATTTGCTCCTCCCTACCCCACCTCCCTAGCAGGACAGTGGAGAGAATAGGAACAGCAAAAGTGAGAAAACCTGTGGGTCGAGATAAGGACAGTTTAATAAAGTGAAGGAAAGTGGAAAATAACCAAATGATGCAAAGATGATCACTCACCACCTCCCATAAAATGAACAATGCCCTGCCAGTCTCTGAGCAATGGCCACCTTGGAAGTCCAACCCCCCTATCCCCTTCTTCCTCTACCCCAGTTGAGCATGATGTTATTTTTGATCATGATGTTACATGGTATGGAATATCCCTTTGGCCAAATCAGGTGAGCTGTCCTGGCTGTGTCCCCTTCCAACTTCTTGCCCACCTCACCCTACTTGCTTGTGAAAATTTTCACATATATAAAACTGATCCTTTGGAGCTGTTATTACATTTATTTTACTCCCTTTCTGAGGCTAAATGCAATTTAATTAAACTATGCTGGATTTTTGGCTCTCAAATATGAAAAGCAGAAATTTGGCAAAGTGCTCTGAAAGGGTGGATTGTTCTCTCCTTGCACTAGGGTGTCTCTGCAATTTAATCTTGTGTCTTCGTCAGTTGTATCTTTTCTTTCTAACTGTTCTCAGAAAAAAACAATTTGACCTTTTGTATCTGTCAACATTTTTGTTTATAGATTTTGAATGATGGGTTCTGAAGAAAGTTGTTTTTCTTAAAATCTTTCTCCAAATGATTCTTGAGACATCAACAAAAACATCCAGTCTGCCTAAAATTTTTATTCTTGTGACTATTTAAGGAAAAATGTTCTTTTTATATATGTATTTTAAATCTATTTATGCACATTGCTATATTATGCATACTTATTATTACACTAATGATGATTCATTCTTATCAACATTAAGATCCTATTTCCATTTACCGTATAAATGCTCAGATAGCAGAGCACCACGCTAGATCTCAGTGCTCTGAGACCATAGACAGAGCAAGCCCAGAGCTTGTCACGGGTGCTGATCCTTATATAAATTTAGCAGAGTGAAAAGAGCAAAGGCTGTAGAAGTAGGTGTTTAAGGTGCATATTAAGGATGCCTTACCTGATAAAAAAAAGGATTCTCAGTTTACTGCCTGGCAAGCTATTGGCACTCTCCTAAAACTGCATCTTCAAATGTCCTTGTCTTGGCAGCCTATAGAGATGCTATTGTGAGGTAGATGAGGTAAAAATGCGTGTGACAGATGTCTACTAGTCATTCTCTAGATCCCACATCAATAGCAGAATAACAAATCAGTGGTTTTTTTCACTTTTTCCTCAGGTAGATTTTAATGGCTGGGTCTTGCTGATGGTGCAGATCTATAAAGGTTCCAAGTACAGAAGGGAAGAGAAATGAATCCCAATACTCAATGTATTATAGCCATTATAAAATAACTTCTGTCAGTTAGGTCACTGGAGATATAGATAGTATAGTTCGTATCTCTAAAACTCAGTTTGAGAAATATATTCCTGCAACTTCTTCTCCTAAAATATTGTTGGTTTTTAGAAACAAGATGCCAAGTTATTCATCCCTACATCTATATTTCATTCCACAGTTTATAATAGAAGCTTTGGCCAATGCTTATTCTGCATCTTTTAATTGTAATTTTGAATGATTAGCTGTCTCACTGGAATTTTTAATTGTGGATGCTGTTTATATGTTTGTATATTTTGATGGCTAGTAGAAGGTTGCCTGGTTTTCTGAGGTGACCTGTCTGTACTCCATTAGTGACGGTTGTGTGTGGTGCATGTTGCGAAGGGCACTGGGGGGTGAGTTCTCTTCAGCAATATAAAGTTTTGTGGATTATACCCTGTTATAGTGTGCCAATCTAGTTTAGTTTTTAGGCTACAGTGCTTAGTATGCTGTGTTGTTCTAAACAAGATACTGGCTTTTATTAGGGAATTACAGAATTAAAATCTGAATCTGCATTAGCTGTTCTATTTACGGGCTGAATTTAGGAAACACTTTGATGGTTTTGAGGTATGATGGAGACCTGTGACTATGCATAGGGCATAGCTAAATTCACTTTACACTGAAGGTGAAGCGATAGACTGGATGCTGCTATGTTACTCTATTGCGGAGTAGCATTAGGTTTGAGCTGCACCTCATTCTGCTCTGGAGTATTGCTAATAGCCAGGGCTCTCCGCAGTTGTTTCCTTTTTTGGGGGGGAAAGAACTCTGAATATACTAGCACAAATGATGAAACAGGTGGAATAATAACCACTAAATGCTGATCTTAATGAAAAATGAAGTTGCAGTTTAAGCCCTCTCACTGCTTCTGGATTTGGCTTTCTGCAGGACGAAAAATATCATTGACTGCTGAATTCAGACTTTCCCCACAATGCTTTGCAGGATAGTTAGTCTCTTAAATGGTTTGATTGCTTGCTGAGTGCCTCAGTTGCTGCTGATATGTTTGTTTCTAAAGATGGAGCACATCCACCGGCACTAGCAGGGCTCTCAGCAATCAGCATAGAATCATAGAATCATTAAGGTTGGAAGAGACCTCCAAGATCATCGAGTCCAACCGTCAACCCAACACCACCATGCCCACTAAACCATGTCCCTAAGCGCCTCATCTACCCGTCTTTTAAATACTTCCAGGGATGGTGACTCAACCACTTCCCTGG
>NW_008824475.1:673638-673841 GCF_000699105.1 Pygoscelis adeliae
CCCAGGTCCTTTTCCGCCAGGCAGCTTTCCAGCCACTCTTCCCCAAGCCTGTAGCGCTGCATGGGGTTGTTGTGGCCCAAGTGCAGGACCCGGCACTTTGCCTTGTTGAATCTCATACATTTGGCCTCGGCCCATCGATCCAGCCTGTCCAGGTCCCTCTGCAGAGCCTTCCTACCATCCAGCAGATCACCACTACAGCCCAA
>NW_008824475.1:673879-708256 GCF_000699105.1 Pygoscelis adeliae
CAGACCATTGATAAAGATGTTGAACAAGACCGGCCCCAATACTGAGCCCTGGGGAACACCGCTCATGACCGGCCGCCAACTGGATTGAACTCCATTCACCACAACTCTCTGGGCCCAGCCTTCCAGCCAGTTTTTGACCCAGCGCAGAGTACACCTGTCTAAGCTGTGAGCCGCCAGCTTCTCTAGGAGAATGCTGTGGGAGACGGTGTCAAAGGCCTTACTGAAGTCCAGGTAGACCACATCCACAGCCTTTCCCTCATCCACTAGGCGGGTCACCTGGTCATAGAAGGAGATCAGGTTGGTCAAGCAGGACCTGCCTTTCATGAACCCGTGCTGGCTGGGCCTGATGCCCTGGTTGTCCTGCACCTGCCTTGTGAGCGCCCTCAAGATGAACCACTCCATGCCTGAACCAGCACCACTACTCTCTCTCTGCCTCTAAGTCATCATTGTTATATTCTGTACTTTTCTCTGGACTCTGAGGAATGGCATGTTTTTGATTAGAATTAGCCAGGCATGTTTAGTAAACCTTGTTACTAGCTGAAAGCAAAACAGCTTTATTCTCCTGATTTGCCCCTGATCACAACTACTAACTTGAAGATCTTTGCCCTATGGTACCAGAAAGAAGAGGAGCCTGAAGAGCACCTCTTGTGTGATATTCTACAAGGAATTTAAAATTCTTATGCTCAGTTTGAATGTGAATTTTATATACATGCGAATTTTATTATGACAATGATTTATTTTTCTGCTCTTACAGTATTTTTTCTTTTATTTTAAATTTTGTTTTATTTTGCAGCATATCCTCTAATATTTGAACTGTGCTGCCAGTCACATCTTAGTCTGTTCTTTATGTCTTCAGCTATTTGACTTTCCACTTTTTTTATTAAAGAGTATATTTAGAACATGTAATTTCAGTAGTTTCTTTCTGGCTACATTGTAGATTGGCATGTTATTACTACTTATGGCATGTTATTACCAGTTATTCAGACAATTCAGTGACATGAAATCCATCTACAAATAGCTTTAGGAGATGCTCTGCAGGTAAGCTGGTAGGCCGATAAATATACCTTGTTGTTGCTGTTAAATGATTGTTTAAAGCATTTTGAAAGAATGTTATAACAGTAAGGGAACAAAATAGAGGATACTGTATGAAAAACTAGCAAAGAGATCACCAGCCTGAACAGACACAGATTTAAAACTATAAATTATACTAGCTCTGTATTGCAGCTGAAATTGACTTTCATAAGCAATTCTCTGCCTATACCTGTTACCTGTGTTTTCTGGCTGACTAGATGCTAGGCAAATGGCTATTACATGTGAACAGATTTTGCTGCCTAGAAACCATAAGATTGTGATTGAGAGACGTAAGCCAATAAAAACCACCATCAGTCTACTAAGCTCAACTGACCTTCTATCCCTTTGAGTTTCTTCCTAATTAGCCTCAGTGGTGTGCTTAACTTAAATAATTATCTGTTTCAGTCATCCACAGGGATTCTTCCCTACCTTTTATTAATTCAGAGGGCCATCCCTAAGACTATTGATCATGTATGTAATTGTCCAGCATAGTTCTCTGGGGATTTTGTATGTTTTATCATAGAGGGAAAACACTGAGGTCTAAGTATAGACCTGTGGAAAGGAAGGACGTTGCAATCAGCTTCACTGTTCATTCTCTCTTTCAATTGGGAAATGTCCAGTTTCATTCCTCCTTCTGCAACGGATGTCTCCCAGGGCTGGGTTTGATTTCGCTGCAGCATGGTGGAGCCTGCCTAGTGTCTACCATGCCATGGACCAGCAGTGGTCAAGACCACCCTACTTCCTTTCTGCTACCATTTTCCTCTTGAGATTTGTAACCCTACTTCACTATTCCAGCAATGTGAATTAGTAGGTAGTTTTTTCATGCTTCCTTTCTTCTACACCAAATAATTTGCATAAGTATTGGCCAATTTTTAAGGTCTCTTTTGCTAGTGAAGGAAGAAAGGGGGCATGAAAGCAGAGTAGGAATATTGATCCACCGAACAGTAAAAATATACAGGATTGGGCATCAAGTACAGGTCCACTTCCTCTATGCCCTCAGAGAAACACACACACAAAAAAGGAGAAAACGGCAGTTAATATATTTTTGGTGTAATAATCTCTAAGTGTAGTGTAAAAATGAGGTGGGGATTTAATCTGCATTGTGAATGAATCTTTTTAATCTGCATCTTAGCCTGAATATTGTAATGACTTCATTCTACAGCACTCTACTGCTTCTACTGTAAGATTTCATTATTTTTTTTAAAGAAACTGAGAGACCAGGCCATATTAGATTTCAGAAATTGAATTTGGATGAACCCAGATTTCAGAAAGCTGGGTATTTAATGCAATTTCCAGACTGCCTGTTTGACTGTGAGCCAAAGACATTGTGCTTTGTGGACACTAAACAGAAAGTTGAAAAGGAATCTGTAGCCAAATCACCCAGTTCACCTTCATAGTCTAAGAAATGACATATGCAGCTTGTTAAGATCAAAAATTTAAGCAACCAAACTTTGGAAAATGACAGGAGAAAATTTGTTTATGCAAACTTCTTTTGGTCTAGTTGCTAAGATGGGCCAAATAAGATTCATTGCAATGTCTTTACAAAAGCTACTAAATGATGCAGTATTTTTTTCCTGCTAGACATAGGTTGTAGGATTTCATCTCTAGGCTGCTTTAAAAATAATGTATGAGGTGGTAGAAAAGAGTAGGGAGAGTTAAAAGGAGAAATATTTCCATGGAATTATATAATGCTTAACAAAATCAGATATTTAGATCCATGGCACATAGATGTTACTTTCATGTAGAGAAGGAAAAAAAAAAGGAGCAAGCCCCTAGAGGAGATGTAACATATTCTTCAGCTGTTTACTATCAGTTAACAAATAGGCTTTCTCAGGAATTTTGAATGCAAACTCTGTTAGAAGTTGGAACTCATTATGTAACTAGAGATGGTTTTACTATTGTGCACTCATTTGTCTCATCTTCCTTCCACTCTTTTGTACGTGCCTCATTTTCTCTCTTTTCCTTCTCTCCGAGTTCACTAGTTGCTGTCTCTATAGCCCTTGCTCTTTAATGCCTGCAACTCTTAATCCTTCTATGTTCTTCTGTCTCACCCTTTAGACAGAATCCTCTTGTGTGCAGCCTGAGCATCATGAAGGGAAACTATGGAAGGTGCATCCTTTTTCTGATGTCCAGTGCTAGAGTTCAGTGCTTGGCATCAGCAGAGAGAGACCATTCATGAGGGTCTCCACGGATCCAAGGCAGACCATTGACAAGGGCCTCTTTGGTCTCCACAAGCCTGGGCTGGACATTCATAAGATGGAGTGGGCACATTCTAGTAATATGCAGAGGAGCTGGAGCATACTCTGTAGGAATAAAATCAGAGGTGTCTTAAAATTAAGAAGTGTGTGCTTGTGCACGTGTGAGTGTAAACCTTCTTATAAGTTGCTTGTAAGTTGCTGATGGGGTAAAGGCACAAATCTCCATTCCTTACTTGCAAAATGTCTGGCTTTGTGTCCACTCAGTAGAAGGCTAAAATCTTCATAGCAAAGAAGTTAGAAGCTTATTTTATTCAGAGCCTAATTCTAACCCAGTTTCTGAATGTAATAAGGCTCATACTGTTATAGTGTCTTCCTGTTATTTTTCTGATAGTCACAGGATAGAAGAAAGAGGCCCAGTGAAAATATGGATACAGACTCAAAAAAAAGAGTTTGAAGTGGAGTATTTCAGTCTGAAGAGTAAAAAGTTGCCAGAGGTATAGGAAACTGCAAACCCAATCTCAAAGTGGAAGTAGACAGGCATTGTGGTGCAAGCACTCTACCTGACAGACGACATATAAACCGAGCATTTTTTGTCCTACGCTACACTGCACTACATTATTCTACTGTCTTGCTGCCTCCTTTATCTGGCATGTTATCATCTGACTTTCTCTGAAGAATTTTTTAGTGCTTGCTCTCCTTTATATAACTTTCTTGCTGGTTTTCTCTTCTTTGCATTTCCCCCCCAGCCTCTTTCAGGATGTGTCAAGTTTGGCACTGTTCCAGTTGGTCTGCTCAAAGGAGAATGGCTATTTCTGAAAACTCATTTGCTATGAGGGGTGGAGTTTGCCAAAGTGCTTATTCAGCTTAAGGGACAATAGTTGACTTGCTGCCAGTCCTAAATGCATACTTAAGCAAGTGTCCTTGGCAAAGCCAGGATATTGAGAAACTTCATGATGGGCTGAAAACTGTATATTTCCTCTTTTTATTATGTCTTCAATATCCTAATGATATTATGTTATAGTTTAGTTAGCAACATAAAGACTAAGTTAGATGGCTATGAGGATAGTATTTGATGTAAGAGACTTGTTACAACCCTATCGAAAAAAAAAAGGGGCAATTATTCTTTTTCTCCTTGAGCATGCTCTTTGCCTCTGTACATGAGTGAATTAGTGACAAATAAATAACCATGGAGTTTTCCTTGAATGGAATTCTCTGAATGTCTCTAGGCATTATCACGAATTGCACTATCACAACCTTAAGTTTCCAGCTCTGTAAATAATAGAATCAGGCAAATAAAATGCTATCACTCCACATAACATAGACACCCCCCCCCCCCCCCGCCCCCCCCCCCCCCCTTACTGATAATGATTACAAGTGACAGTTTCTTTCATGCAGTCCATAAGCTGGGGTTTCAACTTGTAGTAGTGCCACATCTCATTATGCAAAGTGATTGTGGCAAGGGAGAGCAAAACAAACAAAAAATAACATTCATATAACATTGAGGAGCACTCAGTTAAATAGAAATGTTTAACTTCAGCTCAGGAGTGTGTTGTGACAAAGACCACAAATAGTTAGGTGTCTGATATAAATCAAATTTGTGTGAAAAGCTCACCTGACATAAGCGTACAAGTAGCACACACTTTTAGCCCCTATAGCTTAAGAAATGGCAGCAAAAATATTAGGTCAAGAAAGCCTGAACTATATAGTCTCTCAAATAACCAAGGTTATTTATAGTCTCTCAAAATAACCAAACAGGAGAAATCAATTCCTCAGAAAACATGAATAAAAGAAACTCTATTCTGCAGCTTAGTAAGATTCTGAAACCCAGCATCTGACACGGGGATAGTCAAAATTCATGTGTCTTTCAATGAAAATTTTTAGGTATTACTTTTTGCCTTTCAGTGCTAGTAGAGTCTCCTGTAATGTGACCAAGCATGCTCAAAGCTAGCTCTGAAATCAGAGTTATGCTTCCTGTGTGCTCTAGCCAGTACAATGGGTTTGTTCTTGCTTACTTTCCGTTTGACTTCAAGACTCTCTATCTGGCAGCACGCCAGTTTGATTTCAGGAAAAGTATTTCACCTGTTGACCTTACCTGATATGTGGCACTTGTGACTTCAGTCATTCTTCTGGCAGCTTTCAGTCTAGATCTCACGTTTTCATTATTGGAAAAAAAGTTTTTTGTCCTTTAGATGATCAGGCAATGTATCAATCTTTTCCATGTAGAGAAAATACCTACTTCTTTACCTTCTCAAAGAAAGATGATGATGATGGATAATTTAGTGCAGTTAAGAGACCAAAAGAGAGGGAGGGAAGCATCTCTTGCTTGGGTTTCCATGTGAAGGCCCTCAGAAACACCCACTAAGCACTTCTGGTTGTAGAGGGAATATGGAGGTTCAAGGTTTTACACAATGCCCTTTGTCAGGAGGCAAGGATTATTGTCTCCATTTATCCATACCAAATATATTTTGATTATTGAAGTAAAAGTGCACTTTAGGAGAATGCATCATGCTATATTCATGTGTATTGTGTTCCGTGCATCAGTTAAAAATACGCTTTCATCTGCTGCAGGCAGCCTAGGAAATTTTGAAATGGGTCCATGCAATGAAATTTCTTATCACACTGTGGATTCCAAAACCCAACATTTATCCAAAGTGTTTATCTGAAGAGCAAGCAGGCAGGCTTTGAGATCTACCTTACTTTTAAAAATTTGTTTGGTATCATCTCAGGTGGTCATCAGCAAGAACTGGAGTTTACCATGAAATTAATTTGTTTGTCAGGCTGGGCTGTTGACAAAAGGTAAGGAATAAATTCCAGTCTTGCCATTTGCAAATATGGCAGTTAATCGTCTCCCAGTATGTGGCATTGTTTGTTTGAGGTTTTCTATTTATCCTTCAACACCATAAGGGAGAAATGCACTAGAACTAGCTTTATGATTCTTGGAGTTCTTTTGCTTTGTAAGTATGTGTGTATATATATTTGAAGCAAATCGGTGCAAAGGAAAATTGTTACTACCTTGAAAAAAAAAAAGTGATCCTGCACATACACTTGCCAGAAATGCCAGAGTATTCTGAAACCCTGATATTAATTCTGATATTGACAGAATTTTGGTCTACTTCATAACTGTCTACTTTAGTAGATAAACTTAATAATTCTCTATATACAGAAAATGTTGTAGTTCTGTCTTAGTATATATTTTCTCTCTTTGTTCACCATCCACAGATAAAAGTGATTGTTAGAAATATCTTTGGAATGTTTTTCATCTATTTTTAAAATTGTTGCATAGACCTGAACGCAGACTTTTGATATCTGTAAGATATGTTAATATATTGCTCTGCTGGAATGGAAATGAAACATGTTAATGATTTTTTCCCCCTAAGTAAATCTGTATAACTTCAATGCATTTTAAGACAGTGGGGATGAATATTCTGTATATCACAAAGAACAGATTTTCATTGAAACATGAGGTCTGTTAAGACCATCAAATTATTAGAGGAGGCCCTCAAGAAAACAAGACCCCTTCCATCCCAGACCCCCAGCTTCATACTGAGGCTCAAACCTGAGGCTATCAGACTTAGGATCTCACACGTATGACTTAATCTCACATAGATGGCTCTCGGCATCTTGCAGGTTAAGGAGCACTTTACCTGAGCTAGAGTTGACAAATTTGATACATTGCTGTTAGAATGTTTGCAAATAGTTATTAAATGTTTAATTATCAAGTGCCCTGTGCACATGATTAATTTGTCTTCCCATAATTTTGTGTCATTGTGACTGTGTCATAGTTAATACATAAAAGTATGTCTAATTAAAGAAATAGTTGTCAGGTTTTCTAATGTATCCTTCTTTAAAGGCACAATTGTTCTTTCTGATATTAAATATACTTCATATGTTTGTATATCAAGTGCATATGAATATTGTTCATTGGAAAATATGAGCCAATATGTAATAAGATGTGAAACTATAAAATAACTCTTCTCATGTAGTTTGTAGGAAATGCTAAAATTTTGCAGAATCCCACAATAAAACTGTTGTGTAGTTTTTTCAAAAACAATGTAATTCTATAAAAAAGTATGAAAGACAAATTTCATGAAAAATGAATGAAGATACTTCCCTTTTTAGTTTCCATAATGCATCCTAGTGTTGCCTCCTGCGCACGGTGTGACCAAATGACTGTGACCAAGAGCTATCAACACGAGCTGGCAGTGTGATTTGGAATAATTTATGGACCAGTTCTCCTTAAGTTTAACTTTTTAGGATGCTCAAATGTCCCTTCAGCTACCCATCAAGAGTGCAAGTTGTGTAAAATAATTGCACGCAATGTATATCTTTCAGGAGTGATACAGATTTCTGTTGAAATCGTTTTATCCATCTTCAGTGAGGTGGGGATATTGTATGGTGGGCTGGGGTTTTTGTTGTTTTTTATTTGTTTCAACAGGTTGTTTGACTCAAATATTTTAACTGCAAACCAAAAATGTTTTGAGTAGAAATATAGTTTTTGTTCCCACACAACCTTTTGTCTTTGTTCTTACTGAAGAGGAGATTGAAAAATTTTATTGAGAAAAGCATAGTTCATGTAGTAACTACAATTTGTAAAACTAGAATTACTAAGGTAATTCCACAAGCCTGTCTTTTTAATTTGGGAACTTCAGATTTCCAGTGGAAAACTTTGGTTTAGGGTTTTCAATGAAACTTCAAAATTTCACATTGGAAGTTTCATTGAAAAATACATTCAAATTGAATGTAACTTTCAAAATCTTTTAACATTTATAACGTAATGTTTGCATGTTACTGTAGAGTATATTCTGTACTGGTCTGCAAGGCTTTAAAATGTTTTTCTGATCAATTCTTACATTCAATTCTAGCAGTATATTTTGGCATCATAGATTTTGACAGATGAAGGCTAAGGTAATTCAAGCTTTGCTCAGTAGCTAGGAATTTAATGTTTATATTTAAGCATATGCTTAATTTCTGTCTGTGAAAATGAATACTTAGTTTCAAAGTAAAAGTAGCATTTATTAGCACTGAAAGTGAACCAGTTAATGGCCTAAGTACGTCCTTGAAGGGTCTGGACATAAAATTCATACTTATTTATATTGTCATTTTATTTGTGTGTGAGATGGCTGTTTGTTTTGTTTTGTTTTCAGATAGATTGGCTATCTCAAGTTGTTTCCCTGAATCATCCTGTCAATCATTCCAGGAAGCAAATTATATGTTAAAAACTTGTTGTTTGTATCCGGTATCTGAAAACCTAGCTCTTGGGATAGGCTCACCAGTCAGTGCATGGGTATCTCTCTTCTTCCCAGGAGAATTCTTTACATCAAAATTTCTTAACATTCAAAGCCTAATTGTTGAATATTCATTGCAATTGAATGCAAAGTGGGTGACAGTGTCAGTTTGGTTTTTGAGTAACAAGAAGGGAAATGTGCTGGAGAAATCCCGTACTTACAGTTGTTTTTGAATCCACCATTGCAATCTTTTTGACTCAAATATCTTCCTTCACTGGAAGGACCCATTCCTTGCCATCCCGAGTCAGCAATACAGCACTCCTTTCTCCTTTCCTCCTCAGAAATGAGGTATTTGAGTCCAGTTAGCCTGACTGGCATATTTTGCTTTTGGGAGTAATGTCAGTGGAGCAGAGCAAGGACTTACCTCTCCTTCTGACTCTTGAGGAGGAGTCTCTGTATTTGGGATAGTAGCAGAGAGCAGGGCCATGGGGGTGGGAACCTCATGGTGTTCCTGCCTGCATCTTCCTCCCCCAGACTCAACCTGCAACCTGCTGCACGTGGCCAACAGAAATCTCTGCTGCCTTCTACCATCTAGTGATACAAAAGAATATCAAAGAAACCCATAACAAGGGAGGATGGAAAAACCATCTCCAGCTCCCCCTTTTTGCCTGCCTCTCAATACACAAGGAATAACGTTGATCTTTGAGTGAAGAGAGGATGTTAGAAATAATAGAGATGGCTTACCGTTTATGTCAGCTCTCATTCCCTGGAACCACTTGTTCTCCTTACTGGTGCCTTAACGTACAGCCCCAAATCACACCAGTGAATTGTTATTCAGATTCTCAGTCGTTTTACAAATGTTTTACAAAGACTTTCCTCAGTGAAGGCTTGGTGTAGCTAACTCTGGCTAGCTAGGTGGTATACTCCATCATGTGTGTATGTTTGTGCATGTAAGTCAAATTGTTGCATGTAAGTCAATACAGTTGCAATATTTGAAGAGAGTCAGATTCTAAAGATGAAGAGAAAAAAAAAACTTGGAATAGGTTTACTTTGTTCCATACATAAATGTGATGTTTTAAGGTTTGGGGGGAGGGTTCTGTTTGGTTGGTTTGGTTTTTTTTGTATTTTAAATTTCTTATTAAAAAATGAATAATGAAAATGAACCAGCATGAAACAATGCATATTATGATTAAACAGATTTGAAATAAAGTTGATTAAAATACACTCAAAACTCACAAATTTTTCCTGTCAGAATTTTGTTGAAACCTGTGCATAACAGAGAAAATTTATATTTCTTGAATATAAATTCAAGAAAATCTGAAAATAAACAGATTTAGAACTTTTCTAATACAGAGGGGTTTTTTTCTATTGTATTTAAAGCACATGTCTTTCTGTCAAATTAACAGTCTTCAGAGGAATATCATTATGAATAAAACTGTTATTAGTTATTTCTAATTCTAAGATTTCTTTAAAATTGTTCCCATATGGAAAAATGAAGGAAGTAATTTGCAAGTAAAATTTGCCTGTATTAGCTTATACTGGTAATTCACTACTTTTAAGTGAATTAGATTTTTTGAACAGTTGACTGCAAATAGGTCCATGACTTCGTTCAGTTTTCAGGTAGAAATGATAATTAAATACCAGAGCGTACAAGTTACGAGAATCCTGAATAATATTTTTAGTGAATGCTGCATAACTAGAAAGGGTGAAGGTCTTTCCTAACTGTAGCAGACACACAGGTATGCCAGTGTACAGTGTTCAGAAAGGTGAAGACTGAAACAAAAATGTAAAAGAAATCATTCTGTGGAAATTAGTCTGAAGTATTTCTATAGTAAGAAGAATTTGTTGATAAGTGCTAAAGTTTCTGGCAGTGCCAATTAGTTACTGGAAAATCCTACTTGTGTTCAGATTAATACACCTATCTCTAATGAAATCTGAAATAAACATGAATATGTAAGCATTGTTCACTGGGACTCAACCATTCTTCCTTCCTCATGCAATAATTTATCTGAAACATTGTTAGGGGGACATAGCTCACAAGCTAATAACTTTTGGGTGAAGGAAAGCTCGTGGTCGGAAAACCTAAAAACCCCCAAACAAACAGAAGTATTATTAATAGTATGCTGAAATACAAGTCAATCCAAGAGAGAGGCCTTAGGACATACTTTGAACAGAATTTATGTTCTTGTGCTTAATGGGAGAAAGATCCCTTGAGTAAGGAGTAAAATTGGCTGCTGTACTATGTGAAGTGAATGTGACTAAAGAAACATTCCTCAGTAGATCAGTCTTGGGATAATACTTTCCACAAAAGTGAATAACCGCCTAAATTTCTGCTAAACTTTGGGACTGCAATTCTGCCTTCACCTCTTTAGCTATGACAGTCGTTCTTTTTATGTCTGTCTTGTCAGAAAGAAGGTTAAAGAAATTGTGAAATGTTGGGTTAGATTTATGTGGTCTTGCTCAACAGCATGCAAGGTACATCTTTAATACCAGTTCTGCAACTAACTTCAGTGCTGACAGATGCATTTTCAAATGCTGAAAGCATCAAGAGTTTCTTGGTGCTTCAGGAAATTAGCAGTTATCAGAAAAGAGTTGCAAGCTGAAATTCTGTATCACAAGTAATGGAAGCTTTTGTGCTAATAGTAATACAGAAGCCATGTAGTTCTGCAAAGCACATAGGCACAGGCTTAGTGTTAGACATGCAGGTCTTATTGCTGAAAATAAAACTACCTCTTCAGATTACAAGTCTGGACTAAGAAACTTAATTTTGAGAGGGTTTTTTGTTTGGCTATTGTTTTTTTTAAAGAAAAAAAATGGTCTTTTAGCCATTTTTGTAAACATATCTTCTACACTGAGAGAATTACTATATTAAATTGAGAACTGCTAATAGCTTATGTAATGAACAAGAAGTTTAATTTTCTCTTGAATTATAGATTCCTCTTTTCAAGTTATGAAGTGTACATGAATGGCACTGTCAATTTCAGTGAAACTCACAATGAAAAAGTGTTTCCTGATGTTCAGGGGAAACCTTGTGTTTCAGCTGGTGCCCATTGCCTCTGGTCCTGTCACTGGGTGCCACTGGAAAGAGTCTAGCTCTGTCTTCTTTGCACCCTCCCTTCAGGTATTTTTATGCATTAAGATTCCACTGACCCTTCTTTTCTCCATGCTAAACAGTCCTGGCTCTCTCAGCCTTTCCTCATATGAGAGATGCTCCAGTGTCTTCATCATCTTAGTGACCCTTTGCTGGACTCTCTGCAGTAGCTCCATATCTTGAACTTGTATGTTTTTCACTGTACATGTACAGATACCCTCCTTCATGATCAAATTTGGCCATGATGCTCCTTGAAAACTGCTACCAGGTAAAATTGCTGTTGTTGACTAAGTGTATTGCTACTGGCCAGCCAAGACTATAATACAAAATAAATCAGTGGGTATATATGTATGTTGCAGAATGAAATACCTGAGTTACCTATGGTATTGAAAGGAAGTTAGCCATAGAAATATTGAGTTCAGCTTGGGTTTTTAACTTGCATTTCAGCTTTTGCCTTTTCTTCCTTTAATCCTCTATTTTTTTTCTTGAGATTTCCCATCTATTTTAGATCTTAAGCATCTGGAGACCAGGACTGTCCTTTGCCACAGTCTATGTTCTCTTACGACAGAGATGCTTCGTCCTCCTAAGGCTTTTCAATATCACTGTTACACCTGTTTTTTATGATGGCTACTTGAGCTTTCAGATTTTGTGTGCTTATCTGAACTAATTTTCTATTCCTTTGAAGTGTGCTCATTTCTAATATTAGTCCAAATTATGAATGATTTCAGTATCAAGAATTAGTAGTAAGAGTGTATAAATAACGTGAACTCTTACTAAGCTTCCTAACTGGAAGAAGGCTGAAGAATCCTTTTCATACGTTTTCATAATAACTTTTCATACCTCTCCATTAGAATTTGGTCATGGAAGCACAGAAAGAAATGAGATAGTCTCTCTACATCATCAGTGAAAACTGTGGAAAGTACAGGATGACTTCTTGCTCTTGATTCTAAAGAGCGCTTCAAATGCAGTCCTCTTCTGCAGACAATAGGTAACCAAAATCATTCTGGGCAGTAAGCATTCCAGTTGTATTACTCACTTGCACACAGATAAAAATGCATGATGTGGTTTTGTGTGTCATTCAATTTAAAAATCTCACAAAAATGAGTACTAATAAAGTCAAGATTTGAAGAGGCAGAGCCTATTCTGAAATGAAAATATTAGAACAGAGATTGAATGGCCCTAAAGTGGTGCTCTTCCTGTGTCAAAATATGCTATTAAATTCCCTTTCTCCTTCTAAAGTAGCTGGAAAACAAACTGGTAACAACTATAATTTCTCCTTTCTTATTAACACAGACTATATTGCTATTCAACCCACAGTTTCATGAGTATTTAAAATAAATAAGAAAATAACTCTCGCTGTGTTTATTTATGTTAACGTTCATTGATCAGTATTATAAAAACCATAGTAAAATGAATGCAGTGTGCAAACTGATTCCTGCAGCAAAACACTGAGGCAAACTAGACAATTAATTAATCAGCTCTATATAATATATGAAACACGCAAAACCTAAGTTATGAAGGTGATGTTTTAACTTGAGTTACATACACTATAGTTCAGATCATTAATGAATATCAACTCTGTATTTTGAAAGGACTAAGTTAGCAATTAGAAAGCAATTATAACCCCCTTCAGGTGGAAGACAATTTAAACTGAAATAAGGTGATATTAATTGGGAGCAGTTTAAGAACATTTAATTAGATGCCCCTAAAGCCCCAATTCCATAATTGGAAGGGAAAGCCATGCTGTTTAAAAAAGAAACTAGCTTACATAGGGAATAAACTTTATTTGTAAAACAAATCCCACAGAAGAGGAAGAAGCAGCAGTGGAAAAGAGGGTAACTTGGTAGGAACCAGTATTATCATAAACTGGTAATTTCATTTAGAAGCTAGGAATTGGAGGAAAAATAACATTAAAAAAACAGAAAAAACGTAGTGACCAGTGAAGCAAAGGCCAATATTTTACTTTCCAAAGTAAAATAGCAATCCATATATATTCATTTGATTCCACTGGTAGCTGCCAGTTGTGGAAATCTCCATAGTAGTGAGCAAATACAGATTTTTTTTCAATAGCTGTTCCTGTTGCATGTTTGTGGGTGGGGGCCAGATAGTCCTTTAAGTCCTGATGAAGAAGAAACAGTTTCTTCTCAGTTGAAACTATTGTGAGTGAGAAACGACAGCTAGATACTTTTTAATTAGGAGAATGAGTTTTGCATTATTTTTTTGTCAGAAGAATGACAAAATTTCTATATGACTTGATCATTTTGGCTTGCTAAATTAGGGTAAGTGCTAATGATGACACTTTAGTATTAGTTTCTTGGTGCAAACCTTTCCAAGTTCCAGAATATGTCACTCTGTCTTAAGGACATAAAGGGCTGCAGTAGAGCGTGACATTTTCTGATGTTATTCTGATAACGGTGGAAAACTAGAACAACTCTGTTTTGTCATGTTTCCGAGCAATTTTCCTGAGATTTTTAGTATAGATTTTACTCACTTGTTTTTATGGGAAATCTTGAGACAGAAAGGGCAGTGGAGTTGTTAAATGCTTTAGAAAACATAAACAGAAGAGAGGAATTTTTAAGTTAGAAAAGGTCACATTTGGACAGATTGAATCTGAGATGATAAGACTGCTTCTAAAATGTGATGTCTGAGAAGAAGAAAGGAAGAACTCAAAGGCAAAGAAATACCCCTGAAGATCATTCTTACAACTCTAAATCTGAACTACAGAAGAAGTGATGATGAAAGGAAGCCATCTTCATACCCATATTGTGGCTCATGTAGCAGAAGTAAGAATTGTTCTGCAGCTTAAAAATCAGATTTGCTTTTGTAGCCCTAATGATCCTTTTATTTGGGAGGATGAGCTGGAGGAGCCTTGTATTAAAAGCCTCCCACACTCCTTTCTAGCCAAATCCAAAGTCTTTTTCTTGTCACTGTAAAAAGGTTTAATGAACCACTGCACTGACGCATGTCCTTTGGGTAGCTTTGAAATTCACAGCCATTCTGATTCAGATTCTACTTCAAGTTGTCCCGATTCCTGTCCATTCTCTGAGAAAGTAGTGGGGCATATTGCATTATCCTGGTTACAATCAATTATTTCTCAAGCTTTCTATAGAGGCTTTTCTATGCCAGTAATTTTTCTGCAAAGATTTTCCTGGAGGATAATCCTATCATAGTACTAAATCTAGGGATGTGCACGTCATGCTCTCTCTCTTATTGTTGGAATTAAAAGTGATGATTTCTGAGGGGTTGGGTTCAAAGCTTTTATCAGCATTTGACTGATGAAAGCAATCACTAATAGAAGTGTTTCCTCTATATACATAGTGTCTGATTACCTTGCATTACTTATCTTGAACTTCTGAGCTGGCCTAATAGGACTATCTAAAGGGAAGAAGATGAAAGTATTAAGAAGCAGGTATTTAAAAAACACTCATCTCTGACTAGCCAAAAATCTGTTTTGGGAAAGCTGTAGCTGCTGGTTTGACTAAGGAAAGTAACATGACAATTAACATAAGTTTGAGTAAAAGCCTGTTAACTTCAATTTAAGGTTCTGGCCTGACCTATGTTTGTTTCAGTTTGTGTTATATCAAAACTGGGGGAATTATTATTGAATTGAAAATATTTTTTTTTACTTTCACTACTGAATCAAATGCTAGTGCTTTGGTTTTCTAGACTTGCTGCATATCAAATCAGATGCATAAATCTGTGCATGTGCTTGTACATTTTGTCTATTCAATCTTGACAGTTGATTGTATTGTCAACTTTGTACAGCTGTTGACATAAAATTTAAAAGGATATTTTTTAATTAAAAAAAAAAAAAGTAATAGGATCTTCTATGTTGTGGTTACCTGGTAAAGTAACAAGTATGAGGCTGTGGGTGTTGAACTTCATCCAGGAATTTACAACATCCAGATAAAGCATGTAGGTTTGGCTATTAGGTGAAGTAGGCTACTGCTTAAAGTCTAAGAGATGTTGCCAGAAATGATTGACTGTTGCCTCTGTTTTAGGCTGGCTGAGTCAGAGAGTGTCTGAGAGCCCTTGCTACCTATCAGATAGTATGCACGTGGGTAGGCAAGTTTAAGTGCTCCTGCCATGGAGGAATAGGTGGGGCTGTGACTGCTGCCAGCATCAGCTCTCACCCCCACCAGCCCCTAGCCTGGCAGAAGCAAGCATCACTTTCCAGAGCCTTCCAAATCCCTCCCGGACTTTCTAGACTATTTCTGTTCTCAGGTTGTTCCTCTTCTCCCTCCTCAGATGACAGCAGCCATGGTGTGGGAGGAGGTGTAAGACTGGTGTAAGGAAAGGAAGAGCCTTTATGTGTGGGGAGGGGGAGGAGGAGAGGCCAGAGCTGCAAAATGATGGTGGAGGTAGGGATGGAATCACCAAGACAGAAAGGAGGTAGGAAGGTAGGTAGAAAAGTCCCAGGGTAGGCCAGCTGAACCCAGTCTTTACTGATGTTTTTGTTTCTAAATACAATTGTGTATCTGTCCTTGTCTTTTACTAATTTTTTTTTGTTTGTTTGTTCTATTGTTTTACAACTTCATTACTTCTATTTGTTGTTTGTATGACACCCTGAGTGCTTTTCTTTGGAGAGGAGTCCTCGCAATAACTTAAGTAGGTTGTTTTTAAAAGCCTATTTTAAAGCCTGTTTTCAGGCTATGTCTGAATAAATCCTTCTTGACATATTTACCTTGATAAACAAGCCTTTTTGAGTCCTGCAGAATATTTCCCAGCAGAGCAGACAAGAGCTCAGGATGTTTTCTGAAGATTGTTTAATGTCAACTTCTCTTCAGTTATCCATATTAATTTATTAATTAGTCAAGGAGCACATTTTTTATATCCTTACCTACCCCAAATCACGGCTTGGTAGTACTGACATTGGGACTTTGGGTATTGTCTCTAGCTGATGAATGTGACAGCTTTAATATTAATGAGCATATTCAACCATACTTTTCATAGGATAAGTAGTCCTGATGAAAGATATAACATTGCATCAAATGGAGCCCACTTTAGAATAGCAGTAATTGGTAATAAGCTCCTTAATAACAGTCCAATATCCTTACAGAAAGAAAATGTAGATAGAGCTGATGACTACCCTAAAAGGAGTCAGGCTCACCCATGAAGTGCTGTGTGAAGCGGGCAGGTGTTTTGTTTGGGTCGCTCAGAGAATAAAGAAAACCATAGTATATCATGTCTGTGCTGTTCTTTGCTCTTCTCTCCTATCTGCCAGGTTGATGCTCAGCTTGCAGGGTTTTCAAACCTGGTGCTATCCAATTCAGGAGGGTAGAGGTGGCAAAACAAACAAGAGAACACTCCTGCCCTGAAGACCTTGTGTCTTCTTGTGTGAGAGACAGGAGTCCTCTGCATATTTTACCCCACAGTGAACATGGAAAGAAAACCTTGTAGGCTTCACGTACACAGAGAGATGGCTCTCAACATTAGAATGTCTTGTTTTGTTTATATTATGATATTCTTGACAAGGTCTATTAAGGGAGAAGGACAGCTAGACTGAAAGACAACAGGAAAAGGGCAATGAAGCAAGGAACAAAGAGAGAATGGGGTGCTGGAGACCTAAGGTGGGGTTTTCTGGATATTCTTTTTGGTGGCAGTTTGGAATTTGTTTGTTCATTCTGGTTTTGTGTGGTTATTTCAATTCTGGGTCTGTTGTGTCTTGCTCATTGGTGGTAATAAAGCAGTTCTGCCTTTACTAAGGGATTGATGCAGGAATGAATGGTTGGGGCAGGCAGCATGGCAAGGCAATGAAAGAGGAAACGAAAAAGGACTGGCACCTCTAAGGAGAGCAATGTCCATAGCATTCCAGTCTGAGATCTGGGAAAGGAGTATTTAGGATGGACACAGTCAGCACTGAGTAAAGAGCATCCACGTTGTACATTGTGGAAAGAAGTATGGTAACATCTGAACAGCATAGTTCCTGAGAAACGCTGTTGATCCTTTTCTAAATATCAGAAGTTCTCCAGTTTCTATTCTGCTGACATACTTTTCCTTTAAATAAATGAAACCAACTCTGGTTGTTTTTTTTTTTTTTTTATAAGGATGTATATTTATTTGCTACCAAAAACATTTTCTCTTTTCTCTTCCAGATGTTTCCTTTGTGGTCTTCTTTTGAGGGCATTTGGATAATTGATTCAATCTTTGGAAGTGAGCCTTATTATTTGTTATTAGTTTTGTTTTGGCCATTAGATCATACTTCATGCCAAAATTACTGTTCTCAGAGTGATTAAATCTTTTGTTAACTCCCAATAAAAGATTTCACAGCTAATGTTTCAGATGTTCTTTGCCTGCTTTTAAACACAGATTAATAGATTAATCAGTTATTTCCAGTATCTGTGTAACCATCCAGGTATGTCACCATTTACAGAGGTACAAAAGAAAACAAAGTAATCTCTCTACATCAAAACAGACAGGCGTTAATTAGTGTCTTTCTCGTGCATATTGGCAGGAGAGGGTGCTACCACACAGGCCCAGAGAAACGAGGAGCTTGGCTGACTGATCCTGAATGGGAGGTTTCGGAGAGGAGGAAGCTTAGCAAATCTGTGTTCAGGGAACTGTTTTGTCTTTCTTTAATAGATGGGCTTTTTAACTAAATGTTAATTTAAGTAGATCAGCTTGTTATGAGTAAGACAATATAATTGTCAGGCACACAATATGGTCTTTCATCTCTGTCTTCGAATATTGTGCATATGAAGGTATGAGAGGTAAAATGTTGAGCTTTAAACATAATATAACAGCGTTGGTATTTTGGCACATATTCTTCTGATCTTTGTATGAACAGATTTATGAAAAGCAATTTGCTTAAGTTATGCACAAAGCATAAGACTATTTTAGTCTGATGTCTACCTCAAGGGGATTTGATTTTGGGTGAGAATAGCCAATAAATTAAATTGTATTATGTTAATTGCTATATAATACTGTATATCATTGCTTCTATGGTGGCTATATGTCATATCAACAGTATTACAGTAAGAATCACCTAGATTAATCAAGAACGAACTTTGATGAAACCGAGCAAAGTACAGCGGTGATAGAACCGGACAAGTGCAGCAGTGATGGGACCAAAATTGACTTCAGCATGCAATAATCCAACACCACACACCAACTCTCCTGCCCTGAAGGACTGTTATGACAGATGGAGCCCAACGTAATGGACTAAAGGAACACAACTAACATTTTCTAGGGATGGCCCATAGACTAAGGGAATGATATCTGTGTGTATATATCAAAAGACAGGAAAAGTGGTGGTGATTAATGGGAATGTATTGGAAAGTGTGGGACCTGGGCATGACGTAGATGGTATAGAATAAGGGGTGGATACTGTCTTGTTTTCGGCTGGGATAGGGTTAATTTTCTTCCTAGTAGCTGGTACAGTGCTGTGTTTTGGATTTAGGATGAGAATAATGTTGATAACACACCGATGTTTTAGTTGTTGCTAAGTAGTGCTTACACTAGTCAAGGACTTTCCAGCTTCTCGTGCTCTACCAACTGAGAAGGCTGGAGGTGCACAAGAAGCTGGGAGGGGGCACAGCCAGGACAGCTGACCCAAACTGGCCAATGGGATATTCCATACCATGTGACATCATGCTCAGTATATAAACTGGGGGGAGTTATCCGGGGTGTGGTGACCACTGCTCACGAACTGGCTGGGCATTGGTCAGTGGGTGGTGAGCAATTGCATTGTGCATCACTTATTTTGTGTATTCTTTTATCATTATTATTATTATTTCCCTTCCTTTTCTGTCCTATTAAACTGTCTTTATCTCAACCCACAAATTTTACTTTTTCTTTTTTTTCCCGATTCTGTCCCCCATCCCACTGAGTGGGGGGAGTGAGCGAACGGCTGTGTGGTGTTTAGCTGCCTGCCAGGTTAAACCACAACACATGGATTCCTTGCACTCCCCTAGGAAAGTTGTTATTGCTGTTGATTTGATATGTGAACACTCAGGCTCTTTCATAATGGCTAGACCAAAATCTTTCTCAGAACAGATAGGCAGGTTCGAGATCCTCTCTTACATCTTTTGTAATTTTCTGAAGTTATTACTTGCTGCTTCCTGGAAATGCAAATGAACAGAACTTAAAGGGAATATTTGGAAATTCTAGACCATGACAGGATGGTCTGAAAGGGCCTGTTGCCTCCTAATACAAAATACAAATGCATTTTATGAATATTACACTATACTTATTAGTGCTAACAGGACATAAGTACAATTGAAAGCAAGTAAAATAACTACTTAAATATCAGGCTGTGGAATTCTACTGCCTTCACCTCAAGATCAACCTATGCAGGCTAGTTAGGGAATAATTAAGGAAAATTATATTCTCCAGTACATTCTCTGGGATGCCTGTTTTCTGTAACTATCTACTAATGAACCCCAAAAGAATTCCAACAGAGCAGAGAAACAAAATGTGATCCAATTTATTCTCAACAATTCTCGCTTCTTTCATAGTAATATATCACATAATTAGCAAACTTGCTGTTCTGGGGTTTCATAACATTTTGACTGGAAAACTCCAAACTGGTTTTACAGCATCTTTGATGAGATTTTAATGTAAGATATTGAAAAAATATTTGATCTCTGTGAAATGTAGGAGAGTGCTACTTTTGGAGGTAGACTACTGCACTAGTTCTGTGACAAAAGATAAATGCTGGCAGTATGAAAACAACACTCCTGTGAATTCTTTCAGTCTCTTAGACAGAGTCTTGAACACAACATTAATAAATACCCAAAGGCATTATGCCATGCAGAAGCCCAGGGCACATAGTCCCAAAATTACATTAAAAGGTCCAACCTAGTAATGACAAATCTTTGAAATGATGAACTTTCTTGAATCCGCTAAAACATTCTAGAAAAAGATGTGAATCTGTGGAGTAGTGCATAAAATCAGTTGTATTTCAAGCAATTAAATTTCTTTAAAGACAAAGTACTTCACTGAAAACTTTTCATTGTCTAAACTGCAAATAGTTTGATAGGACTCATTTCTACACCTATGTGTTACATAAATCTCACCGGCATTATATTCTCAATTTGCAAAGCCACTATATTTTTGATGCTAAACAATTGAGTGAAAGAGAAAACCACACCCAAGAGTACATGATCAAAATTAAATGCTTGTGACGATACGCCTTTGAAGTTTAAGCCTGTATAATAGACATGATGATGAAAAAATAACCTTTCTGGAGCCTTGGGTTTTTTACAGGTCATAAAATTGTAAGTTGAAAACTAGCTGCATAGGTATCACAACTGTGGTAAAGTAGTAAATGAAGATGTGTTATGTTTTATTTGACACAGTTATCAGAGTAACAAGATAAGTGATCCTCAGGTAAATACCACTTGGACTTTCTCTGTATGGACTGATAACTAGTGATATTATTGGCATCTCTCATACATATGTCCTGCAGCTCTTCCAAGAACTTTGCTTCTTCTGTTTTTCTCATCTTTAGCTGAGGCATGATTAGTATGGTCTGGTGTTTGCAAGCTGTCCAATAGTTTAATGCAACTTCCCCTCACAAGAACTATGTTAATTAGTTCTTTTTGCTTTATAACTTGTACTGTTTTGGGATTAACAATGTCATATTAAAGAGACACCGTGAACATGCTTTTCTTTCAAAATTGGCTATTTTATAAATCTACTTCTCTGATAGAATACACCTGAATGAATATTTTCTAAAGTACATTGTGTTGTTTATCATTCTATAGCAATGCTGAGTTTTGCCCGCAAAACAATAATTCACCACAATAGTTACATGTAAAGGATACAATGAACTAACTTTTTGATTCTAGAATGACTTTTCAGAGATTCCACAGATATACATTCTGAGGGATATTACTGTTTTTGCTGTACCATCTTGGATGAGCCAAGAGCCACAACAGATCTGCTTGTGACATTTTCTTTCCATGACAGACACCAACTTTATTTAGATTCTGGAACTGCTGTTAGGAAAAAAATAGATCTTACTTAAAATCTGGATACACTTCTGTCATAGGGTCCACAGTTGTGTTGCTTGTTTTCATTTTGTCACTGTATGACAAGACTAATGTTGGTATGTGACTTACCAGATATATTGAATTGCTTATTCAGACACTGAAAAGAGAAGTTTCCCTAATTGCTTATTCAGACACTGAAAAGAGAAGTTTCCCTACCTCACATGTGGAATATCCTTGTCTCAGAGTGGAACAAGCTGTATAGTGGAGATGGCTGCTCAGAAGCGTTCTGGTGTCTGCATCAGTTAAACACCTCTCATACTCTAAAGCCAGTGTTCCTCTGTTGGCAAAAACTTGGAGGTGTCCAAGTCTTTTAGGTACTTCTATTAAGTTGCCTTGCAGAAGCTCAGAAAACGCTGGTTTCGGTTCCCACTATTTGTATCAAAATCTATGGGACCCCAGCCCCTGGGACTCCCAAATTAAGAAACCTAAATAAGAAACAAATATTACTCAAGGAGAGGGTCTTGAACAGTCATAGGTGTGTAGTTCCAGTGTGTAGCTGCTTTGTCAGACAGGCACACCAGGATTAGGTGCTTAAGCCCCAGTCCTTTCTCAGAGTCTCTTTGATACTTCATATCTTTCTCATGTGAAATGATCAGCTTGTGAGCATCTCTGCTTAGCTACTGCTGCTCTCGTGATCTCTGTGGGGAGCTGAGTGGCCAGCTCAAGACTTCTGGATTTCATTTGATGATAAGCTACCAGGCAGTTATTTGTTGTAAATCTGAAAAGTGAATAAAAACTCATTTATTTCTCATGCATAGGTTATATCAAGGAAGTATGGTGGAAATTAAACTGTTGAATGTCCTATTGAGGACTGTTGTTTCTTGTTATCGTAGGTTTTATCCAGGCATCTGGAATTAGCTAAGAATTATACGTAGAATAGGTAAAGATATTTAATAGTTTGTAGCTGCCTAAACAAAAGTAATCAGTCTGCCTACGTTTCAGAGCTTTAGATATTACACCCAGATAATTTTCTGTATATATGTCTTGTGGATATGAAGGAATTTTCCTGCATAGTTTTCCAGTAGATGCTCTGCTGCTAGCCAAATTATAAAGGTATTTCTGCTGGTAATGTTCCCATAAACAACTTCCTCTGGGCAGGACATTTTATGGAAAAAAAATATTGTGGCAGTAGAACTTTGGAAGAAAGTCAGTTCAAAGGGGGAGAGAGTTCACTGATGGTAAGAGTGAAATATATCTACAGATAGGAGAGACCAAAGTAGCTTAATTTTTCATTTTTATGGTTTTGAGGAGGTTTTTTCAGTATCTATTGTAGGCACCTAAGCTTGAAGGTTAGCTTGTCTCATATCCCCCTGTTGTCAATGAAGAGGGAGAGGCTCCTCTAGGCAACACGTTGGAGCAGCAGCCGGACTTACAAGCCCTGAATATGTCTCTGGGGAACCCTACCACTTTCCACTGACAATAAATGAAGAGTTATGGAGGTAGAGTACATAAATTAATAGCCCAAATTGAACACTGGGATGATGGATATCTTTCTCCTTGTCTCAGCTGTGTTGTATACTGTTTACTGGAGACTTTCTGTGCCATAACAGGTAATTCAGCCAACCATTGACCTTTCTCAGTAGCCAGTTTGCATGCAATTGTTTGATCAGGAGGAGCTGATCAGACTTTTGTGTCAGGAGTCGGGCAATAGATCTGCTGATTCAGCAAGAACTCTGTCTGGTCTTTCTAATCATAAATGACTTGACCTGAAGAGGGACTGGAGATTAAAGGTATTACATTCAAAGTGTAGCATGGGTATTATAAGAGAAAATGTAAAATAACTCTTTACTTTCCCCTCTCCCCTTACCAAAATGTTTTAAAAAATAATTTCCTCTAATCAGAGCTTGCATTCTAAAATATATGCCTTGTAAATTACACAGTATACATATTTGTATCACCAACATCACACAAAATTAGACTAGAGTGTTTTCACACTCAAGTTCTTTGCACCTTGACATTTATTATTATTGCTGTGATTGTACATTGAAAGAGCTCAGTATTTCCTTGACTTATGAAACTTGCTTTGACATAATTATGGTATCCATGCTGTTCCAGCTTTAACTCAGTATTTAATATATGGTAGTCTTATGTCAAAAGAAGGAAATTTCTGGATATTTCCATTAGAAATGAGATGGAATCAGACTTTGGAAAGGCAGAATCAGACTTCAGAAATCTCCAATGGTAGAAAAAACTTGTTGATAATCATTCTATATTATTTTCTCACTATTTTTATTTTGAAATTGTGCGGAATTTAAGTATTAGAGTTTGGGTGTTGTTAATTACCTTTTCAGGATGCTGCACAAGTTAAACATATTTAAGTTGCTTGATTTCTTCTTGTCTTCTGGTCCTATGGACTTACAAAATTTTGGTTTCCTTTCTTACACAGAGATATCACTAAAAGAATATTTCATTTAAAAAAAAAAAGTGTTTATCTTCTAAATAAAAAAAAAATCTTGAATTTCATGAAGCATTCAGATGATTAGTATGATATACATGCCTGAAATTAATTACAAAAATATATAGCCTTTTATCCTGAAATGATTTACATGGTTACAAGGAAATCTTTGATTAGTTTAATTACAGTTGTTCAAGTAGCTGTCCAGGCAGATTTTGAAAATCTCCAAGGCTTTCTCACCCCGTCACCTTTTCACCAGTTGATGAAAAATGAAGAAACTGACTGAGGAGACAGAGGAATCTAGAGAGCTGACAGTCTTTAAGAGCAAATTAGAAAAGCATTGGTTAAGGTTCATGCAAGCGTTGTGATCGTGCCACCTGGTGAGGAATGGACTTTGATCTCTTGATATTTTCTTTAGCCCTATGATTTTATGAAATGCAGCTAGATATTTAAATATCCAGCATCAGATATTAAAGCATATGCCTTTTAGATCATGAACACAGTATTGGATTTAACAAAGGATATCAAACTAGACAGCTAATTCCAGTCACTTCTGAAGAGCTTGGCTTAAGAGCAATGGAAGGCCCTATGTAACAGGGGATTACAGCTGTTGCTTTTTCAGAGTGAAAGGTCAAACCCTCAAAAGTTTATTTTTCAGCAAATTCTGCAGCAATATGAACCTCACCTAGTGAAGTTTTTTAGTTTGTTTTTTCTGTACTAAAAGCTTTCTTTTTTCTCTGTAGAGATATTTATGTTTTGATTATAATTCTTTTTGACCAATCATGCTTAAGGGGTTCTTAGAGTATTTCTCACCATAAAGAAAATTCAAACAATATGTGCAAAACTGTCTGACTTCATTGTCAGGTGTGGTAGGAAGTCATTGAAATATGGCATAATAACGCACAATAAAATTATTTTCTAATTCTAGTAGGAAAAAAAGACCAAACTCTTCTCTAATTTTTTAGTCTGTCCTATTTGTAGCAAAAGACTTGAAATTGATTTTTTGTGTAATAATCTCACAGTATGGCCCAAGACAGGGAGATTTTGGAGGGCAAAAGAGGGAATTAGGCTCCCAGTTCCCACTGACTTTCAGAGGATTGGCAGGGAAATCACTGAACAATGGCATGGCAGAAGAGAAAATACTTCACTGTTTGTTGCCTCAGGTTGGTTTGAAGATGCTGACTTCTAAAATGCTCTCTGTCTTCCTGCTGCCTCTGGCCCCTGATGAACAGAATAGAGCAGGTCTCAGCCAACCTCCTCTGTACATGGGGCTGGGCGTGAGGGGCTGTGCAGCCATATGACCTCAGCTGTATCTATGCATCAGAGGTCACTGCATCAGCTTTTCTAGTTTCCTCTCTCTCTTCCTGAAAGTCCATTCCCACAATCCAAACACTCCTGAAGGAGAAGGTCTTAATAGTATGTTTTAATTTGCTCAGATTTTTTCTACTATTTTCTTCCGAATTTAATAAACAATGCTGGAAATTAACTTAACTTTTTTTTTATATGTATTGGTTGCATGATGGCAGGATCCCCTTCCTTACACCTCTGAAATTTTAGGACCCTCAGCCCGCCTCAGTTTCTCTGACAGTTTTTGGTGTACAGTGGAGATAAATTTCAATGTATTGAGATGCTTTGTAGATACCCATTCTCAAGCTAGCATGTGACTAGGGAACAAGCGTACTGACAGATGGGCCCATTAATCTTTCAATAAAGTCTTCAGATACTATTGTCATCTGTACTTTGTTTGACGGAGGGGACAAAGTGTTGAAAAACAAGATAAAAGAAGCTGCGCTAAGTTCTGTGCTTTTCTAGCTACAATAAGAGCAGTTGATAATACTACAATAAAAATGACCTGAATTAATGTCTTTTAGTAGAAAGGTCTAAGGATTTGCAGGAGTATATTTACAGGCAGTGAAATAAAAGTGAATTGCAGGGATATGAGGAAATACATACCAATAAAAGAAGAAGAAAGAGTGCTGCCCTAGGCACTTACACAATTTAAAAACTTTTCAAGCATACTATCAAAATACTTTTTTGCTGCCAGGTTTTACTTCACACCTCTTTAGCGTAATGCTAAAGACCCATCAGTCTGTCAGAATAAAGTTACGATTTCAAGCAGAGAACATACAAAGAACAAAGCCATGGGTTTCCAAGCGTTGAATAGGAGATGATATTCTGTCTTTACTTGGAAACACTATGTTGAAGAATTTAAGTTTTTGGCATAACTGAAATAATTGTCACAGGATGTAAGAGGTATTGTGATTCTCTTGGTAGGGTTATTTCTTATGAAGAATCTGGTCTGAGAACATGAGTCCATCTCACAAAGAACACAGAATACATATTGGAAGTAGCTTTTCAGATACTAACCATGATCAAACCAGAAACAGTTAAATTCACAGAGGATGTTCTGCAGCATGTTAGCGTTACAATCCCCCGAGCAACTTGATGTGATAACAGCATTATCACATAGGACAGGTTTACCTTATTCTGAATAAAGCTGACTGTTTAAGAGATCGGGATTAGAATACATGTTGTGTTCAAAACTATTGACAAAACTGTACTTGTTAGCAAGCTAATGTTTTTTAGCCTAGTTTAAACAACGTTTGCAGTAATGAAAAATGTATTCTACATTCACACAGGAAATTACTGCTACCTGATATCAAACAGAAAATGAAAGATGTTCATTTGCACAAAAGAGCCATTAAAGGTAGTACAGATTCAAAAACTGCAAAAGTCAACATATGGGCTCAGGGGACACAGTAGTCCAGCTTGCACACTTTCTAATGTTCTCCTTGACATGGGTAGGTGTTCCTCTTCCCTATAGAAGCAGGTGTGTGCTGTCAATTATTCTTGTCTATATTTCCCCACGGGATGCTTGCTGTCTTATGAAGGCAAATTGGTGGGTTGCTGAAAGCAACTTCAGGGCTTCAAAATCTTGAGCTAAGATAGATAACCTTCTGTTTTCGAGACATTTTCATCCATTCCCATGACTTCTTACACACTTGTGAGCTCCATATTCTGTACAAAATATGGCTTTGTAGAGAAGCCTCTTGAAGTGGCTCTCCTGTTATTCTGGCTTTCTGAAGGAATGGAAGGAAATTCAACAGAATGAAAATCCTTTTTGGTGTCAGTGTTCTCCTTTAAAAAATTCCCTGGAAGTTACTGAAGGTGACTTTGCTTTTGAATGTATCATTTCTCACTAAATAATAAAGTTTGTGAGAATAAACTTTAAATTGGATTAACACTTCATGCAGTGCCACAAATATAAATGAATTTATTTTCAATAATCTGGAAGTTCTCTTGACTTCAGAAATAATTTTTTTTTTTAAATATTTCTGCTCTGAAAGGTGCTCACACAAATGTTTCATTAAAGATATAATTTCTTTTAAAAATTTTGTTTGACCTTGTCCACCTAACATATATGCACAGACACAAATTTTGAATGCAAAAAGATCTTAATTTTTTTTTTTTTTTCATGTTCTCCCTGGTGCTAGGGAATTTCTGCCCATGAGGTCAACAGCAAAATTCTGATTGAGTTTCTGGTATTTTGTTGGTGTATTTTTCTGCTATTTGCATGTATATATCTGTCTCATTATTTTTTTTTTCCATGTTTGAGATTCAATGTTCCTGTTCATAGAGCACTCCCTGTTAAAGGATCTGTGATGAATCTGAAACAGTATTGTGACAGTGTGTTATGATGGCAGAGAGAAAAAAGGAACTTAAGGGCTGTTTTATTCCTTTACTTGGTAAGCGAGGTGATAGGAATATGGACAGAAACACTCTTTATGCTATACTGTCCTTGAACCCGGCTAAAATGCAGGCAGGATTAAATATCTCCTGGTACCAATCTCCTTTCCTCTTCTTTGCTATGAAGGTAGTCTAGAGAATTATCACAGTACACTTAGTTTCTTTTAGATGGTTGCACTTAGGAGAAATTAATCTGTCTGTGTTGACATTTTTATTTTCTCTAGGTATTTAGGACTTTCTTCTTAAGTGCATTATGGATTTTGTTTAATGATTTTGTTAGACATGGCAAAAAGTTGCCAGGAGAGGTTGTGAAATCTCTGTTCTTGGAGGTGTTCAAAACTCAACAGGAGAAGGCCCTGGGCAGCCTGCTTGAGTTGGTACTGTTTGAGCAGGAGGTTGGGCAGGATGATCTCCAGTGGTCTCTTCCAACCTAAGTTACTCTGTGATTCTATTAGCCAAGCAGAATCTATTCCCCATGGTATTTGTACTGTTACAAGTACTTGTTAACAAGCTTTTATCAGGTATTTTTCTATATAGATGTAGGAATAACTCTTGATGACTATAGGACTTAGAAAAGAGACTTAAAGACATGAAAAGAGTGGAAATGATTCTCAATTGCATCCAGTGTTGAAAGGTTTTATTTTTTTTTTATTTTCTTGTTTTTTTTTCATTAAACTAGAAACAAACAAAAAGAGTATTACCATTGCCCTAGTGTCACTGAAAATAGGTAGGTGTGTTGCTGTTTTGCACTCAGGCTCATCATACTGGACTCCGATATGACAACAGATGTGCATCCACCCAGGAAATCACCATTTTCAATAAGAAGCAGAGCAGCGAATGGATTTTCGTGCATGGAAAAATAATGCAATAAACTGAGCAAGGCCCTGGCTTGATAAATTATATGGTCGTAGAAGGGAAAAAATACAATCTGTTTAAATTTCTGAACCTTCAATAGAGCTATAAAACAGGAACACTTTCTACTCCCAGTAATAAAATAACAAGCAGAGGCTTACCTGGTAAATACATTTACAAGTCTGAAGCCCCACACAGTTTTTTATGAATTTCCCTATAGACAATTTTATATTTAGTGTCAAGTATTGAAAATAGGAAATATTAGGTGTGCTTATTTATTCCTTTATTTTTATAATACAGTGCTCTTTCTCAGGAGACTCAAAATGGTGGGAAGAAAGAAAATCACTTTCAATCCTTTATAGATCTTTCTATTCCCTAATTCCTTACTGAAGTAAATGAAAAACTCTTCACTGAAGTCTAAGGATGTCATATGGACCTTGAGGACTGAAAAGAAACAAGAGCATTGTATGTGAAAAGTGGTCTAAGTCTGAACAAAGAAAACATCAGAAAGACTTTTCATCCAAAGTAAAAATTATTTTAAATGCTTTAAAATTAATTTAAAGGGACAAAGGATTATTCAGAGAAGGATATGAGTTAGAATCCTATTAGAATCAAATAGAACAGAATATTCTATATTAGAATATTAGAATTAGAATATTATAATTAGAGTAATATCAATAATTAAAATTATTATTCTAGAATATATTATATGTAATATATTATATATGAAATACGTTTGTGTTCATGATTTTCTTCTAGAAAACTAGTTTCTAGCCTACTTGTGTAGCTTGTACTATCACTTTTGCTATGGCAGTTTCCTGTTCTTTCTTTGGTCCCTTGCCAAATACTGTTGAAAAAATGTTAGTGATCATATGTAGCTCCATCTTAAACCTTGAGTCTCCACTGACTCCTAAATAAATAATTTTTTTCTTGATTGCTTTAAAAATCCACAAAGCACCCCTCACCTGTCTCCCAGCTCTGCTATTATCTTTCCTCCCAAAACCTTCTTTACATGCATCCAAGGGGATCTCTTTTCCTATATCCGTCTCAAAACTTCCATGCATTGTTGTCCTTAGGCATGGATCTCCTTTGTTGGTTCTCTTCTCCTCTATTTCCTTTTGAAAGACAGCAAAAGATTTACAAAGAGCATTCAACATAAAGCTTTTAAAAAATGCTTTAAAATCTACTTCCTGAATCTAACATTTTATTTTGTATCCCCCTTGCTGAAATTTTCTCTCATTTATTTAAGTTCAATCATTACATTGGCAGTGTATGGAATCCCATCCTTTCCTCTACCACAGTGCCATGCACATCAATGTTTCTGCACTGGTGGATGCTAACAACCAATTAACCATGTGCAAGTGTTCCCACCTTTAGAATCACGTGTCAATGCTGTGGCAGAATTTAGCCCACAGTTTCAGGGCTGCTATCCTGACCTAACATAAACACACTCCTCCATGCTTTTGCTTTGGTCAAGGAAGTTTAGGTAACGAAAACATGGGCAGTCACTTTCATATCAAAATAAACAGAGAGACACTTTAAACTGCTGCCATAACAGTGTAATAATTACACTGGCTGCAAGTACTACTGGCTACTTTCACACAATTAGGATCCTTTCCTATCTTTGTCATAGTGTGTGACATATCTTGTGTGGCAAATAAAGGGATTTTAAAAATTCAAATTTGATGTAAACAGACTCAAGTCAGATATAAGTAGGGTTTCCTGAAAGTCTAACTTAAACTAGATTCATACCTTATATAATTCTAAACTCGTCACTGATTTTCAGTACCATTTCAATACTGTAGTTTGCACTTTGAATTGCATTAACTATTCCAGCTTGAACTTTGTCTCAATTTGTTTGGTCTCATTTAACGTTCTGTCTATTGCATTGTGTTAGGATCTAATGTTGAATGCCATCACTGAATAACCAGAATGCCACAAGCTCACCACTAAAATATAGCTATTTAAATTTTACCTGCAAAATATCTGGCATGATTGCTATTACTCATTTTCTATTTGGAATCAATTGAGTATATATGACTTTCTTATGCCCATAATAAAAAAAAAGATGCTTATTTGGCTATTGTGTTATTTCAGGCTTTTGTGAAATATTATTTTTTTTTATGGACAAATTCTGGTCTTTCTTTTCCTTGAGGAATCACAGAGTAAGTACCAGATGTTTTTAAAGAGCAATGTCTGTAAGTAAAGGAAGTTTCCTGTGGAGGCATCTAGCTTGAACCTTGCCCTGGCCTTAAGAGTTTAGTTTACATCACTGCCTAGCAGCTTTCCTTTTCAAACCTTCCACTCTTCCAGAACCAAACATTAGTAAATTAAGTATTCCAAAGTCTTGTTTCCCCTTTCATTTTCTAACTGTGAATGAAATGAGGATGGATGTAATCCTTGTGATGTAATGGGGTGAGAGCTCCTGACCAGTCCTTTAAGTTTGTTATGTTTGCATACCCTATACAGCAACCCTGTGGCTGCCTTGGGCATGCTCAACAATTTCTAAGCATGCTGTAATGTATTTCAGTATCATTGATGAGGACAGTATAGAAAAGGGACTGAATTTCAAGCATCAAGGTATTTACCAGAGACACTGGACAACCTAAAAATGGGTTGAATTTATTTTTCAGTGATGACCTTGGTTAATTAGGTCATGTCGGGAAAGACTTGCCAATAAAGTATGTCGGGTATACAGCAACCGATGTCTTTGGGGCAGTGCTGTGTGATATGTCTGAAGCATTTCTCATCAGATGGAAAATGGGTTTCTCATACTGTACTTCTGTTCTGACCACACAGTTTATTCCAGGGTCAGCCATTTCCTAGTTTTCCCAAACCTATTCCCAGCACACTGCACAACTTACAGTAACTATGACCATGAGTTAGGTCATGATTCTTATTTATTATTGATATACTGACAAAAATGTGCTAGCTGCTTCACAGTCTGTAAAACAGGGCTTCCACTTCAGGGATTTTATAGTCTGTTCTATAGTTGGCCTTTTGCAGGGGCGCACAGGAAAGGCACTGAAAATTTTTTCTCACCTTATGTTTCTAAACAGACAAAGTACAATAACATTCTTTTGTTGTTTGGTGAGTGACCCAACACACGTTTTCTGATGCCAGTCCTCACAGCTGATGGCAGAGTGACTGCTTGGGAAGTGGTATGATCCCAATAAGGGCAAAATGGCGTAATCAAACTCTACCTTCCAGTCACTGAGCTGACCTATGTTATGGTTCTCAGCCAAGCAGGGGACAGTACATTAAGAAAAACCTGTTAAACTTCACAAAAGAAACAGAATAAATAATTATTTTAAAAAACCCTTGCATTGCTGTTTTAGCATCTTATAATCAATAGGAGTCTTGAATTAGCTGAGTCATGCAGACAATCCATTATGCTGAGTCTATTTATTAGAAGCTGCCACACTTAAACTGATCGCTCTGATGCCTTTGCAATCATTTAAAACCAAGTATTTAAAGCAAAATGCATTAAAACCATGTATCATACTGCTTAATCAATCATACTTTGGAGCTGTCTACAGGATACCAATTCATGCATTTGGGGCACTACTAAAAATTAATTGCAAGACAGAGCACACATTTTACAAACTCAGCCTTTAATGTGTTTGCCAAAGTAATAACTGTAATGGAAGTCAGAAGCTTGGACATTGCTTAAAAACTTGATCTCTATTTACATTATCTTAACTTGAATGAAACATTGAATGACCTAATGGGTATCACAAACTGCATAAATAAAAAAGAAATTAAACATAATTTATCTTCCAGAAATTGCTCAGCAATTTGCAGAATTTTGAACTATCATATGGCTAGAGAGAGTAAAAAGACTAATAAACTTTAGTAGCAAAAAATATGAAAACTAATGAAAAAAAGCTAGTTAATTTAAACTCCAAAAAAGGTACACATAGCATATTCATGACTTTTCAAAAATTGGCACGGAGAAAAAAAATCTAAAGCAGGTATCTTAAAAATGATTAATTACATTAGTTTTCTTCATATATATTGAAGAAAAAAATCTTAGCCATTCTAAACAAATTTTTCATTAAACTTAACCACAGGAAAAAAACAGAAAAAAGTGCTAGCATGAAATATAAATGCGTGGTGCAGCACAGCAGGTGCAAATGAATGAATCATTGACAGAGAGCAATCTATGTGCGATAAACATGCTGAAAAATTAGGAAATGTCGTACCAACATTTAACTTGAAACAAATAAGGAAGCTATTACATTGGCTTGTATCAGAGATAGTGTGGCCAGCAGGAGTAGGAAAGTGATTGTCCCCCTGTACTCAGCACGCAGTAGCCGAGGCCGCACCTCGAATACTGTGTTCAGTTTTGGGCCCCTCACTACAAGAAGGACATTGAGGTGCTGGAGCGTGTCCAGAGAAGGGCAACGAAGCTGTTGAAGGGTCTGGAGAACAAGTCTTATGAGGAGCGGCTGAGGGAACTGGGGTTGTTTAGCCTGGAGAAAAGGAGGCTGAGGGGAGACCTCATCGCTCTCTACAACTACCTGAAAGGAGGCTGTAGCGAGGTGGGTGTCGGTCTCTTCTCCCAAGTAACTAGCGATAGGACGAGAGGACATGGCCTCAAGTTGTGCCAGGGGAGGTTTAGATTGGGTATTAGGAAAAATTTCTTCACCGGAAGGGTTGTGAAGCATTGGAACAGACTGCCCAGGGAAGTGGTGGAGTCACCATCCCTGAAGGTATTTAAAAGATGTGTAGATGTGGTGCTTAGGGACATGGTTTAGTGGTGGACTTGGCAGTGCTAGGTTAACAGTTGGACTCGATGATTCTTTTCCAACCTAAATTACTCTATGATTCTGTAATGTAAATTCAGCAATTCTCTGCTGAAAATCCTTATGAGATAATGTCTGTGCTGTATCCTACCTCAGAAAAGCAAGATTTACAAAAGATAGAATCCAAAATGTCATCTTTTTAATACTATCTTATTTCCCATAACGTGGACGTTTCCAAAGAGGAATTTTGAACTC
Source organism: Pygoscelis adeliae (assembly GCF_000699105.1). NCBI lineage: Eukaryota > Metazoa > Chordata > Aves > Sphenisciformes > Spheniscidae > Pygoscelis > Pygoscelis adeliae. The sequence continues at coordinate 707,457 of NW_008824475.1, forward strand.
AGATCAAAATCAACTTAATGGATATCAGACTTTCGATGAATTTTGTTTGTCATCCTTTGTAACTTTGTATCATTCTATTCGCTTTCCTATCTTCTGCAATTTTTATATGAGCCACCTCTCTCTGTTTTCACAGTTATCACTTGTTCCCTTCATCAGTCTTAAATGGGTCAGAGCTAAATAATTTCTATGCATTTCTACTTTAATATTGTATTTAATACAAATATGTGCACAAAAAGGTAAGTGTAAAACATACTCCAGAATGTAGTTTGTTACTCGCATGACCAGACTGTCTATTTTTGGTGACCTTCAAGCAAACATCTTGCTGTTCACATGAAGTGAAATCATTGGGTGATTTGGTCTTTCCGTTACACCTTGAGGAGGGGTAGCTGTGCAAATAAAAACAAAAGTTTTAAAGGAATTTTTTTACATGAACATACCTATTTAAACACGCCTTTCTTAGACCTGAGTTACAAAGACACAGTGTGTGCCTTCATCAAAGTCACTTTTATGGACACTTCAAATAGACTCTCCATCCCTATCTTACAGAGTGTCAGCAGCCATGTTGCCATGGTGACTGAATATTGCTTATTGCTTAACAGACAATAATTTTAAGTACTCTAAAATCCATTGGAATTTATTGGAAGTGCTCTAAAACATACAGTAAAGACCTAGAGAGGTGAAAGATACAGACAGAAGGCATGGGCATCTCCTCTTTCTTTGTCTGGTTTATTCCAGGGAGCAAGAGTCAACAGAGGAAGGTTGAACACTGAAGAAATGTTTTAAACTGTGATGTTTCTCCT
>NW_008824475.1:708293-710708 GCF_000699105.1 Pygoscelis adeliae
AGGCACACTCACAGCACTGCCCTTTGTGTCCAAAAAGAGAGGGGAGTCCACTGCCTTTTACCTGCCTTCCCACATGCGCTGCTTTGGGGTGATATGTTTTGTCAGCATCAGTTCTGGGCAGGGGGATCCCAGGCAAGTGGTGTTGAACCTGCTTTTTCATGCACTCTCTACAATTACTGTGTTTCAGGCTACAAAAAAATTCTAACTTAAAATTTTCATATGTCTGGTGAGTCAGTCTTTCTGTTGATACCAGGGATCAATTCAAACACTGGTGTTGTGCGTATCTTGACAGCTAGCCTACGTTGTGTACAGAGTGCTAGGTGACAGCTGGCAATGTCTCTGATTATAACATTAGCTGGTGTTTCACACAGGCTGTATGCTTTCATTTTTGAAATACAGGGATGCTTTTTTTCCATACTTAATTTCAAATGGCAGCATATTAATAATGAGGTGTTGAAAGAATGGCAAAAGACCCTGCCAATAAATACCACTAAATGACATCACTTGAGCTGGTGCTTTTTCTGTCCCCAAATCTGTTAGATTGATCCCTACCTGTATTAGCTCTAGGAAAAGTGCTAGCTTTACATGCTTGACTTTAGATATAATCAGCTTCTATTGTCATTAATCTGTTTTGAGGGATAGCTTAATTTTATCTTGAATTCCTCATAAGAGAGAGCTTTACATAAACTCTCAGCAACAAACGATAAGAGTATAGGTAGGTCCATCTTATTTGAACCCTACCCTACCTGTCTTGATCTTTTTCTGGTGTTAAAAGGGTGAGTGAAAGCATTTCACCCTGAAGTGCCTATTGCTATGTTACTGTAGTGCAGCACAGAGCATTGTCAGGGAAAGCCACTTAAAACTGATGAACTGTAGGTGAGCTGTTATGCTTGTTTAAATGTTTGCTGAATTTTGTAAAACAAATTAGTAATTAATACCAGCTCAACTTTCTACTTGGGAGGCTGAATTTGATACCTTTTTCACAGCTTTCCTATCCTCCTTATTCCTCATTTTTTGTGATAGAGAAGAATCTTTTTTCTACCACATCTGAACTTATCTGTGTGTTCACACACACCTTTCAGCAATCTTTTATCCAATCAATATTTTGGATAAAGATTGATGGAAATGCACACGGGAGAGCAGTTTCATTTTTGTACTCTAACTAGAAACACATTTGAACTGGGTCATGTCAATTTGCTCCACCTGAGCCCAGGCACAGTGCAACATGCATAGTTAAAAGGGTGAAATATTTAAGTTAAAAAGACCCATGAAATAAAGGACATCTCATCTTATAAGTGGGAATAATGATTTTGGTGGTGTGGAAATTGGTCCCTGAAAGCAGGTGTGTTGTTTCTTTTCACAGTTTACAAAAGGTCTTTTCTGTAGATGTGAGTACTGCTAGAACATTTGTTGGACTCAGGAAGATCCAATGCAGACTTAAATTTAAGTCCTAAGATAGAATCTGGGAAAGGAAAGAATTTGTTTACTTACATGAATGACAAGGGACATTGAATACTGAAATCACCAGGTGTCCAGGATGAGAAGAGTTTATTGGATGGGGTCTGAGTGATTGGTTTCTTGAATTAGCCCGAATGCAAATTAAAATTATTTTTTATTGAGATTTCTGGAATATATTTAACCCAAAAGAACTCATTATAATTTTGCTTCACTCTAACTGAATCAATCTGGCAGCACCATACAGGTTTCAGTGATTTTTTTTTTTTAAATATATGGGACTTCACTGTGTTTTAAGTAAAACAGTAAAAGTAAAATTCAAATTTCAGAAGCTCTACTCACCAGTTATCCTACTTTGTGTCTTCTTCAAGTGAAAATGAGCTGTTGGTTTTCTTCTTGCACTGCAAAACTCAGGAAGTGATAAACCAAGAAAAGGTGTAAGCAGATCACCTAAGTTCAGGAAAAACAAGCTCATGGTGGAATCCAACTTAAATGGATGGTTAAATCCATACATGTCTTTACCTTTCCAATTAAAACTCCGTAGTTTCACAAACTCGTCTGCCACCCACTATAGGAATGATAAACAAATTGTATGTTTATAACTGAACAAAAAACAATTATTTAAAATTTAAGGCAAGTGTATTTTATGTAAGTGAGTTTTATTTAAGGGACTCTTATTTAAGGGAAGTACAAAGTCCTGCACCTGGGGAGGAACAACCCCCATGTACCAGGACATGCTGGGGACCAAGTGGCTGGAAAGCAGCTTTGCAAAAAAGGACATGGTGGTCCTATAAGTTGAACATGAACCACCAATGTGCCCTTACGGCAAGGAAAGCGTCTTGGGCTGCGTTAGGAGGAGAGTTGCCAGCAGGTCAAGGCAGGTGACCCTTCTCCTCTACTCAGCACTGATGAGGCCATACCTGGAGTACTGCATCCAGTTCTGGGCTCGCCAGTACAAGA
>NW_008824475.1:710749-723731 GCF_000699105.1 Pygoscelis adeliae
CCACTAAGTTGATGAAGAGCTTGGAGCAGGGCTTCTCTCATATGACAGGAGTCTGAGAGAAGAGAGCCTAGAAAAGAGAAGGCTCTGGAGAGATCTCGTCAATATCTACAAATATCTGAAGGGATGGTGCAAAGAGGATGGAGCCAGGCTCTTTTCAGTGCTGCCCAGTGATAGGACCAGAGGTAATGGGCACAAACTGACACACGGGAGGTTCTGAAACACTTTTTTCTTTTTTAAGCAGGTGGCCCTGCTTGAGCAGGGGCATTGGACTAGATGACCTCCAGGGGTGCCTTCCAACCCTCAACCATTCTGTGATTCTGTGAAAATAATTGTAAAAATTAATGTCATAATAAAAGAAGTGAGACAGACTATCCATCAGCAGCAATGTACCTAGACTGGCCCTAGTTCTTTCTTGTGCTATTTTTTTTTCCTAATTTCTGTAAACAAGCAAAATATATTATGTTTTGGTTTCTGGTGGAGACTTCAAATTGTTTATCTTTCTAGAAGGCAAAATAAAGTTACATTCAAAGACATTTTGTTGGTATATTCCCAACACGTGGTCTTTAGAAGTATAGTCATCTAAGGCTGCTTCTGAAGATGCTCATTAAGTTGTTATTTTGCTCTATACAAAATAGAAAACAGGATCACCACAGTGCCCTTTGAATGCTTAAGATGGCAAATGTTGGTGATGCTCCCTGTACTTAAAATGGATCACCACAGCTGCAACAGGCACTCTAGGACTTGTATGGTCTTTCTGGAAGAGCTGACTGAGCTGCTCCTCTAAGTTTGGAAAAAAGAACAGTGCATATCTGGAATCAGTTTGAGAACTGATTTTGATGAGAAATACCCACATACAGAGTGGATTTTCTGTCACTAACCGTTGAGCAGTTGGTAATCTTGATTACTGTAGCATAGCTTAATACATTTCTTAAGGGCAAAAGTGACCTCTCTTCTGCTTTCTTGAGCAAGCTGCCATTTTAATTGCCTCTTTCAGCCCTCCAACTTTTTTCTTGCTTAATCTGTGTCCATGATTTTAATCAACCATCTGTCACCAGTGGTGCTTTACCCTGTGTTGTAGCTATGAAGCTTATTGTAACTGAAGAAGAGAGAAGACCAAAAGAAGTGTCTGAAGTAAAACAAAGTAATGAAATAACAGTGAAATAAATAATTACATACAGTTCTGTAGAATACCTGAATAGGTTCATTTTGTAGAAATTATGGTTGTTTACTGAGGATTGAACTTAACTGCTGAAATTCTTCATAATCAGCATTCATTTCTGCTTTTGTAAAACACTGAGGAAGACATAATGGAGGTAAACAATTGCATTTTAAGTGGATGGGGTCTTGTGTAATCAGGATGGTACCCTTTAGAGTCCAGAGCCTGAGAATATTTTAGCAGAAGATTCAGAGCCAGAGTGTGTTTGTAAATAAAATTAGTGCACTTAAAGCAATGAAAGTAAATATTTTCCAAGGCCTGCTAAGAGTGGCACTCAACATCTCACACTTTTTAGTTTGTACAGGGGAAGCTCTAGCATCTCATACACTATTGTGTGCTATAATTTCTAGCAAGAGCTGACACTAGCTATAAGGGCTATTGCTGCATCCAGTCATGTTCTAATTATACCGCCAGTCTTAGTGCTTCCAGACAGTACTGTTTTCTAAGCTTAAAAATATATTTTATCATGTGAACAAGAGAATGATGCAATATAGAAATCCATACTCTATGGAATAGTGTCTGATAAGGTTAGTGTAACAGTTTATGTGATGCTAGACGTTCAGATTCTAGAAGTTTTTTTTTGTCAATGGACAAATGCAAAGAGGAAAACATAAAATAGCATTATTTTTATTGTTTTACTTCTTTTTCTGATATGCACTTTGAAACTTCTTAAAATGTATAAAGACAGGATAGCATAAATACTGACAGTTTGTTCCTGTTTCTACAATCCAAAGACTCAAATGCTGTGATGACAATCTCAGTTTCTGATTGAGTAAACATTTACTATGGATATTAAAAAACAACTGGAAAAATGTAAATATAATTACAGATAGCTGCATATATGAGACCTCAATCCAGACTTTACTTAACAGCACTACTACCAAACAACACAAAATGCTCTGTTGAACTAAAGAAGGAAAAGATTGTTTCATTTTTGACAGAATCAAGCTGCAAATTTTTTTATCTAGGTGAAGTCAAAGAATAGTGATAATATAAGTGGCTTGATCTGAAGGTGAACTGATTGGTTACAAAAGCACAGGATTAAATTACTTTGATATATGCAATAATGAGGTTTATGTAATTGATATTGTTACATGAATTACAAGATACTTTTTTGATTTAGGGTTAAAGACAGATTCATCAGCTTAAATTCTCCAGGTCTGAGGTGACTGATCAATGTAATTAATCTGTGTGATGATTGCCTCAGAGGATAGAGCCTGAAAATGTTCCTGGATCCACCAGGTAAAGATAATGAAGAAACAGCCAACTGCAGAATCAGTAAATTCTGCAGAAGCTGAGAAACCACAGAATAGCTTAGAGCAGAGCATTGTACATCTGCCAAGTGATGGACTGATACGAGAGCAGACTTAACTAATTGGTAAAGCCTCCATCCTTCCCATCTGGAGATTTAACTCCGGTGTGTGTGCGCAGGCTGAACACTATTAATCAGGAATTGAACTAGGATGCCTATGACTCCTAGGCAGCATTTTTATGAGGTGAGCCAAAACAGTTTCCTTTTGGCTAGACAAAGAGTAACAATGCCGTACAGTGACTCAGAGTTGTTTTTGTCTATTCTACATATGCTGAATTAAGAAACAAATGAGAAAATGCAGACTTGTAAGCCATAGTTTTCATAGCTGTAAATATATATACTTTTCATTGTAATATGTATATAATTTACGGCTGTTTTTAAAAACCGAACATGTTTCTGGAGTGATAAGTGGTTCCAAGTGGCTCCACCATCAATGATCATTCTGGTGTTTGTATCCAAAACTGCAACCCTCAGGATCACCCTTACCAGTTAGTTTTTAGCTAGTCTGCAGGTGCTCAGTTTCAGTGTAGTGTTCGTTAGTAACCAAGGTGGGGTTTTCTTCTGGACATGTCAAGAAACACATCCATTCTGATAGGGTTAAACATCTGCTCCACACCTAGCCTATCTTGGGATTCAAAATGAAGCATTTTCCGCATAGGGCCCAGTAGATCAGGGTCCCACAAAACATGGCTACAGGAGGGAGGATATCTTACTTCTTATCAAGCAGTTCAGAGGGAGGAGGGAGACTCAGACCCATATCTTTCATCTTCAGGGTGACATTTACTATCAAATGTTAAAACATTCATCATGCCAAGGAGAAAGAATAAGGCAAAGTGCTGAGAATATCCACCTGATAAAAAAAAGCTTAGGCTTCAAGCCTTGCAAGATATTTCCATAATTTATGTATTTTTGTAATTGATATTAGCAAGCCATTAATTAAAATATAAACAATTATTTGAAGAGGGACTGGCAATCATGACTCATGCATCTTAAATTTTTTTTCCATTTTTTAATAAAACACTTTGACACGCCCCCTTAGACTAGCCTCAGGCTTGTTGATTAGAGCAGTCCCCATGAAGGTGAGACATGTTTGAATCCAGAAAGCAGGAAGAGAATTATGATTATTTCCACAAATGTTATAGGTACCACAAAACATAAATTCACATGTGGTCTGTATAACAGCTTCTGACGGTGCTGTATATTTCACAGTCTTGCAGAAGTCTTCTTAAATTAAGCTTTCCAGTGATACAAAAATAGGTGGAGATAACAATGGATGTAGGATACTAGGAGAGGACAGAGTAAGAATTTAAGGTGTTAAGTGATCATTTGAGAGAGACAATACTAGACTTTTTAAATCTTTCATATCAAGAAAATTGTGTCTTATAATTTGAAAACTTAGGGTTTTCCCATTTTTCCGATTTTCGGTTATTGAACATTCAAAAGTAGAAGGGTTGTTGTTGCTAAAGGATAAAACTGGAAGATAAGGGTGACATTTTAGATCTCTGTTTTCCACATGAAGAATAAATACAAATTCAACATCTCACTAATGGGTTTCCTTTTAAGTGCTTGATCAGAACACTGTGAACGCTCCATTTTGATAGGCTGGTAATAAAAATGACAAAAATCAAACTGAAGCACAGAAAATAACATTTCTAGATCAAAGCTAAAAAAAGTAAAAGCAGGGTCTAAAAGCTCAACATCATAAAAGCCAATGAAAGATGTAATTATGCACAGAGTGAAAGAGATTGCATTAATAAAACCTTATATTGTAAAGTTACAGAAGACTGTTTCTCACTCTAACATTGTACTTTCTGAATATAGTACTTCCTGTTTGATGAAGATAAACTTTTCAATTTGATGAGAGCAGTCCTTGACTTGGATACTGAAGTCTGCTCTTCAAAAGCAGCTCGTGATTGCCTAGTCTTTATTGGTATCCTGTGGAGGAACATATTTTCAGTCTTGGGTCATTTAGTTAGTTCTGCTCATAGTTTGTCTGGTAATACTCTGACCTCACACCTTATAAACCTTTATAAAATAAAGTTGTCGATTTAACCGTGGTTAGTAATAAAGTAAGAAACAAGCAAGGCGTATTAAAAACCTAGATGTACTGGTTGTCAGCATGAAAATAAACTTGTAATATGTTTTACGCATTTTATGTAAGCAATCACTTTTTAAGTCTTGGGATAGATTCTAGGATATTAGCTTATTGTTGTTTTATTTATCATTTGCTACAAATCTGTCTCCTGTGTTACTGACAAGAGATCTGGTACATGACTCATTTATTTCTGGAAATGTTTCTTCAGTGTACACAGATGGTGTTTATAGAGCCAATGTAAGGGGTGAGCTATTCAAGAACAGGAGATCTGCAATGTCAAAGACTTGTCATAGATATTGTTCTCTTTCCTAAACAAAAGAAATATCCTTTCTAGTCTGGTTCTGAGGTGTTTGTATTCATGAAGCTCAGAAGACAGAGGCCATTTACTACTCTTTTGTCTGTTCTAACACATAACTCATCCTTTATGTGGAATGCAGAATTCTCTTTTGTCGATACCTCTTGCCTCAGCTGTTGTCATGGCAACAAGTGGCACCTTGCTGAAATTCAACTAAAGTATAATTTGGACATGGAGTGAAGCACTACATTGCTGAAATTTTAACTGGCCCTACCATCATTTTTAGTCAAGTTTTGTCCTAAAAACAAATGTATTCTGTTCTTGCATCTAAGCAGCCCATGGAAACTACTAAGATGTGCATTGTCTGTAAAAACAACAAAGGTCATCACAAGTGTTAATTAAAGGAGACCAGTTATTCCAAACACACAGCAGTGTTTTTCTAAAGCTTGATATCCATATTTTACTGCATTCAGTGGATGTGATTCAGTGCATATGAGTTTCCAAGCCTTTTCTCTGACATGCATTATTCTGCTTTTTATCCATGATACCATCAATCTATTCTTTTTTCTCATATATATGATGCTGATATACTTATTGTCCAGGTTACAGGAAAATGACGTAGAGTTTTAAAACTGAGAATGTGCAATATAACACACTTTCCTTAGACTTTAGAAATTAAAATGTGTTGTTTAATTCATGATTCTTTGCTGCTTGTGCATTTTTTTACTACAGAAAGCAGGCTTTCTGACAGAGCATTGTTTACAAGCAGAAATAAATTCCAGATAAACATTTATTGTTCTGAAAATCAATCTCAGGAGATATCAGAGAACAGTAATAGTGTCACTGGTGAATTTGGGGGTTTTTTTGATTGTTTGAGAGATCATAAAAAGATTCTGCTATTTCAAGGTTCACTCCATTTGATTTAGAATTGTGGAAATGCAGCTATAGTTTGCAATATACATTGCCTTGATCACTGCAAATATGAAGTTTTGAAAATGTAAAGTGAAATGGAAGGAAAAAGTTACATGTTTATGAAGTTTTTGTGGCATTTACTAGTGTTGTTCTTCTGATATAAAGGACCTGTAAGTTGATCAGATTGTGAATTCATGCCATTTTACAGTCTTCTCCGCTGCCCTTCTAAAAGGAATGATATGAAAGCTAGGACAGATTAATTCAGAATTTTAGGAAAAAGAGCAGCAACTGCCCACTGTGCCCTGTTCAATATGGTCCAAGTAAAATAGCTTTTGCTGTTTTAGGATGAAGTTGCACAACATGACTTCATGGCATAGGCTGAGTTAACAGCTCAAGAGAATTTTCAGTCTTCTTTCCCTTGCTGTCTTCTCTTCCCCTCTCACTTCCAGGTGCTGATTCCCCTGCTTCTCTTGTGCTGATTGTGTGGTAAATCAACCAAGCTATTCAATTTCTGTTTTTAACTACCAGGTTAGTTTGCCAGTTTTCTACCATTTTCCTGAAACTGATCTAGAAGCAAGAGTATGTGAGGAGGGTGAAGGGAGAGGAGCAGAACCTCCTCTTTCAGAGGCAGCAGGCTGTTACCTCAGCTAAACTGAAATGTCCGATGTCATCTCTAATAAGCCCAGCTACCTCTTAGCACATAGGAAGTGAAAGAAACATGTTTAGAAGATGCCTTGGAGGAGTATTTTATTGCTGCTGAGAAGGACTTACTGATTTGGAGATTCCTCCTGGGTGTAAGATAATAAAAATTAACTAATCCTCAAATACAGAGCGCTACTGTCTTCCTGGACCGAATTGTGCAGAACTTCCTGCTATAGACTATGCAGCTCAGGCCTGTACCTAATAGAGCTAAAACCATTAGTGATATTTATTTTTGAGCAGCAGCCAAAGAGAGAGATGTCCAGGATATTATTAAGATGCAGACAGAGTTGGATGTGACCCTGAGCAAGTTTGTTTAAAAATTTGCACAGGAAACAATGATACAGAATGTGCATAGAAATGGATTAGACTGGTAGAAAACATCCAAGTGAGAGCAGGAAGGGAATGGTTAAACTCTGCTTTGCCTAGTTATTATTTTGGTGAAACCATGGCCAAATCCCCACAAATTTCAGAGAAAGATTTGTGCAAATGGGATGATAGCAAATATCTACCTACTGAAGACAAAGAATTCCCTTAAGAATGTGGAGGACATTCAGGTCTATGGATGAGATGACAGAAGTAGCTGCTCTGCTGGAAAAACTGATCGGATATTCTCAAGCTATAGAATGCAGATGTGAGAGTGAAGTCCCTTTCATCTTTTATGATTTTTCTTCAATAAGGATAATCTTATACTTGGCCAGAAATGGTCTTTGAAACACTGCTTTTTTTGTTTATGTTGTACAGTTGCTGGTTACAACATTAGTGGTTAACATTGAAACAGCAATTATTTCTCAGTTATGACTGGGGATGTTTCATAGTCCATTTTGAGCAGTTGTAAGTATTCCACAAGAAGGCAGTAACAATGATATTTTTCTCTAACACTACTGTAATTGCCCATTTCCAACCACAGAGGCAATGCTTGAAATGATCAGCTCTGCCAGGAAGAAAATACTAATCTTTCATTCTTTTAACTTCTTTTCTATGTTTCCTGTTCTGAAGTTTTCGACTACAATTAAACAACTTGAGTTTTCATGTTAAAAACCAATTTTTTACTCTAACTGTAATTATATTCTTGAAGTTCTTTACAGTAAGCAGCTGAGTTTCTCCTTGGAGATGGTTTGTGACTGGAAAGTATTGAATCATACCAAAAGGCACTCTGTGCAAGTATGGCTTGTAGGCTTCACCCTTTAGCATTGTTTAAATTTCTATTACTCAAAGCAAGTGGTGACAGGTGACAGGAAGGGGAAGGAAAGCCACATATTCCTCATAGCCCATAAAATGGTGTTGCTAGAAAGAATATGCATTTTAAAAAAAACTATTTACAATTAAAAAAAAAAAAAAAGGGTTATCCTGGTAAACTAGCTATATTTTCAGAATTTTGCATTTCCTGAACTGCTGATGTAGATAGTACTTTAGAAACTTGGTTCCCTGTGTTCTTGCTACAAGAAATGGACATCAGAAGACCTTATCTGTCATATCTCCTGCTCTTTCTGCCCATGCAGCTATGAGAAAGCAGATCTGAGATCTTTCAGTCCACTTTCACTAACTGATGCATCAGCCCAATGCTATGTCCTGGCTGAGAAATCCCACCAAGAAACCTGATCCGGTGACTATGGAAATCTCCCAGAAATCCCAGTGAGCCAGATAACCCTGTCTCCCATCAGTCCTCCTCAGCTCAGGAACTACAGGCGATGTGCTGATGACATAACATTCAATGCTTATGCCTTAGTGGGGTGGGGAAGAGAGAGAAAGAGAGAGAAACCAGTCATGCAGTCATGTCTTCTGTGTCTTCATGTCTGCTTGTGTCTTCATCAGCAATGGAACAAACAAGCTGTAGTTTGCTACAGATGTGTGTCTTACAGTCAGACTCTTAGCAGTCTGTTACAGTTGATCAAAGCTCTCCTTGTGTTTAGGACACTGTCTCCCCCTCTACAGATGTTATGTGATGTAAGAGAAGGTGATTTCATGCTGTGCTTATCCCCTCCGAGGCTCTCTCTCTTCCACTGTGTTGCTGATTGTAAAATTCCAATAACTGTTCAGTCTATTACCGTTTGTCCAGTTTGGTTAAGGTTTCCACCAGGTTTGAAAGAGTTTATGAGGGGAACAACAGACAAACAGATGAATATTCCCACTTGCTTGTGTATATGCATAGGGATGAAATAGAAACCTTGCTTCCTTAAGAAGACGGTGAAAAAAAAATTAATTATTTGCAAAATGGCAACCATGGTAACTCTTTAGTTACTGCTTTCAATAAAGTATTATTTTTTCTTGATTAAAATTATTAGATTTGTTTTGTCAATTAACCTAGAAGCTATGTAGAAAGCAAGGCTATTACCATTGTTAAGCAATGGGACCTCGGCCAAGATATTTTTACAGTGGCTGATTAGTAAGCCTGACTGCAATATATCCCTCCATTTCTTTAATTAAATGGAAAGGTAACATCCTCTAATGGCATATGGAATAGTGCTGCCTACCACTAGATGGTCTGATTGTGCCTTGAGCTTACACACAATGGTAAGAGGTGAAGAAAGGACACGGTATCTTTGAGTCCGGCTCTGCTGAAACCTTTCAGTGATTTCAGTGATTGACCTGGGTCCTGGTTCAGCCTTAGTAATGTGAACACGGCACAGCACTGGAATAATGCAGCTTTACTGAATCGAGCAATGTCTGAGGAGCTCAGCGTGCAGCCAAAGCTTCCTTCTGTCCACCCATGTAGGCAGATTCTCAGGCTTCTCAGAATGGGACCCGGTGGAGTTAGTACTAGGATGGATAACAATCATGAGTAGCTGGTGAGACAGGCTGACTATCCTGATGGGTCCCAGATCTTGCTTTTGTTCTCAGATACACTACTCAGGGTTGCAGATTGAGGCCTCTACTCATTTTTCAAATAACTGACCAGAGCTCACTTTTTGCTTTTAGTCCCATAATTGCCACAGGTGTGGAAGATGAATATTCAGTGACTTCTCTGAATGAGGTAAACCTCGTATTTTCTCTTTCGGGAGAGTAACCTAACGTGGAAAAGTTGAGCTATCCAAGTTGGACTGAGCCTTTTGCAACAAACAACTTGGTATTTCAGAGACAGGGAACATGACATTGAAGCCTAGTGATCAGCCCAATTTCTAGAGAGAAAGACAGACCTAGCTTCTGATCCTTTCTCCAACTCACATGAGGGAAACAGTTTCTGATGTCTGCTATGACTGCATGCTAAGCATTGGTGACATTCATGAACAGGGACTTCCAGACCACAGCTTCTGCTTGAGAGCCTTCTGCTGAAACTGTGCTTCAAGCAGCTAAACTTCTTTTTAGATACCTAGAAGTGATGGGTGACATTCCAGTACCCCTGACACAAAGGTCAGCTTTTGTGCAGTTTCTGCATTGCCCGTAGCTGACTCTGGCAAGGGAGAAGCTGACGATGGCATGCTGACTGAACTGGCACCACCTCCTTTGCTGTATGTGACGTTGACCTTCCAGAAAGGCCTTTCAAAATAAAGCAGTCAATTTAGTAAAGCAGATATTAAGGAACTGCAATTTGAGAAAAGCTGGATTGTTCTTAATTTTTAATTGCTTTCTGTTTTTTGTTTTTTTAAGTTCTTTTGCAAATTATTGTAGTAAAGACCAATTCTTTTCAACTGTAATTGGGAGTGTAATTTCTAATTAATACATTGTATTCCTTAGCAACCAAAACATTGCTAGACACAAAGGACACCAACACTAACAGCACCATCCAAAAAGACAATGATTCAGAGTCCTCAGTGAAGATGATTACTGTGACAGGTTTTATTTACTATTGCATAAAATGGAAAGAAATGCAAGGCTGTCAGATACGAATATTATCAAGAAAATGAAAAGAGTAGTCAAATGTCTAGTGTCTGATTTTTCTTACTCCCTCACCCCTCCGAAGGTTTTAGCTTGTCTAACTTTCCCATGTGTTTTTTATGTCGTCTTATAGGTAGTATGCTATTAAAGACTTCAGAATTCAATACAGTATTCCCTGGGGTTTCATTTGACACTTCTATACATGTTTGCCCTGTGCTATTTGAAGGCTCACTATTTGCTGTTTCACATTTTTTTACTCTGCAATATCTGGTACTTCCCGCTGTCTCCAGTAATGGCATATCAGCCTTTTCTCAGTGAGAAGTAAAATTGTATGTTCTAGAACAATTTGAAACATATTCTTGATTTTAACAGAATTCTCAGCTACTGTAATGTGATACTCTTAATTTTATATTTTTAAACTTCTGATATGGTTAAAACTTTAGCTTGTTTTCTTCCAAAGAGAAGAGCTGTGCTAGAACATTTATTTACAGGTCAGCCAAACAACGGTATCATGAGGAAAACTAATTTGGAGTTGCTAAAAGTAGTATCTTGATCTAGTTTGGCTAGTACACATAAAATTTGTGAAATAGATAAAGGTATCTCTTGGGCCTTGGGAGAAAGCTCACAAAAATAATTTTTTAATAGAAAAAATGAAATCTCTAATTTAATCAGTCAATTAAGACACAGTCTCTTCAAAGTAATAGCTAACAGTATTATAAGTAATGCTGTTGGGCTTTGCTGAATTTGGGGTTGCATAGCTCAGTGCACCATTAAGTCCATACCATGGCTCAGTCTAAATAGAAAAATGTGGAATAAAAGCAGTGATATATTATGCCCATCTTGGGATTTTTAGCATGAAAACCTGAGACATGTCCACAAATAAACTGTGTTTTAGAAAAGTAAGGATGTTAGAGAATTTTTCTAACAGAAAATAAGTATGGAAATAAACTTGTGCTGCTTGTACTTTGCGCTAGCAAATAGTGTCAAGAGATGTCACCTGGGTCTGTTATATGATTTTCCACACAGTTAAATTGTTAGAAATTTAATGTGGTCCTGGCCTTAGCATGGTCCCAGCCTCTGACAACCAGTACTTGCATGAACTCCTGAAGTGTGACTGGGAGCTTTGACCTTTGGGGTATTGTAGGGTTGGATGCATGGGAAGATGGCTAGTAGGAAATGCTGTGTTTTATCTATCCCAACAATACTTCCTCTGCTGCGTTTAATTTACAGGACCAAGGGGAATGATATATGGCTCTAGATGACCTTTGCTGTTATTGGTAAGGCTGTCTTCCTCCTTTTCCTCATTGTGAAAACAGGTTGTTTATTTTTGTGCTGGTTTTGGCTGAGATAGAGTTAATTTTCTTCATAGCAGCTAGTATGGGGCTATGGTTTGGATTTGTGCTGGAAACAGTGTTGATAACACAGGGATGTTTTTGTTATTGCTGAGCAGTGCTTACACAGAGTCAAGGCCTTTTCTGCTTCTCACACCACCCCACCAGCGAGCAGGCTGGGGGTGCACAAGAAGTGTGGGGGGGACACAGCTGGGACAGCTGACCCCAACTGACCACAGGGATATTCCATGCCATATGATGTCATGCTCAGCATATAAAGCTGGGGGAAGAAGAAGGAAGGGGGGGACGTTCAGAGTAATGGCATTTGTCTTCCCAAGTAACCGCTTTACAGGTCAGCCAAACAACGGTATCATGAGGAAAACTAATTTGGAGTTGCTAAAAGTAGTATCTTGATCTAGTTTGGCTAGTACACATAAAATTTGTGAAATAGATAAAGGTATCTCTTGGGCCTTGGGAGAAAGCGCACAAAAATAATTTTTTAATAGAAAAAATGAAATCTCTAATTTAATCAGTCAATTAAGACACAGTCTCTTCAAAGTAATAGCTAACAGTATTATAAGTAATGCTGTTGGGCTTTGCTGAATTTGGGGTTGCATAGCTCAGTGCACCATTAAGTCCATACCATGGCTCAGTCTAAATAGAAAAATGTGGAATAAAAGCAGTGATATATTATGCCCATCTTGGGATTTTTAGCATGAAAACCTGAGACATGTCCACAAATAAACTGTGTTTTAGAAAAGTAAGGATGTTAGAGAATTTTTCTAACAGAAAATAAGTATGGAAATAAACTTGTGCTGCTTGTACTTTGCGCTAGCAAATAGTGTCAAGAGATGTCACCTGGGTCTGTTATATGATTTTCCACACAGTTAAATTGTTAGAAATTTAATGTGGTCCTGGCCTTAGCATGGTCCCAGCCTCTGACAACCAGTACTTGCATGAACTCCTGAAGTGTGACTGGGAGCTTTGACCTTTGGGGTATTGTAGGGTTGGATGCATGGGAAGATGGCTAGTAGGAAATGCTGTGTTTTATCTATCCCAACAATACTTCCTCTGCTGCGTTTAATTTACAGGACCAAGGGGAATGATATATGGCTCTAGATGACCTTTGCTGTTATTGGTAAGGCTGTCTTCCTCCTTTTCCTCATTGTGAAAACAGGTTGTTTATTTTTGTGCTGGTTTTGGCTGAGATAGAGTTAATTTTCTTCATAGCAGCTAGTATGGGGCTATGGTTTGGATTTGTGCTGGAAACAGTGTTGATAACACAGGGATGTTTTTGTTATTGCTG
>NW_008824475.1:723760-723996 GCF_000699105.1 Pygoscelis adeliae
GTCATGCTCAGCATATAAAGCTGGGGGAAGAAGAAGGAAGGGGGGGACGCTCAGAGTGATGGCGTTTGTCTTCCCAAGTAACCGTTACGCATGATGGAGCCCTGCTTTCCTGGAGATGGCTGAACACCTGCCTGACCATGGGAAGGAGTGAATGAATTCCTTGTTTTGCTTTGCTTGCATGCACGGCTTCTGCTTTACCTATTAAACTGTCTTTATCTCAACCCAAGAGTTTTCTC
>NW_008824475.1:724128-743905 GCF_000699105.1 Pygoscelis adeliae
AGGGGGGAGTGAGCGAATGGCTGTGTGGTGTTTAATTGCAGGCTGGGTTTAAGCCACGACAATTTTCTAAAACAAAACTTACTAATGTTTTATATTTATACCCTCACCTAAGGAGAGAAGGAGTAGCCTCCTGGTGTAACAAGGGCTGTAGCCAGGAGTCTTTAAGTTTCTCATGAATATGGAAGACACAGTAGTATGTAGGTGCATGCAGAGTAAACAGCCTCAGTACTGTAGGTGGCTTGATCATGGGGCAGCTGTGGCAGTCCTCCATGGTCTAGTCCTCCAGGTAGGGCACATACGTTATGTTTCCATACCTGTTTCCACTGAAGAAGTACCCTGGTGTTAAGTAAGTTATCCTGTGTCCCCACCTATATATCTCTTTTTCCATCTGTAAAACAAGGGCAACAATGATGATATTTAGTGATGATATTCACTATCTCACTGAAGCATCTTGAGATTGCTAGATGCTATGGAAGAACGATATTAATAACAAGAGGGAGTTACTGCCACAGCTGTAAATCTGGATGAAAAGTATCACACTGAACAATTTTGACAAAACTGCAGTTTTCTAAAGAAAACTGAACCATCTTGTGTGACTGCATCAATTCTAACACCATTTTTGACAGGAATGTGTCAAAATGAATTGTTTTACCTTTTTATTTCATTTCAGTGATGTCAAAATATTTCATGTCAAGTCATTCATTTTTCAATCTTTTTGCTGTGACTCCTTATTGGTAAATTGTACCTATGAGCTCTCTCCTAGACTCTGTCCTGTGAGTTCTCTTACCCGGATTAGGTTTTTAACCCAGGTAGATGACCTGATGATAACACTGCTTGTCCTCACAGTCTGATTAGGGGTGAAAAGAGCTTTGTACTCTTTCTTTGTGGTTTGTTAAGAGAAGTAACAATTTGTAGATATCAATCTTTACTATATTGAAATCTTTCTGTGTGGATCCTCACAAATCTTTCAGTCCTAATATGGAGCTCTTTCATGTGTTTGAAATGCTCTGATTCAAGAGAGTGCAATGCAGTTAATGTTTGAAGACATTATTCTTCAGGAGCCCTGGGCATGTGACTAATTACAGAGACATAGAATAACATCTTTTAAATTGATGTACTGTTTATTCATCCAAAAGTACATAGGATGCATACAGCCTGGGGCTCACCTATTGCAACACTTAGTTGAGATCTGAAGTCTTGGGAAATGACCTTAGCTCCACACCACAGCATTGCAACAGCTTCTGTCTAACTTGGAACAGAGAGACAGACTTTCCTCCTCCTCAATACTGCGACTCTTTCAGCTGCACATTCCCCTCTGTTTTCCTCTAGGCCAAGGTCCTTAACAGTTCAGTGGTCTTTCTAACCTTGAGAAATGGGCTGGTGAAAGATATTACTGGTTCACCAATTATTTCCCCCGAGGACTTCTAGTATTCTGACTGAAGAGATCCTAATGATGACATTACTTTGTTTTCTACTTGTTATGGCTAGAAGCCCTCTTTGATTTAAGTTCACACAGGCACCCAAAATAATGTCAAATATGTAAAAGGAGATACATCAAACCCTCATACATAAAATAAGGAGAAAAAAACCCTTCCAAAAAAATGACTGTGTATCATATTGATGAAAGTTATAAGAACATATTTTCACACCTCAAATTTATTAATGAAATTGCATTTCAATTAGGCTAGGTAAAATGAGAATTTTATATGCAAGGAAGCATTTGTGTTAGATTTTTACTTTTGCTTTTATATTATTTTTGCTTGGTTTTTATTATCTTCCCTCTCCATTTGTTTCCAATGAAGTCCTTCAAGGCTAGATCAGAAATAGGAATTGTACAATGGCCAAAGGTAGAGGTACAGAAGACTGTCTGCTCTGTTAGGACAGTCAATAACCACAGCATAAGTCTAATCAGTCAGCAGTGTCCCCACTCTACTGTTGTGTAGCCATAACTGGGAATGCAGGAAAATGAAGAAAACACAAGGATGAGTTTTAAAACAATCACTTCTTTCTGTAGTTCATTGATTTGTTGTGTTGGAAGGAGCTATTCCCAAGTATTTATTTGGGAGGTTGAAAGGTCAGCTTGCCAGGTGGTATAACTGACTTTGGAAGAAAAATACTTAAAGAAATGGGGAACGAGAAAATTGGATATGATAGAATTTCTAACATCATCACTTTCTTTGGTAAGGACAGCTAGGCAGAGTTTAAGTGGTAGGTAGTACTATGTATAAGTAGTAAAATATATACTGCAATGACACTTTCTCTCTGAAGCTAGAGAAAGTGGGAACTAGCTCAAAAATGATTAAATGAGTAAGGAACCGAACAAAGAATAGATGGCAATAGACAGATAAAGGAAGTGTTGAGATAGGGAAAATGGTTGTATAGTTTTCCTGAAGGTATAGTTTTGAACAGATACTTTTTAATATTTTAATTAATGGTGTAGATATGAAAACAGGGAAAAGGAGCTTTAAAACCCTCATATGTGCTGTTTCCAAAGCCTCCTTTTTTATTGGCTCCTGCTCCAGCTCCATACCTTTCCTATTTCAAGTAAAATGCCTGTAAAGTCCATTGTATGATACAGTAGGAACTAAACCCCCCAGTATTCACAGTTCTGTAAGCCTCTTGGAGATTTCTTGCACAAAATATTTCTTTTTGTGATGCCTCAAACACTCCATCTTCTCATAAATCGATCAAACCACCTATTTCCATTATCAATCAACTCCGTGTTTGTTTAGCTAAACTCTATCATATCTGTTCCTGTCACCCACTGGAGGCCAAATGATGGATCTGGGCTACTAAGGAGTAGTCTTTGTAAAAGTTGTGTAATGTTGTTAAAGGTTAAAAAAGCATTCAATGATTTTTTTGGTTAAGCAGGTGTTTCACTGCTGGGATTTCTTTGATGTTCAAGTCTATTTCCCCTGTGGCAAAGTCTGTGGTAAAGTAGTATGTAGAAACACTTTATAGGTAGGAAAAATACAAATCCCTCCTGCTTCGCTTCAGATTGTAAGGCAAATAAAACAGTATGATAGTTTTCTGAAGAGACAAGTGTACCCTAATTCTTAGATGTAGTTGTAGTTTCTTGATTTTCTGGGAAGAAAGGGAAATTCTTTCCAGTGATTTAAGACAGAATGTAGTAACTAAAGAAGAATCTGCTGCTGAGATGAATTGTCTACCTACCACGGCTGATTAATTTTTCCCCTTTACCTTTCAAAATGTAATGTAATTTTGGCATTTGGATAGCCAAACCACAATTTAAAGACTAACTTGTCTGGTAACCAACACATCCTGTTTTTATTTCAACCACAATTAGTGAACTGCCCAAATAGGATTCTTACCAGGCTAATATATATTTTGTATGCCATAATTCAGGAAGGAGATATTTTCACATGTTTATATTTTTGAATTAGAGTGCAAAAAGTAAATAAATATAAGGAATTTCATTTTTAGTATAAATTGCACTGAAGAATCACGAATTTCCATGAAAATAGCAATGAAAATTTTTATTAAATTTCATTAAGAATCCACACAGAAATGTGTGATAAATTTTTAAAATAATATGCTAGATATTGATTCTTCCATTCTGTACTTATTGTCATTCAAGAATTGATAGGTAATAATAATTTTCAAATTATTTCAACCATAAATGACTTGACACTTCTGTTTTATGGTGTGATTTCCAATTAGATGTCCTGATGCTAAAGAAGGTCTCTTTTTCTGGGTTCTATTGCATTTTATTACTATTGCCTATCAACTTCACTCTTTTATTTACCAGGAACAAATTTTGATACTTCTTTAAGCAGTCTGACATGGAAGGCAGAAAAACATAAGTTTTGTTCTTTGTGCAAAAAGCTGTAAATCACAGGCATCCCATTCATATATCTGTGTCTTGTTATGACAATTGGTACTGAATATGTAAGTACTGGTACACAAAGTGGGACTGAAAATTGTCTTATGCTTGGTAGATAAATGAGTCTTAATCTGCTGATGGTATATGCAAGCTTTTACATTGGTGGAAAAGGCATCTCTCAATTGAAAGTTGTATGATTCAAGTTCAGTGTACTCACCATATAGGTTAATTCTGGAAGATAAAGAAAATATCCCAGACGTCACTGACAACAAATTTTGGCAGAAAGTAGGACAATGAGGAAGGCAAAATGACCACAGATTTTCCAAGACTGAGTTCATCTTTTATCACTGCAAATTCTAGAAAGAAAAATTTTAAAAGGCTGAAAACCTAAAAATAACCTCTATGTTTCATAATTTACGTATCTCTTAGAATTAAACTAATTTAAATTTAGATATTGCTGAGAGGGAGTGCTCTCAAGTTTTGGGAACTCTGAACCCAGGGGGAAATCAGATGGACAAATTTAGCACAATGACTAATTTTTTTCAGGCACATATATATCTGTATTTCAAGTCACATGGAATAGCCTAAAGCTGAAAATTTAGCATTCCCTTTTTAACAGTTGCTAGACAAAGGGAACTAAAAATTATGGCTAGATGAAGATTATTAGAAAATGTCAGTGTTTTTTAAGTTTCCTTTAAAAAAATAAATGTCAGGTGGGAATAGCACTCCATAATTTTCTAAATTGCTTCACAGATTGTCTGTTAGTAGGTATTGCATTGTACAGTACAAACAGTTGTTTCTGTTTAATATTATGGCAGCATCTGGTGAACCTGAACATGTCTGTGTTTTGTTAGGTGCCCTATAAACATTGAAAGAAGGAAAAGTATCTTTGGATTCAACCCTAAGTCTGCATTGTGTTAACTTTTCTAGCAGTAAATTTTCTGGGAATACCGATACAAAAGAATTGAAGGATGTAGGTTCAGAAATCCTCTAGTGCCACAGAATATCTTGTCTCTCCTTGGCAGAACTGAAGCTTCCTGATTTCACTGTAATTCTTTGTTCCTTCTTTTACATGTATGTACGTGCACGTGTGATATTCCATATTGCAAAGAGATAGAAGCTGCACAGTAAAGGCAAAAAGTCATACATTTCATTCTTCCATATTTCTGTTTTATTTCCTTGCAGATATCTATTTATGTGTACATAAAAAACAATAAAGAGTAAGGATGAAGTATAAAAACTTCTTGCTTTTACCTGTGCATATAAAAAAATATATTTCTGGAGCTACTAAAATTGTCAGCATTGCTTCTTTCAATGGGCTGTGATACTGAGAAGACAACACTCAGAACAGCATGTCAAAGTGTTCTCCAAGACAGCAATGGTGTTAGATACCTGCACACTGAGGAGAAACTGTTGAATATAAGAACTGAAAAAGTGATGAACAGAAAATAGAAATGGAACTAATTTTCATTTTTTCCCTTCAGTCCCACACTGGTTGTTTCAGATAGTTTCTATCTTTGTGTAACACAAATAACCTCTTTCTTTTATAAAAGTAATTTTTCCCCCTTTGAGGCATTTGTGACAGAAAGCAAAAGCTTGAGGTGTCTGCATTGGTGATTTATTTTCTATTTTCAGCATGTGTTTTAGATGACCCATCACATGTATCTGACTTTATTATACCATATTTAGCACTACGGGAAATACATTAGTAAATCTAGCATGTTCAGACATGTTTTTGGGACTTCTAAGGCATTTATACTTCAAGATGGACAAAATAGCCGAGAGCTAGAAATATGAGAACTCTGAATTTAACCTTTTTGAAAGTATGTAGGTAATTAATATTAGCTTACTATTACTACAAAAAATTTTTACAATAAATTAGAATACTGTCAAGTGTCACTTTATAACTGCTTTACAGAATAAGATTAAAAATAAGAGATATTTGTTGCAGTGCCAGAAATCATATTGAAGTATAAGGATATGTTCACAAGGAAGTGCTGAAGTGCTTTGCCAAATAGGAATCAAACTGAGCACATGCAAAATGACAGGTATATAAACGAAACCTCTTTTCATTAAGCACAACTGATTAACATAATTATGAACTATCAAAGGAACAGATAACTAGTTCAGTCTTGGGCAGAACAGCTAGTTACTTCACTGGAAATTCTGATAATAAAATTGTTTAAAGATTGGATATGTAAGTAATACTGTCAATGATGTTTCTGTCTATAACAACAGATATTTTTCTTCCCCAAAATTATACTTAACATTCCTTTGGGTTTTTTTTCAGGATAGACTTGGGGCATCACTTTCTTCAAGGGCTGAAACTTAACAAGAGTGATAACAAATGTTCTGTCAAATGAGTTGAACAAAAGGTTATTATTATGAGTCTACAGCAAATAGACTTGTGGAGCACTGAAGCTGAAGTGAGGAGAAATGGGTTCTTTTTTTTGTTCTCTCTGCTGTGTGGTATGACTACGCAGTATATGAAGAGCAGATTTCCAAAGCTTTCCAGGAAGCTTATCTGTCTCTAGAGATTAGAAAATCATATCTTCTCATAAAAATTGCCACCACTATAATGACTAGTACAGGTAAGTGCTTGGTAGTGAAACATCAATGTTAGCTTTACAGCACTAACCGCTTAAAATGTATACTTTTCTTCCAGAAGTTAAATGATCCATTCTGCTCATTTTATGGAGGCCCCATACAAATGTTCTTGAAATAGAGGAACATAAGAAAATGTGAAATTGAAATATTGTAGAAAATTTCACAGAATCCTGCCATTGGAAACCAGCAAATGGGATATCTGGTAGAGATCAGATTGTCGCAGCTGGCATAAAGAAATTGAGAGGGATCTTTAAACTACAGCAGGATTTGAATAATCTCCAGGCTTATTTATATAAAACTGACTTTAAACCACATTCTCACTACTCATAGGATTCTGGAAAGAACATAGATCAGTCAGAGGACCTTTCTGTTGTCACCTTTAGAATCAATAACAAACGAAATTTAGGAAAAAAACATATTTTCCATTAAAGATCGAAATGTCTCAGATGGAAAGACTGATTAATATGAAATGCGTTCAGCATTTAGGCTGTAGAAAATTCATGGAAATACAAGCTCCAAGGGAATTTGTACAGTCAACTCCCCTAGGTTTCTTAAAAAGTCCCAGCCTGTGTCTTGAATGCTATGTTATACAGAGAATCAGTTGTTCTCCAGCAGTAATGTTTAATGCATTTCCATTTCTTTCAAAAAGCAGTAAATAATTTTCCAGGAGCAAATTTTAAAACTTATCAACTTCCTTTTATTGTTCCCAAAGACTAGACAAAATAATTTACAATTCCATAGTAAAGTTGTAATTATATGAGGTGTTCCTTGTGCACTTGATGTCATTGATAAAATAGATCATTCTGATTTTATAACTTAATTTTTGTAATAACCATAAGCTAATATTCCCTACTTGAAGAAAGCAAGGAGACAGTTTTCCACTTATGACTGCCCATGATTTTTTATGAACCAAGACTAGGCTAAATAATATTCTCTAGTTTATAAAAGCAAAGTAGTAGCTACCATGTTGGTTGAACTGTAAGTTGTGTAGTTTCAAAAAGTGTACTGCTTTTCTCCTCTGTTCATCAAGGTCTTGGGAGGGAAATGATCCGGTAAATCTGTCAGACAGCTTCCTTCAGGCTCCATCAACAGTGCACTAATGAGATTTTAAAGCTGCCACCTTTTCAACATCTACTGAAAAAAAGCAAGAGCATATGAAGTTGGGGGTAGGGGGATCTTGGCTATGTACAGGCAGATAATACAAATCAACTTTAATAAATGATTATACCAGGGCGGTATTTATGTATAACATTACGTATCATAGTACTTATGGCAAATGAAAAAACACTGGCACTTCAGGGGCTGCTCTCAAAGGGACAGTCATCACTCTCTAAATATGCTTAGCCCCAGAAGGAAGAGTGGACCTGTTGCAGACTACTTAAAATTAGGCTTTCAAGTTTAAACTTCAGGTGCAGCAGCCAATCTGATGGGGAGCCTTGTTTCTCTGCCTGTATGATATTCACGTGAACAGAGCATAACCGGGAGGCACTCCAGTTTTGGAGTCACATCCTGGCTGTTGTTTGAATTCACACAACACTATTGCTTGTGTTAGGCTAGAGCTAAAGCACTGGAATAAAATTTTATAAAGAGCCAGAAACACTTATGTGTGTACCTAAGCCATTTTACTGAACCTTTTGGATTTCAGTCAAGCTGTCTGTAGCTATAAGCAATTCCAAAGAAATAAGAGTAAATGAAAAAAGGAAAAAATGATGCCTGAAGCCTGTACTATCTTGAGAGAACTTATAACTGTGTTCAATCCAGGTAGAGGATCCCGATGTAATATCTTACAAAAATCTGACAAAGGTGAAAACAATCACAAGATAGCTGCAATCCTCATTCTTTGTCTGGGTTCTTTCTGAGATGTCTGACAACTGCAATGACACTGAAAATTAATCATGATTTATTATTCCATTGAAGCCTAAGCTACAGATCAGTCTTTGTTTTACTTATGTATGTTTAAGTAATAACATCCAACAAGAAGATGCAGGAGACAGCTCTAGTGAAATTCTGCTAACAGTATGTAAATACTTCCACAGATGGCTTATGAATAATGTAAATTGTACTCACTGGAAATCATGAATGGCTCTAAGATCAATGTGGGATTTCCATCAGTTTTTTCTCAGACCTGCAAATAAATGATGGACAGATTCAAGAAATTAAAAAAGAAGGAAATATCTAAGATTAAATCTAGATAGAATTTAGATGACTAGGCTCAAAACATCCAAGCTTTCAAGTGCTTATCCCAGGAATGGATTCTGAGCTCCTAATGTCTTCTGGCCATATCTTTAGTTTACTGCTCTTGTCAGGCATGTACACAAGGATGGAGCCTGGGAGCAGCCCTGTGTGTTTCCTGCTGTCCAGACGTAGGTGGGTCCGAGTCCTTGTGGCCCATTTGCGCGTTTTAGAGGGAGGGTCTGTTCAGGCTTTGAAACCCTCTCCAGGGACCAGACATGAAGCATTTAGGTTTGCCTCCCTGGGCTTGGAGGCAATTAAGTCCTTCCTGGAAGGCAGCCCTAACTGCTGGATGGTATTGTGGAGTTAATACATATATTGTGTTTATGACACAGAGCATTGCTTTCCTTCTCATCTGTTCTGACATGTAAACGGGGAGACAACATTGCACATGTCTTCCTTAATTAGAGAGGACTGTGGAGCATTTTTAGCTTGAAAATGGCATGGACCTTTAGCTGATAGAAGAAATATATGCATATGTTAGCATATATATGTGCACGTACATGTGTGTATGTGTTTAACCTATTGTGGCAATATACTTAGTTTTCTAATATATATAAGTTTTATAATTCAAGACCAATTAAAATGTTTTGATAATAGCTTTTTTTTTTCAGACAGTGATTACTTATGGTCACTATAGTTTTCACATGTGTACAGTGGATTTGATTAACAATTTTGTGTATTAATTATGATAACTGGTATTAGACATGTTCTTGCCCTATTGTCTCTGTAATAACAGTAGCAGTTAAATTATTATGATGAGGAAAACAAGTCATAAATATTGCAGTAGCAGATGTGACTGAGGGAACGGTTTGCAGTTCCAAGGCTATCACTTTCATTGTTTGTAGTGACAGTAGAGTTGCTGGAGGTTATATTTTTTAAATTAGACTTGAATTTAAAAATAGAATATTAACGCCTTGGTTTGCATCAGATTCTGTTATTTATCACCGATACAGAAGAGATCATGATCTGGAAAAGTAGACATTAGTTCATGTGAGACTTAAATCCATGATTTTTAAGAGCAGTCTACCTAGAAATAGTTCACATTAATTGACTTTATTGAATTTATAATGCTCCAGATAATATGTCCTGAGGAACAGGGTGAAGCATTTTTAGAACCGTGACGTAAAACAGTGTGTGTAGTGGTTTCTATTTGTGCATCTGAGCTGCTCTGCTCTTCCCATTGTATCAGCAGGCCATGCCAAAGTGTTGTCATGCATCATGAACTGATTTCCAAAGATCTCCTTTTCCTGAGGCAGAATCCTCTTGCTCTAGTGCTGGGGCAGGAAAGAGATAAACATCTATCTCATCAATACTTGTACTGTTACTGTGGGTAAATTCCCAGACCTCAGCAACCTCTGCTCATTAGAAACACTATAAACCTTTTGGATGAGGTTTATAAACTTTTTGGATAATCCAAAAGTAATCCCTTTTGGATTTCCTGGGGTCTTTGGAAGTACTAAGCAAAAAGTGATATCTGATATATAATTTAGGTGAATATTGAATCATGCCAGTTTCCTTTATATTTTGGGTTTTTATAATCTTTCAGTATGCACAAAAATATTTTTGCAGATACTTACTTATCTACATATATGGAATTTATTTCAAGGTTATAGCTAATTTGATGCAGCTTTATCATGTGAAATTTGTAATGTCCATCCCATGTTTCTTTTGTGTTTGACTGCAATTTCTAGTGGGTAGGGCAACTTAACAGTAAAATAGAGGAGTCACCAAAGTGGTGTACAAAACGTGGAATCCTGCATACTGAACATGAAAAGTATATACTTCAATTTCATAATAACAACTCCATAACGATTGGAAAAATACATACCAATTTTGGAAGAGATTCTAAGGCATATTACAATAGCACTTCGATAACCTATTCTTAGCAAAATCCTAACTCTTCCACTATTTTCTCTCACCCTCCAGAATGCTGCTCAAAGCTAACTGTAAGTATCTTCAATAATCATAATTGTTACAATAAACTACAAGAAACATTTTGTGGATGCCGATCTTTTAGGAATGCATGTTGTAATTCCTGTTGACCTGCACCTAGTAGTAGGTATTTTTAATTACTAGTGGCTATTCCTAAAAGTCTAGTTTGTATAGCGAACGTTAGAAACTGTACCTTCCCAACATGTGTGACATAAGTGATAAGAAAACTTCTGCAGATCAAAATAAAATTCTAACAGTGCTTATTGAAACTGCTGCCTCTTCATACTAAATTCATGCTCATTTTGTGTCCTTTTACTGTCATGAATGAGCATTGACCTTTTGCAGATGAAGCAAAATGGGGGTGGAGTAGCTGAGATACCACAGGGTTGTGCTGCCATCCAGAGGGACCTCGACAGGCTGGAGAAATGGGCTGACAGGAAACTCATGAAGTTCAATAAAGAGAAATGCAAAGTTCTGCACCTGGGGAGGAATAAACCCAGGCACCCCCACATGCTGGTGGCTGACCAGCTGGGAAGCAGCTTTTGCAGAAAAGGACCTGGGTATCCTGGTGGACACCAATTTGAACTTGAACAAGCAATGTGCCCTTGTGACAAGGAAGGCTAATGGTGTCCTGGGCTGCATTAGGAGGAATGTTGCCAGCAGGTTGAGGGAGGTGATCCTTCCCCTCTACTCAGCACTGGTGAGGCCACACCTGGAGTACTGTGTCCAGTTCTGGGCTCTCCAGTACAAGAGAGATGTGGACACATTGGAGAGAGTGCAGCGAAGGGTCACAAAGATGATGAACGGCCTGGAGCATCTCTCATATGAGGAAAGACTGAGACAGCTGGGACTGTTTAGCCTAGAGGAGCCTTGGGGGAGTCTCATCAATATGTACAAATATCTGAAGGAAGGGTGCAAAGAAGATGGAGCCAGGCTCCTTTCAGTGGTGTCCAGTGACAGCACCAGTGGCAATGCGCACCAACTGTAACCCAGGAGGTTCCCTGAACATCAGGAAACACTTTTTCACTGTGAGGGTGACTGAGCACTGCCACAGGTTGCCCATAGATGTTGCGGAGTCTCCATCCCTGGAAATGTTCAAGAGCTGTCTAGATGTGGTCCTGAGCAACCTGTTCCAAATGGCCCTGCTTGAGCAGGGGGTTTGGGCAAGATGACCTCCAGAGGCCTCTTCCAACCTCAACCATTCTGATTCTATGACCTCTGATTTGTTGCGTATCATGTTGTTTTAATTTTATATCACCTTACATGCTTTGGTATGCAAGAAGAAAAAACAGCCAGAGACACTATTGCAGGACTATATGCACAGTAATCTGAAATGTTTAGATTCATTTTTCTAGCTTTGCCAGTTTATAGTTGTAAAAAACTTTGCTGTAATAGAGGCAAACTCTTAGAAAGCTAGAGTTTAGTACATACTCTGACTTTATCAGTGGAATTTAGCCTGTCATTTTGTTCCTCTTGCACTGTGAACATCGCACGTATTTTCACACTGCTTTCCTTCAACAAGCTGTTCCTAGTAGGCACATACTGATTTTATCAAATCTTACAGCTGTAGCTGAGAAGTGTTCTTAATAACAATAATGCTTTTATACTGAATATGGCTTAATTTAGAAAATACTACTGATGCAAGGTGGCAGATTCATTAAACTGCGTAATTGGTCAATGTGCTTATACTTCAGAAAATACTATTTTTTTAAAGTTAGATCACTTAATCTTTTATATACCTTGCTTTGCTTTACAGTGTTGTTTGAAGAACATCTCTTGGGAACCAAAAAATTAAGCCAATGATCTGTAATTAGCTTCAATAGACAAACGAGACTTCCCAGTTTGATGCTTTTCTGTGAGGGGAAGGTCATGGAGCTTTTGCAAGAAGACACAAGATTTTTTTCCTTAGGTAAGTTTACTTTCTTTGTAAGTTGCAAAGCATCACGGATGCTTACATTTTAGTATGTTGAAAAGAAAAGACCTTTTGTTTGGACTATGACCATCCAACTTGTTTGATAGTATCCCTACTTCATCAGTGCAGATGGATACAATAGAGATAATTTCTTCTCTCTTCCTTCAATAAATAGACAAGGAGAGAAAAAGGGACAGCTAGACATTAAATTACATTTGATCCCTTTCCTATACATTGAATTTACTTTAGTTTATTGGTACTTTTTGACGTTTAAATAACTGTATTTTTGAAACTACTGTCGTCCATTGATTAAGACAGAACAACTGTTTCAGTCTAGCTTGTGTGAGTAAAACCATAGAGCAACCTTGATACATAGGTTTTACTGATTAAACTTCTTGTTTGAAAGTAAAACATAAAGAAGACTTCTTTCTGTCAGCTTCTTTTAAATTTTTACTTTAGCCATTACTATTAGCTGTTGAAGAAGGAAATAGGCAATAATAGATTGAAAATCTTTGTGGTCCATGCATCCCTGCTTATTTAGAAGACAGTGGGATAGAACTTGCCTTAAGGAAACAGTGCTCAAGAACATTGTAGCTTAGCTTGGTGGCTTTTGGAGGTTATTCTGTATAAACAAACATAACGATACTTCAGTCTGGATCATTTATGTTGCAGTAAGGACAAATGTCCTAGCTGCTATGATTAGCTAATATAATGGCCAATTGCCTACATAGATCATACCTGGTCCTGCTTCTAGGGAAAATATACTGGGAAAGTCTATTAATTGCATAAGCAGCCATTTCTGATAAATAAAAGCAGCTACAAGAGAAGTGAGAACTATCCTTTCTGCTGGGAAAGGGGCAGAAGAAAATTATGTCACTGGGTGTTGTACATGATGTCACTGGGTGTTGTACATGATGTCCCTGGGTGTTATACCTGCTCCAGCATTAAGCATCTAGTACAGAATGTATGATGACAGGGCTTCCACTCTGTGTTGCAGCACATGGAAATGAAACTCACCCTGCCAGAACACAGAGATAGAAGTTGAATTGGATGAAAAAGTGCTTTGATTTGCATTAAAAAGTCATATCAGATTGGTTTTAATTTTTCCAAAAGGATTTTATTTTTTTGTCCTGATAGAAATTCTGAGGGGTTTTTTTGGACAAATGCAAATTTCATAATATTATCCCATACATCTCCTTTGGGAAAAATTCTTACTGATATTTTAGTCACAAACAACTATGACTCAAGTGGGGAACCTGTTAGAATTTCATTGTTCTTCATTCAGCTACATAACTCTTCATGGTTTTAGGAAATTGTCATTACTCATGTTTAGAAGAAAGAGTGAAGAATTTTTTTAGATTTTGTTTTAGTGGATTTTTTCCCATAACTTAGGAACAGAAATCTTTAAACAGATTGTTATTTAATCCTATATTATTTAATGAAAAAACAATTATATGAGACTCAGAGCAGAGTTGTCTGAAATATTCTTCTGATGTTTGAGCTCTCTTGCCCTTTTTTCCAGAATATCATTTCACTATATCCCACCTGCATTTGTTTCAGCATGATTGCCTTTCCTCACTCCAGAATTGATATCAAATTTTGCAAGTTTTCCAAGTTCAACCAGTTATTATTTTTATAATAAAGAGGCCTCCAGCATTACTAAATTAAAAAAACAACAAAGGCATGAATGTCATACAGTGATATCACAGGATAGGGAAATTTTAGGCATTCAACACTTGTTGAAGAAATGAATTTATGAGGGTTGATTCATTCTGAAAATGTGTATTTTCACTAATTTGTATTTCTGGAACATGTTGGGACTTTATTGGGCTGAAGGTTTTACTGATGCAAAATATGCTACCACGGGACCAACAAATCAAAGCCTGTCATTGACAGATATTACTTTGCAATGTATCCAAATACAACACTTACAGTAGTTAATTAGTTGCCACTCATCCCAAAAACCTCAAAATTTAATCTGCAATCATTGTGACAAAGAAGATTGAAGTTTAAGATTGGTATGCACAACTTGCTCAAATTCCATTTAGTGTACCACAGAAGAAAATCCAGTCTAAAGAAAATGAGGTGTTTCACGGCAGGGTGTAAAAAGGATTTACACACAAAACCTTTCAAAACTAAAGAAGAATAAAACCAATAAAATCAAGGACAAATAATCAGTAGGCTTCTTTAGGAAATTTTCCAGGCAGTGCCCAGAGTTTATTAGTAATTGTATGACTAAGCTTGCCTCATGTTTTGTATATCACTCTTTAGTGTCTGAACAATTCTGTAGTGTTAAGAAGACTGAAATTAAGTAGTTTAAGACATATACCAGTGGAGTCATCAGATATGGCCACTAAGAAAAACATGTCATCTGTTTAGATAAAAATCTCTCTTGCTATTATTTAGTACTTTGTGGCTACAGGCATTGTGGTATACAGTACCCCTGAAATTGTTCCATATACCACTTTTTAATGAAAAATGGATAGGAAAAGTGCCATGTTGTCACTACAGAAATCATCTTCATTATTCAGTATTTGCAAAGCTCTAATAGGATTGAGAATCAGCTGTTCTAGTCAGTATTTTCAATCTTCTTTCTTCTCCATCATATAATCCGTGTAAGACGGCAGACACTCTCTTTACCCATACACTTGGCTTTTGAGTAATTACTCTTTTCTACTATTTTAAATTTGCAAGAGGTACTTCAGTGTAAGTTGCAGGTAGCTGAGAGGTCAGATACATGGGTTCATTTGTCTCAATATCTCTTCTCAAAACTTCGGAAAGTAAGAAAGAACTGTAAGAAAGAACCAGTCTTTCTTAAATTTCAGCTGTAGGTATGGAAAAGTTATTTGATAAACAATAAATTATATCTGTAATATAGGAGATCGTATTTAAAAGTATATGGTAGCTGAGCATTTCTTTCTGCTTTTCAGATTCTAAAATTCATACTACTTTTTATATCTATTTGGCCAGTTGCCCATTATCTTAAACAGTTGCATTGTTGGAGGTATGCATGTACTCACGGTCCTTACATAGGAGACATGAAACCTTCTGAATAAAGATAGTGTTGGTGTTTCTTTTCATAGTAATAACAGGATTTTGTACAGAAATTCATGAAAGCTAGAAAAGCAAGACTTTTAAATCAGAAGCTTATGTGAAACCTGATGTTTATTTATTTACTTGAACATATGTAATTTTTGTGAATATAATCCACCCACCCCTTGAAGGCAGATGCCGCTTGTATTTTCAGAGATTTCCCTCAAATCCTAATAAACACATCTATGTACTATTTTTGTCTGTGTCAGTATTATACAGTACAAAAGGATACATGAATCCTGTTACATGGTAAATTAGGCAATGAGCTACGGACATTTCCATTCCTTAATAAAACAGCAACTGTTTCTGGTTTGCTCTCCTTAAATTGGAAGTTTTCAGAATAGTAGAGATGTAGGAAGCAATGAGAGTGGTGTCCCAGAGATTTGGACGGTTTATTTGGGTGAACTATGTTTGGATTTATTTTCAATTTCATGTATTTCACTTAGAGAGCTCAGGGCTGTCCATCTTGTCAGCTTTAAAAATAAAGCCTTGTTTCAAAGCTGAGTGGTTGATTTTGACAAGTGGATGCCTGTTACCAAACTTGCACTTTCTGCTTCAGAAGGATGATTAGCTGCCTCCTACTTACGTAAGTAGATTGCTCAAACCAGATTAATTAGCCTAGAAAAAAATGCTGAAAATACTTTTTCTTCTTATCAATTTCCCATGAAAACATTAATATATACTCTGTTCCTCAAAATGACTTACTGTTTTGTGGATAGCAGAATGCAAAATAATTGACCAGAGGTACTCTGGTGATTTAGTCCATTGTGCAAATATTTAGAAAGAAAAGTGTCTATTTGTTCATGATTGTTTTAAAAAGAGGCCATTAAAATCTAATACATCTCCTCAAATTTGATGAGATCATTTTTTCAGCATACTCAACAAACTATGAACCGTAGAAAATGTAGATAGAATCTCCTCATTACCTGCTGCCTTTAGAGAGTTGTTTTCTTTGAACATTTCTAATGCATCCTGTATTTTGAATTAGATTTAGGAAAAAGACTTATTGAGATTAAAAAAATGCAGGATTCATATTTTTCTACTTGTGTAGTCATAGAAAAAAAGCTTTTATTTTTTGAGATTGTTAAAATCAACCCTTCAAGATAATACTGTGCTAGATAAAACAGATTATCGTACCCTCTGAAGCATTATTTTTTAAAAATAGATCCCTATACATAAACATTCCATTATAAGTCATGATTAAAATGGACCACTATCTGAACTTATTCTACACTAGCAGATTGCCTGACATTAAATACATATGCCAGCACTTATGAAAATAATTCTGTGGAGTTAATTTATACCCAGTTAATTTATACCCTTCCAAATTTACTGCAATACCTGACTAGACAAACTACACCCCCATTGAGACAGACATTTGTCTTTTTGATATAAAAATAATAAGAAAGGTTTCTTTGGAAGAGATATACTCTTCTGGATTAGTTTTTTGTGCCATTTATGACATGAATAGTATAAACTCCTATTGTATAAAATTTCCTATATATCTGGATTGAAGCCACGTAAAGAATGAAATGAGAGGAATGAGAGAAACAGAATCTGGAGGCTGCCGGAGGATTTCTGAAGCTGAGTTTCACCTTTACATTAGGCAACAAACCATCAACATTCTGGATAAATGGACTGAACATCTCGGTTTCTCTCCCAAGAACTTACTAACCCTCAACTAGTTTTCATTCTGTATGAAGTGATCAGAGACTGCCTTTTTTATCTGTTTGCTATATTACATCTGAATGGCCCAGATTTGTTTCTGCTAAATTTAGCCATTTAAATGTAGGCATCTAATCTGGTCATCTAAATTAGCTAAGAGCTTAGGAAGTCCTCTGAAGGCCTGTACCACACTCTCATGTGAAGCAAAGTAGCTGGGAAGGACATACATTATAATAACAAATACTGTAAAAGTGATTTTTGTTAACTCAGGAATAACCTTTCCTGAAAAAAGAAGTGCCCTCTATGGTTCAGTTTTTCTCGCCCTTCTCCAAAACTGTGGAAAGTGGACACTGCTGGAGTCAGGGGCATTGGTACTCCCTCTAGTGTGGGGTTTTATCTGGTGCCCAGTTAATGTGTCCTCATATGCTGAGAATTAGAATGATTTATGAATTCACTAAGGCTTCTGCCTGAAAGTGTATTGCGCTTGCATATATTCACACACACAAACCAACGTACACTTGATTGGATGTAGACCCGTTGGCTTAACCACGCACTGCCATAAGCTTTTTCAAAGGAAGTTAAACATACACTTTTAAAACAAACTCATGAGAATACCAAATCCATTCTCCTTAAGATTCAGTACAGGAGATGGGCATTTTCAAGTTTTCTTGACTTTGTGGGAAACTGAGTTTATTCAATGTGGGTAACATTTTAATTGTAGTTATAGCTAATAGGTAAGTTATAGTTACAGTTAAAACTATAAAAAAAGTTATAGATAATAGGGAAATAAATGGTTTTCAAAAGACCAAAACCTGATGTTTTTGTTGAAACTTGTTGTTTTGCCAAGCCATGCAATCCTTTATTCAAGCAAACAACTGTTCTTAGTTCAGCAGCTAATGCAAATACCAGCCACAATATGTATATTATATTTTTGCTACAGGATCAATTTTCAGATTTAAAGTTTTCAATCAGTTACTGCAATACCATTTTTTAAGATGGAAAAAAATCTAGAAACATCACCAAATACATTAATTTACAAAATTTTCAACACGGCAACAGCAGAAATTATTTATTCCCTTACTTATTTTGATTCCCAACTAAAAAAAAAAAAAAACCACCAAACAAAAAACCCCACAAAACAAAACTAAAAGAAGCAAGTATGAATTCACTTCAACGAACTGTGACACTACAGAAAAGACACTACAATAACAAGATGATAAGTAAGATATGTGCTGAAAGTAAAATCATCTGTCTATGCATTCTGTTAATTAGGTCTTCTAATTAGTAATCGTTGTAGTACAAGAACTAAGGCACATCAGCTTGGAAAGAAATGATTGAGAGGAGATATAATAAAGGACTCTGAAAGGAATAGGAGAAGGGTTTACACAGAACATTTATTCATTGCTTCTTGAAATGAAAGAGCTAGTTGTGACCAAGGATAGTGCCAGGCAGAAGATTTTAAGTAAACAATATAAACTATTTTCGCAAAGTGTATACTTATACTGCGGAACTCATTTGTAAAACTGTGGTGGCTAAAAGAATAAATGGGAATAGTAGAGGGATTAAGCAAATTAATTAACTAGGGCAGGCCAAGCACAGCCATAGTCTTATTTTCTGGAACCTGGAAGGACACAGAGGTGAAAAAATCTTTCTGTATTTTTCCTATTTCATATATTCTTCTTACAATTATTTGCTACTGGCTTCCTTTAGAAACAAGAAGTGGGAATGTTTGGACTTATCATTACAGTTGTTGGAACACCTGGGAAATAAGAAACTAGAAGTGTCTGTCCAAACTTAAGCAGTTTTCATACAAAGAGAGATTACAGGACCAGGTTCCTTCAGTCTGGAAGAGAGATCATAGAATCATTAAGGTTGGAAGAGACCTCCAAGATCATCGAGTCCAACCGTCAACCCAACACCACCATGCCCACTAAACCATGTCCCTAAGCGCCTCATCTACACGTCTTTTAAATACTTCCAGGGATGGTGACTCAATCTGATGTTTTAGTCAATGCTATCGTAACATTTTTCCTCACGCCCAATCTAAACCTCCCCTGGCGCAACTTGAGGCCATTTCCTCTCGTCCTTTCGCCAGTTACTTGGGAGAAGAGACCGACACCCACCTCGCTACAGCCTCCTTTCAGGTAGTTGTAGAGAGCAATGAGGTCTCCCCTCAGCCTCCTTTTCTCCAGGCTAAACAACCTCAGCTCCCTCAGCCGCTCCTCATAAGACTTGTTCTCCAGACCCCTCACCAGCCTCGTTGCCCTTCTCTGGACACGTTCCAACATCTCAACATCCTTCTTGTAGTGAGGGGCCCAAAACTGAACACAGTATTCAAGGTGCGGCCGCACCAGTGCCGAGTACAGGGGCACTATCACTTCCCTGCTCCTGCTGGCCACACTATTTCTGATACAGGCCAGGATGCCGTTGGCCTTCTTAGCCGCCTGGACACACTGCCGGCTCATGTTCAGCCGGCTGTCGACCAACAC
>NW_008824475.1:745837-760848 GCF_000699105.1 Pygoscelis adeliae
ATTGGCCTTCCCCCTCATCCTTACCCATAAACACTCAACCGTATCATCATCACAATTGTTGAGCTCTAGACAATCGAAACACTCCCTAACATACAGAGCCACCCCGCCGCCTCTCCTTCCTCATGATGGAAGTGAAAGTCATACACACATGTAATGCCATTGATGATCTAGGGAAAATATGTTTTTCATCTGCTACTGTAAAAGATGGCACAATGAGTAAATCAGACCTTAGTTTGATCTCCTGTGACAGCTATTAGAGAACAGCTAATCCTAAAAGAAATGGAAATGTTAAATCAGGCTTTCAGAAATAAACCAAAACATTCTTGAAATCCCTGCTAGGCATTTGTTTATTATTTTAGGATAAGGTTTGTTATTTTTCTTATGAAAACCCACACTGGGCATTTTGAGAATAGACTGGCATACAATAGTAATTTTTATTGAGAACATTTTGGTAATAAAATGATGTAGTAGAAAATAAATCTTTGAAGCAACTTTCTGGAAAAAATAATCTGGATCACATCAAAAAAGCCTGTATGAAAGAAACACAAAAATTAAAGTAATTGAAGGTTTTTTAAGGGAAACAAAACTTATTGTGAAAAGCCAATTATCTGCATAAAAAAAGTATATGAATGATATAATTTATCTAGTATGGTCTCTAGTCACATTAAGGATTTAGTTTTAGCATAATGAACATTTTCTTACGGTGAGAACAACCAAACACCGAAATAGGACTGCACAGAAATGTTGTGGAATTTCAGCAACAAATGCACTTTAAAATCACACATGACAAATGTTTGGAATAGTGTATTTAGACTTGGTCCAGGTTTGAAAGAATGAGATGGACTATATGATCTTTCCCATTCCCTTTCAAGTCTATTATTAGAAATTTCTATTATTCTGTGATTTACTGAGAGCATATGACATTTACTCAGCTTCAGTATTACACAGAGCCAGATCCCCAAAAAGGACTTTGCTAAAGGTTAGGTAACAGAACTGAAATCTCTCAATCCCAAGTGGAGAGCCTGAAAATCCTGATTAATATCTGCCAAGTCCTGCAGACATGTAAACAGCATAGTGCTCTTGAGGATCACACAGGAGAGTTTCTAAAGAACCATGAGATCCTCATCCGCATGTGCTGCAAAGTTGTGCAGCTGTGCAGGCATCAACAGTACAGGCATACAAGTAACTGCAGCGTGGTACAGAGATACGTGAGCAAACTGTGAGTTAAAGCTGGTCTTAATCACCATTGGCAAAGTAGTTGCAGAATAAAGGATTTTGTGCAGGCAGTTTACCTTGCTTCCCAGACAGTGCACAACTATGTCAGGAACATAAATGCTGTGACAGCGTTGTCAGGCTCGACATGACTGAATATTGTTTTGCATCCTCGTAACACAAACCTGAATCCAAAAACTGAGCATTCTCAATCTCTTGCTCTTGAAAGACTCACACAAGCAAATGTGCTCTGAAAATATCTATTCTACAATCTCTGACCTGGGCTCATGATACACTGCAGGCATCTGACTTCAAGTCCAGGTAGACAAAGTGCCTCTTGCCTATTTATACACCCTTCAGATAGCTGCAAAAGCTAAGAAAAGCAAGCAAACTCAGTAAGTCTACATAGGCATTTCCCTTCTTCTTAAAAATGTGGAGATTGCAAACTGTTATCCTTTTACTCCAAACAGCCGCTTAGCTTGCAGGAGACCTGGGTAGAATACTGTTTGCCCCTGCAAACCCCTGTGGGCTTCAAACCCACATCTCTACCTCCCTAGATGATGCTGTAACTTCCAGATCATACACTACTTAAGTAGTACTTACTCTCAAGCCTCCCTCTTGAAGCACTTCCACTCTTCAACAGAGTGGGGAAGCGAAAAAAATCCTGACTTTACTGAGTGGTTGGAGGAATTCTGTGTTCTTGTGTGTGTTTCAAGGACAGGGTACATTGATCAGTGAAGAACTGAGGACAGAAATAGGTTTCAAATACCATTTCTCTGCAGAAGTGCCTGGCCCAGTGCTACAAGTGCTGCCCGATACAATAAGCTGATGCTTATTTTTATTCTGAAGCACTAAGTCAGAAAGTTTTACAATAAGACAGACTTAAGATATAATACTTCTGCTCAGATTGTTTTTCTGTTCTGTGTCTGAATCTTGGCAAGTCGTCACTGAGCATACTTGTTATGTTTCCTTCTTTGAGACTCCTAGCTACATAAACAAACTAGGGAGCCAATGCACATGGACCAGAGATCTGGAGTCTACTGTGGAGGCCAGGCATCTAGAAGCTTAGGCAATATGTACTCAACACTGTCAGTGTCACTGAGTGTTATTGATACAGCTCACAGTCTGCAGCTGGTGGGCTTTTTTTAAATGCTTTACTTTCCATTGCTTCTGTGTGTGGACACTTCTCAGCTCCCTACAGGTGAGCATTTACCCAGACCATAGACTGACTCTGGAAATAATTGGTCTTTGAAATGGACCTCATCCTACCCTTCCAGTATGTCCCTGAGAGCTAACTAGTGAGATTGTTCTCTTCTGGGGAAAAATATAGAGGAAGCAAACCTCAAACAAAGCTATGCTTATTTCACATGCATAGTATTAAAGCTTCACAAGCTTTCCTTTTCTAATTTTTGTCAAAACACCCTATGCTTCCTTGAGAAGTAAGTTAATGTTTCACTGCTTGCTATTCCAATACCTCTACCTGATTATTTCAATGATGTAACTTCTGACGTGGGAAGAAACTATCTGAATTTAACTTGGCACGAGGAAAAAAGTCCTTACAGTCAGATCAAGCAGGTTAGAATAGTCTTTTAATGGAAGCAAAAAAATCTCTGTATCTTCAGTCACTTAAAATGATACTAGGCAAAACATTCCGTCACTGCATTGACAGTTTGTGTAACAATTTTACTTAATTTGTCTGTTCTTCCTGTTGACCCATTGGTTTTCTGAGAAAGTTTTCTGTAATAGATTTCAGGGCATGACTGTTTTTCAGATTAAAAATAGAGGTTCTTGAATGTCTCAATTATATTTCTAATAATAGAAGCATATATTCAGTATGAGAAATTTCACAGGCATTTTTAGTGAAATTAATTGGGGAAATCTGTCTAACAGATTCTCGCTTTCCTTTTTTGGTTCCAATGACTTTAAGAGAAAGATTTCATCTGTGCATCTGTGGACACAAAGTATTTGCATAAAAGGTTGTAGTATACCAATATAATATAGTTTGTAAAGGTTTGGGTGGGATTTTTTCCAACATTATTCTATTAAGAAGATTGAATCTGTTTGTCCTTTCAGTGATAGGGAATGTAACCTACATTTGCAGTTGTTATCAGATCCACACTGACAGAGGCAAGTGGTAGAAGATGGTAGGCATCAATCATGGGCCCACATGTGCTCTTCACATCCATTAAAAAGCTTCCACATATCAAATTCATTGTGCCTATTTGTTTATTTTCACTACAATTTGTTGTGCTACATTCATGCTATCAATGAAAATACAAGCCTTCCCCTCAAAGGTCATAGGACTGTAGAATAAGTTAGGCTGGAAGGGACCTTTGGAGATCCTCTAGACTTGCTTCAAGGCAGGACTAACTACAAAGCTAGATCAGGTGGCTCAGGGCCTAACATTGCACTGATTCTAATGTGGCAAAAAGGTGAGAAAGGCAAACTAACAAAAGGCCTGAAAACTTATCTTCCTACTTGCCACCTGTGTCTTTTCTAGGGCAGCATCTTCTTGATCTGTTTCTTTCAAGTGAAATTTTAAGAGACTTTCCTAGCTGCACAAACTCCACATGGTCTTACTGGGATCCCTTTGAAAGTCATCTTTTCTGTCACTTCTGAGGCCTGGTTTTGCATCTGCATCTTGCTGTAAATGAGGTCCCCAGCATTGCAACCTGCCCTCCCATAGGTTACTGCTTATTATTATTTCCCCTGTCTAACTAGACCATCTTCTTCTCCCTACTCAGCTTTTCTCAATCCTCTCCCAATTTATTGTATTATTGAAGCCGCTCCCAACAAGCATGCATGCTTTCTTCCAGGAAGAGAAACTCTTCTTCTAGAGAGTCTCACCTGACCCAGAGGAAAACAAGAAAGACAAAGGACCTCACCTACACCTTTTTAAACAAAGCATGCAGCTTATGATACACTGAAAACAAGCAAATGTAATGCAACCACCACAGCGTTCTTAAGGAATATTTTCAAAGTGACTTAGGGATATTAGCTTTCTAGGGATCCCAGCCACGGAGGAATTATATGCAAACAGACAGGTTAAGCTAGTTTTTGAAAGCGAAGGTGAAAGCACAGATTTGTTCTCTTCTAAATGTCTATAGAACATCTGAGTCCCAACCCTTTCCAGCCCCTGCTTTGGCAGCTACTTCTGACAACAAATAGCATTTGGTTTCTCACATGTAAATTGCCTGTTAGTTACTTTGTGTAATTGACTCTGCTTAATCTAATTTAGGTAAATGTTCTGGAGCACGTTAATTACTTAGAACTTTAGCTATAAAATAATCATATTCTCCATGAACACAATGTAAATTACTAAGTTTCTTCAGGCTCAAATAAGATTTTTTAATGTTTTAATAAACATTTTGTACCCTTTTCATAAATGAAAACATAAGGAATGCTAGCTGTCTCTCTGTTATATGATGCAGTCTGCTTAACCAAAATTATTGCTGGCAGAGGGCCAAATGCATGCAATTTTTCACATATAAAATTCATAACCATTTCCATTTAATAAGACCTCGACATGAGGAAGGCCAGCCAGATGGATTAAAAAATAATTCTATCTAAACCAGAATGCATTTAAAATATTTTCAGCATTTCTTGACTTAAATAAATTGTTTAAGTTTTCCTTTCCTAACAAATTAGCATTTCATAATCTGAGATGAATACAGAAAGCTGTCTCTGAAATTAGGCATTCTGGGACTTACAAGGTAACTCACTCAGATAAGAAAGCTATTTATTGATTTTAATTTTCTGTAAATTGAGTTTTTGAGTATTTTCTCCTATTAACCGAAACTTTTCATGGGGTTTTTTATTACCTAGATGAGGGGTTACATTCTTTAAATCTAAACATTTAGCCAGCCATATGATGGATAGGGATTAAATTTCCTTTTTTTCTCAAGCAAAGATCACGGCTGATTCCCCCCCCCACTTAATTGCCATCATAGTGAATTTCTTAATGTTCACCTAAGAGCATAAATTCCCAGGGATTTGGATTTTTTTTTCTGTCACTGATGAACACACTCTGCCATGAACTAGGTAATAAGCCTTGCAATGACTTTTGACAGATGATTCCAGTCTGATATTTTCCCTGCAAATGTTTTTTTATTGATATTTTCATGCTAGTTTTGATTTAAAATCATGGCATATGTATAAGTTTTACTTTGAATTTTTTTTCTACCTGATATGTAATCTGACAATAGATTCTATTTTCACCATTTCACAATTGTTCCTCTAATATTCCATATAACTGAATTTATTTTATTTATTTTGGTAGCTGGCGTATATGTATAATATACTGTGTTGTGCATAAATATACATGTATACGTATACATATGTATAATATAAATGCATAGTGTCATGGATATCTTCTGTGCATCTTCTATGGTGCCTTATGGTGGTGCAAGATAGAAAACTGAAACTGTTCATTAATGTTGGATGAAAATAACGACACGGTGATATTGATGTGTTATGATCAAAGAAAACAGTGCAACTATGTGTGCTGGTTTTGGCTGGGATAGAGTTAATTTTCTTCACAGTAGCTAGCATGGGGCTATGGTTTGGATTTGTGCTGAAAACAGTGTTGATAATACAGGGGTGTTTTAGTTACTGCTGAGCAGTGCTTACACAGAGTCAAGGCCTCTTCTGCTTCTCACACCACCCCACCAGCGAGCAGGCTGGGGGTGCACAAGAAGTGTGGGGGGGACACAGCTGGGACAGCTGACCCCAACTGACCACAGGGATATTCCATGCCATATGATGTCATGCTCAGCATATAAAGCTGGGGGAAGAAGAAGGAAGGGGGGGACGCTCAGAGTGATGGCATTTGTCTTCCCAAGTAACTGCTATGCACGATGGAGCCCTGCTTTCCTGGAGATGGCTGAACACCTGCCTGCCGATGTGAAGGAGTGAATGAATTCCTTGTTTTGCTTTGCTTGTGTGCGCGGCTTTTGCTTTACCTATTAAACTGTCTTTATCTCAACTCATGAGTTTTCTCACTTTTACCCTTCCGATTCTCTC
Source organism: Pygoscelis adeliae (assembly GCF_000699105.1). Lineage (NCBI taxonomy): Eukaryota > Metazoa > Chordata > Aves > Sphenisciformes > Spheniscidae > Pygoscelis > Pygoscelis adeliae. The sequence goes on from NW_008824475.1 coordinate 752,072, forward strand.
CCACCCCATCAGGGGGGAGTGAGCGAGTGGCTGTGTGGTGCTCTAGTTGCTGGCTGGGGGTAAACCATGACACTATGTTATTTGATATTGCCTTTCTTTTCATAGCAAAATGTTTGGTTGCTGGTTTAATTTCTCAAGGTGCATGGAAAATTATCTCCCCAAATAAGTATATTTAAATGTAAATTCTGTAGTTGATTGATGCTATGATATTGTTTTTTGAATGCTTCACGATTCATTAGAAGTGATTAATGACTGGTTGGCATTTGCATATGTGAATATGCATTCACCTGTTCAAGAGATAACAGAGGTACTGGCTGATCTGAGGATGTACCAGTAGGGAACGTTTGTGGTGCCAGCTCCTGGTGCTGGTTGAACTCCTACGCAGGCAGTGTGCTCAGGTTCAGATCCTCCACAAAGCAAGTGCAACAGTTATATCCAGAGTGTATTTGGTGCCTTCTTACACTATATCAGGTACCTTTTCACCTCAGCAAATCAAGCCTTTTTTCATGAAAAGGGGAAGAGTGCCTTATGCACCCACTGTCTTTTATAAAAGGGGCACCTTTCACTTACAACCTCCATTCTGAGTGTGCACAGCATTTGTGCTGGCCATTGCTGCTGTTGCTGTTGTCAGTGATTCAGATGATATCTGTGACCAGGAGGCCTGCTACAGGCCATTGTCAACTTCTGGTAGCTAAACAAAATGTATTGTTGCCTGATCCACTCTGAGGGAAAGGCACGTACTTTCTGGTGAGCAAGGCTGCTTGTCCCTGCTCTCTCCTCATCCTCATAGCAAAATGGGTTACATACATATAGGATGGGTTGGACTCACGTGTTTAGGGCAACACACCTCTTTCAAGGAATCACATCCCTGAGGCAAGAAATAGCCATCATGTTATGAAACCTGGCTATGCCAACAGGTGTCAGTAGGAAGTTGAGTGCTAGAATAGTCTTCCTTTTGTTTGCTGAACAGCAAAATAGTCTAGCTAGGCTACACAGAGTGTGTATATTCCTCCTTCCTTTTCCAGTTTCTGAATTGAAAACTGCTAAGCTTAATGGAAACACTATCTATCCCCTTATCTTTGCAGAGATACGCTATCTGCTCTTTAACCATCTGTTCCATTTATTTTTCACAGTTTTGTCCATTTTCACTACTTCATATAAAGGAGTTAAGCACAGATTTCTAAAATTTGCCTTCACATTCTCAGTCTTCACAGGAATGACTTTCAGATGTGATTCACTTGCATTTGTGCAGTTGCACTGTGAAGGAGCAGTCTGTCTATAAGTTTGTGCTACTGCTTTCTAAATTGTTGCTGATTACCTCTATGGTCTGATTTGATATTCATTCCCACAGTCCTGAAGGCCATTGATGGGTAACTTAAGCAGAGCTCGATGGGGCACACTTTTTTCCTGTGGATGGCCAGGGACAATGAATGACAATGAAAGATTATGCTCTTTTCCAGCGGATTAATCAATCATGATACAAAGTTAATTTATAATTTTTTTCAATTAGATTTTAAATAGTTGATAATTGAGCAATTTTGCTCTTGATGTGGGAGAGCTCCTAGAAGAGTAGAAAGTTTTTGAAAATTTAATTCTCTCTGGAGTGGCCTAACACACCATGAACCTTACAAGCTTCCAGGCTTAATGGGCTTTCCTTCCAGCTTGCCAGCTCTAATTAAAGGCAAACTCTGTTTCAGTATGTTATTCTATTAGCTTGCATAAAATCACTCACATTTGCATGAACCTGTCAAACCTCATATTCAAACCTGCCTAGTCTCCTGAATGAAGCAGGAGATTTCCTTTCTTTTTCCTCTGGCCATCATGGTCTTCTGAATTAATTGTTCAAACTCTTTGCTTCTGCAACTGTGAACCTGACAGGTAGTGCGTTTCTCATTAACAAGGTATTTTGCTTGTTCTTGTGTCATACTGCTACTTTTCTTCATGCTGCATGGTAAGACTGCTTCCTAGTCAGAGAAGAAGTAAGTCAAAGGGTCTGGGAGGCTATCTCTATAAAAATGACTGGCACTACATAATGGCACAGACGTATCCTAGAGAAAGAAACTTGACAAAATATTCAGTATTATATATTCTCACATTCACAGAAAAAACCTCATTGAATTTACATTATTCTCTTACTTCATTTACAGCTTAATAGGCATTAGTATCTTTAGTTGTGATTATGACATATAATCCATAAAAATAATATGAAAAGTGGAGTGATAGGAAGCCAACAAAATTCCTCCTACAAACTCTCTGTAAAGATATTGGCCTTTAGTTTGAAAAATTGGGTAATAACAATGTAAAATGATTGACCATCCTTTTCTTGTTATATATTTTTGTTTTATTTGCTTCCACAATTAAAATATTAATTAGAAAGAAAAAACCAGAATCCATCATGACTCTAGGTCTCTCTATTCAGAAAATTTGCAAACAACTTTACAAATCATACACTTTTACTCCATTGATATGGAGCTTCTTTGTAGTGAAATAGGGTGCTTATCCATGTAGAACAACTCTGTAAATATGTTTGAGGCAGATACTGTAGCATATTGCATCAAATGCAAATTCCAATGTGATTTTTCAGGTAGATATAGATAGAGTGTAATTATCCACTTTAAGTTTTAGCTAGGGCCATTCAGCCATATGCCTAATTTGTTCCTACTGCTTTGTAATGTCTGAGTGCTTCACTGGACATTAATGGATTTAACTTCACAATACCATTGAGATATGGTAGTATGATTAACTTTATTATGCAAAAGCAGAACTGAGACACTGAGAAACATAGGATCCAAATTAAAATCCATTGAGAAAAGAAAATATTTGGTCAGCTACAGCTGGCCTTACATCACACCCAAGCTTATAGATGAGACCTGGAAAGTCTCTATTGTTGGCAAACAGTCTCTTAAGCAAAAAATTATTCTATTATGAAAGGGTAACAGGATCTTTAATCAGTGCAAGTGATATGAGCTGTAGTTTGACATGCCAGGAACACTGAAATGTCAGTATTTGTACTAAACAGTCACCAAGAAAAAAAAAAATATCATCAGTAGTTCTCTCCCGAAGGAAAAACAATTACAATGGGACAGTTTTTCTTACTATTTTCTAATTGAATAGTAAAGTATTTGAGTTGTGATTACAACAGAATTACTATCCCTGAAGCCTTCAGGTGTGTCTCTATTAAGAGCAATTTCTTGCTGCAGGCATTTTCATAAAATAATATCAGCAAAGAACTCCTACAGTGAATGCATCCATACATCTGTTAGTACAGTTGGTTTCACTCAGGAAAACTGTCTTCTCACACCAAGGATTCATACAGCATCTCTTATAGAAGGACTGCAGGATTGATCTGACATTAATGAACAAAATATTGTACACACAGATTGCTGGAAATGTAAATGTTAAATTGGCAATGTATTATAAAAATATTGGTAGATCTTAGCTGATATGATTTAGCTTTTAGAGAATTTACTATGGATTTATATATTGAGGATGACACTAAGAAAATTCTAACATTTTAGTAATTTTTAAGGGTCTTTTTATCCTCTTTGATATTTGCAACTGTAGTGAGCTTTAGTATACCCAGCTCCAGCTTCTGTCAGGATTAAAAAGCTCCCCAAAGCTCATTACAATTATATGTATCAGTGAAGACTACAGCAACATCCATGCTAGAAAACAAGTTATAAATTCCCTAATGAGAGAGGTCAAACAAACTGAACCCTTCAGCTTAAGGTCTCATTATGTGCTATTACTCAAATAAACTCATCTGTTGGGATGCTCAGTAAATAAAAACATTTTAGTAATTTTTACTCTTAAGAAGGGGGAAAAAAGGCAGAGAAACCTTGATGTTCAACCATATGGGATTTCATCCATTAATCCATCCATTAATGGATGGATTTGGACAACTGTAATGACCCAGCAATACTGCACAGCATTTTGGTATGTCAGCTTTCGTAGAATAGCTCTTCCAGACCTGTTCTTTGTGTTACTACCCACCTGATTTTTTGAATGAAAGCTAACTCCTGGATCCAAGGTGCTTCCAAGGCAGTTGGATCTAAGAAGCGGCTGGTTAGTGACTGCCTCTGGCCATCATAGCATGCTTACTATGGTGCCGTTGTTCCCATTTGGCCTTGTTCTTTAGATGTAGGATTATTTAGCTCTAGTAACCAAAACATCCTGCAGACAAAGCTCTCACCTTCCAGCTCACCGCAGTAGTTTATTTATTCCTTTCTCTTAAATTTTCTATTCTGTACTGAGAGTCATTTGACACATCCTTTGCATCATAATTATAGAAAAGTCCAAATAGTAGTTTCCCTTTTATTTTGATTATTTGTGTGTTTGTTAAGCAATGAAAATTATTCTAGGAGTCAGACACATAAAAAAGAAACAAACCTTTCTTCAAGGTAATCAGTGTGAGAGACCTGAAGAAAGAACTGTTGATGGAGCAAGAATAGATCATTTATGTTCTAATACAAAGCAAATCACCTTGAACTTTAATCTTAAAAGTGAGAAATTGATATCAGATTGTTCAGCAGATTATTCAACAAAATTCAGTAAACTGACACTTGTTAGAAGAAAACTTTTCAGTTGTCTGTTCCAAATCAAGCTCTTACACAAGTGTTGCGTTATGAACCCAGATGTTGTCATCTATAAGCAGAATTTGAGCTACATCACATAAGTTATTCTGATATCTCTTGTTATAGTTTTTCAGTTGACATACTCATTTGCTGATTTTTTTGGCAAAGACATACTGTATTTTCTTTTCTTTTTCCCCTATGAAATGAACATTGCATATGCTGCCATCATATTTGAAAAATTCTTGTGTGGCCTTCCCTCGCCTGTGTATATCTTACCTGCTTAGATTAAAACTCCCTGAAGCAATGCTAAAGAATAATATCAGTCTGTTGCTCCTTTTCTTGAAGCAGTCTGAGTCATCAATAACTTTTTATATTTAATATATAATAATAAATATCAATTATCCATTCCAATTTTGGTAAAAGAACACTAATAATGATCAAGGATTAAATGATTGTTTTATTCTTACAAATACCCAGAAGGTTCAAACCATCTGAAGTCTAAAATTGTTGTGTACACAAAAGGTACTTTAATATAAATTCCAGCACTCCAAAGAATGGCATTGTGTCTTTTTTTCCATCACAGAGAGACTGCCTGAAATGAATGACAATTGTAGTTAAGGTGACCGAGGTCTGAAGTGGCTTGACTTAAGTGCTTCTGGTGAATAAGTTGACCAAGGCTTCTGCCTTGTACTTTGATAAGCAAGTGAATACAGAATTACTTCATTTCTGCATGCAGGTGTGCCAAGACAGACTGTTAAATGACTACATTACCTAAACTATTAATACATTGGTAGATAACTGGAATTGGAGAAGCATAGATGCTTACTGATTAGGTTTAAACAAATCACAAAATTGTGAGGGGGGAAAATAAGTCTTTGGCAAAAGCAAAGAAACAGTGACATGAAGGCCAAAATTTAATATGGGACTTAGCATGTGGTGAGCCAGCAGAATCTGTTAGTCTTGGTTGCGTAGATATCAGCCTGTTTTCAAGTGCTAGTAACAGTTCAAGTGGTCTCCAGGGATAGGACTGCAGTACTTCCCTTATGAACCACGAAGAAAGGGCAATGGGTCTGCACAAACCAATTGCTAACAAACAAAATCAACCCACTGACTTCACACTGGACGTCCCAAACATGAAGGACATGCCAGGAACCAGGGCGCAACCTGGGTGAATCTTGCACTTTTCTTTTACAAGTTTGTCTATTTTAGTGAAACCTATTTATTCCTTCCAATCAGTGATTAAGATGAAGTGTGACAAGGGAGGAAAACACCTTGGAGGGAACAGATCTTCCAGTCCCAAAAAGGAGGGAAGACTCTACTTTCTCTCTGCCTTTGCCTAACTTAAGCTTGGCCCTGTTTAGAGCATCTCTAAGTGGATTACCTTAGGCCTTACTGATTGAGAAATGAAATTCAGGATCCAGCCCAAGGGCATTTCTGTCTTTGAAAGTGTTTTTTCTTATAGTTCATGAGCCAAATTCCCCTGAATACACAGCTCCCAGGTTGCCCTGTCTTACACTAGTCCAACAGCTTTTTCTGTTCTGAACATTAATCTCTCCTTACCCATAACTCCAAATGTCCTCTAACATTTATATTGACAGATGTGCCACTACTTCAGCAGCTTCCATATGTCCTTCCTCTCTTCTGGCAGGGCTCCCTTATGTCCCTCCTGCCTCCTGGCACAGCTCTACTTTCAAGAGTTAGAATTCCTTTCACTTTTCTGTTTGACATTTCCATTTCTCTCATCATTAATAAATGTCTGTTGTTCAAGTTCTGTGATGCCCTATTAATCATCCAACTAAAGTTACCAGGTACTTTTTTTTTAACTTAGATCAATTTTTCCCTGCTTGCTCTTGCACTGTCACTCTGACTGTGTTTAAAAAATACCTGGTATCTGTAGATTATTTTAACCAAAGATTTTTTGCACTTTCATAAAATTGGAAGGTGTGCAAGTATTAACAAAATACATTACAAAGTTCTACCAACCTTCACCTTTGTGACGCAAGGAAAATTCAGTTGGAAACCAAAAGATACAGATTTAAAAGCTTTTAGAAATATTCTTCCAGGTGAAAAGTCAAAATGTAATGAATGAGAGCAGATTAATTTGTTTCTCTATTCTCGGTCTTCAGTCTGAAAGGAATTCTTTCATTGAATTACAGACAGATCTTTGTCCCTTTAGAAAATATCAGTTGTAGGTTTTCCATATTCTCAAAATTTAAAAAATAAATTCCAAAGAGGTGAATGATCTAACTAATTGACCTAAGAATCCATAGTCTAATTTGGTATTTTCCTAGTACATAGCTTGATCCTGAAGTGGAATTTCCTGTATCTGCCTGAATCTGTTTTGATTTCTATGGTAAAATTTGAGAATCTGCCCCATTTTCATTAAAATTGTTGAGAGTGTAGATCATTATAAGTAGACGAGTATAATAGATGCTAAGAATCATGTATTTGTTTTATGTAATTTTATTTATCTAAATCTGTTGGTGCTTTCCAGAATTGGAGATCCACAACTGTTTTTAGTAGGCAGTCAAAGCATGTTAAAAATACATATAATAAAACATTGTATTTTTATCCCAAAACCATTGAAGTCAAATCCAAAAGATAATGGTAACTACTTCTTAAATTGTAGGAAAAGTTAAACTGTAGCCTTTTTGAGAATAAAAAAGGATTATAGTTTTCCTCTGTCCATTTCTGAATACTAGGACTCAGCTGGTATTCCTGGTAAGAAACAGAAAAATGCTTAAAACTTTTTCTCATAAATTTCCATTCTTCAGTTGAACTGGAAGTCACAACAATTCACAAATTTAATACATTTTGTACCCTTTTGAATTCAGCTACAGAAAGAATTATAAAGAGTAGTCCTTCCTACTCATTTATTGCCTTATTTACTATTAAAAGAATATGTAGATATTTTTATGAGCTAAATTTAATTCAGATCACTTTTATGCTCTGAATAAGGCTAAAGTGTTATGCTTTCCCTGGGAATATAGTCTGCTCATGTGTGCCTGAATGTCCTTTCTATATGCGTGAGTGCTCACAACTTGCAGCACCAACAAATTAACAGTCTGCACTGTCTTTCCAAAGAGGAAGTCGAGACGCATGAGTCACTTTACTATTGATTCAGGGATTGGGACTGCCAACTTGCTACCAATAAAGTAATTTCCTAAAATCCTAGCAATCATGGTCTAAAATTTATCACTGTCTTTATGTAGCAAAACATCACTTTTAAAAGACAGAAGAAAATTAATTAGAAATCCAGTGATGTTCAGATGGCAATAGCAAAGCTCTTTGAAATAATGCAATACATAGAAAGAAGATATGTTGATAGCAGGAAAAAAACCTTTAATTTTTATGTGTTTTATCTAAAATCACTAGGGAGAAAGGATTTAAAATGGTGATTCATCTGCAGTATTACAAATCATATTATGGTTCAAGAAAAAAATTAAATTGGATCAATCCCAGGCACAGTGTACTATTTAGTTAAGGTAAAATGGTCTCTTCATTGACAAAATGTATGGTTGCCTAAGGAGTTTCTCATTTCTCAGAAATGGTTGTAGATAAATCAGGTGACGGTCAGATCCATTGTGTTATTTTCACTACTCCCGCTCTACCACAGAAGAAGCCCATGTCATTTCTCCTTCCTTTACATATGTCCCCAACTATCTTACTGCCAGGGGTAGCATAATAAGCCTGTAGGATCCTGTCATGATGTGACTACAAAATGGCTCTTTCTTTCAGGCCAATATATTAACAAGGTGTTCTTCAGTTACTGACATTATTTTGTTGCTTTGTTTTCTTGCTTCCCAATCTTACTGTATTTCTCTAGAAGCAGAATTTGAAGGCCCAGAAACATCTGCTGGAGACTTGACAGTCCAACAGTTTAACCAGAAAAGAAGCATCAGTTATATGTACGATTTTTTTCTATTAAGGTTAACTCCACTTTCAACCTGAATAGCATTCTCCTAAAGTTATTAAATGCAAAATCTGTCTCCTCAATTTCATCTCTGATCTCAGTGGGATGTACATCATCTCTTATGAAAAATTTTAGATATTTGTGGCAGTTCCCTTGCCCCAGTGGCACAGCATCAATATGTCCTTCATACGTTATTTTGTCTAGAGAAGATATAGTCACAAAAGAATATGAGAATCAACCTTTAGTTTATGTTGAAAGGCACTCTACAACCCCTCTGCAAATTTAGCTCT
>NW_008824475.1:760864-800623 GCF_000699105.1 Pygoscelis adeliae
TCTTTCCCTCAACCCAAATGCTATGCAGAACCTTGGGCAAGGTAACTTTGCCCTTCCTAAGGCTAAAAATTCCTCAGGGTTATTTCTTCTGGCAGCTTTCTGTCTCCTCTGGCAGTCCCATTCCAGAGTCCTTTCAGCTGTAGCTGTGTGCTCTCTTGCCCTGAACCCCATCTCTAACCATATGTAGGTTATCATACCCCAGGGGATCCCTCTACCTCCTGGAACTAAATAGTCTCCACCAGAGAGTTCCAGCATCAGCCCTTGGCTGTTTGTAGATAATTCTTTCCAGTCCCCAGCCATGTATGTAGTTCCAAGCATTGGCTCTGTTTAATCTTCATCCTCACCCTAGGCTGAGCCATAGGGAGCCAGGGCTCTTTGATTCATGCAGAAACAAAATGCTAGTTATTTAAAAATCCCCAATTTCCTTTGACAGCTCTTCTCTATCATTATTTCTTTTGTAGCTCTGGGCTTTCCCTTTCTCTCAACCCTAAGCTGAGACTTAGACAAGACACCCTTTTTCTTCCTTACTTCCTCACAGAGAAGAGTCATTCTTGTGTACTTCATTTTCCTCTCACAGCCCTTCTCTGGCTATATTACATCTGTAGCTGGGGACTTTTTCTTTCTTTCACCACCTGACTGTAGGCTGAGCCATTGGTCAAATTCCCTGTTCCATCCAGGGACTAAACCAGTAGCAGCTCTAATGCTGCTTAGTTTCTGGGGATCTCCATGGAGTATTTTGCAGTAAGCTTGTGTTTATGCATGTCTATGTATAACACACTGGAGATTTAGGAGAACAGTATCATAGAAAACGTGAACAGTTTAGGCTATTAGCTGTCAAGACAGTACTAAGAAAAAAAAATCTTGCTATACTTTGGAAAACTGAAAGTCCTTGTAAATTTTTCCTACATGTCCCCCTGCCTTTTTTTGTTGTTGTTGTTTAGCCTGTATTGCCAGAGAAATTCCCACTAAGATTCACTCTGCACAAGAGCTCTGTAATGCATTAGTGAAAGCTGTATCAATGTGAGCATTAATGGAAAGAGGGGTATGTCACTTTACATGTGACAAGTTGCTACACATCCCACATTGCTCCCGCTTCTACATCTTACGTTCATATTACAAGTTATGTTTGCTGTGTTGTTCATGACACTAGTAGCATAAAATGACAAAAATGTCAGTGAGGTTTGAACAGTTCTGTTAGGTTGGCCCCAAGGTAAGAGCTGCCCCTGATCTTGGGCAGAGAGGCTGGATTTTACTTTTCATATGCAGATTGTGTTTAAACCTGCCTCCTGCTTCAGCCCCAAAAATCTACATTTTGCCATTGAGATTGAACCAAGATACTTAGCAAACCATACAGAAAGGCTGGAAATATATTTCGTTCTCTGAAGCAATTTCTTGTAAGGAGTTGAAGTTGGACACTCTTCATCCTAGGTGAATGCTCTAGCCATACTGACATTGATTTGTGTGAGAGACTGTATTCTGAAAAATCTGGCCATTGTTTTTTATTTAGCTGGAAAAAGGGCTTTAAGACCTGCACAGAGATAGACATAACCAAGACATGCCCAGAAAATGGCAAGATTTAAGATATATGTCCTCAGCATCAATATTGGCTGCCTCAGCTGACATATGATGCATTTTAAGGTATATGCATAGGGCACTTAGGGTTATGGAGTGCACTCGAGGACCCAGAAGCCAAACTCACTCCACTAAATTAGAATTCAAAGTTAAGAGCACAAACATTTTAGGTTCCGTAAATTCTGGATCACCAAATGAAGGTGAAATGCTTCTCTTTCCATTAACAGACTGGAAGACCTTAATGATTATGCTTTTAACTCAGATATGTTTTAGGTGTTTGAGTTTAGAAGCCTGTCTCTTTGTAGAAAATCCTGTACAAAGTACTCAGTAATTACAGTTTTTTAATAGGCAAAATTATTTTGTTGTTTTTGTTGTTAAGTTAAATTTAACAATGATAAGGAATTGCTTCAGGATATAGTTGTTTTGAACTTCCTCATGCTTTAAAAATCATTAGCTGAGCTACTATGAATGCAATATTTTTCATAAGATTTCTGTGTAAAGAATGAGTTTTGAGGATGAAACATAACTTTTAGAGACAGTTCCAAGAAATTCTGCAATAAGGTATTATATAGTGCTGAAATACTGTACATTCACTCAAGAAGGCTTCTTTCAGGGAATGTGGAATTTCTTCTGGAGGATGAAATGCCTATATTGACTAAACCCTAAAACTTAAATGCACAATTGTTTCTCTGGACATGTGGATCTAACCCCAAATTTATAAAAGTAGGTTAAAATGAGCTCAGTCAAGCTATTAAAACAGGTCTGTTATTTAGGCATCAAAAATAAATGGTCAGATTTTTCAATACCTTTTCTGTCAGGTGCAGAAGGGTGCCAGACCATTACCCTTGCACTTTTTTGAGATGTGAGAGTTGTGGGTTGGTATACCTCTAGGCAGGAAGGAAATTGCATTTGGCTTATTAAAATCTTGATAAGTGACTCATATAAAGGGAGCTGCACTATCACCATTTAATTAAAAGAAAATACCTGGTGCTGTTTTTGTAGGGTTCATGTTCAGAGAACATATTCTATTGGCCTAAGAGAGCCTTGTGCATCTAAATGCCTGTGATGACTGAGGTAGACCTAGGGATGTACAGAAGTATAGCTTTGGACTCCTGGGGAATTTTAAGATTAAAAAAAAAATTATTAAACAGAGTTCTTTTGCTTGGGTATTCTGTCTAGGTCACTGAATACAGAAAAGCTGGATTTCAATCCTGAAGGGTACCAAGTACCTCTTAGGATATTTTCTTAGAATTCTTTTGTGAAATGACAAAGTGTTAAATACCAAAATGACCTGAATTGTCTTCAGTCCTGCTGACAGGTAACTACTCTGCTTGTGACTCTTAAGTGAGCTATGCAAAAATTATATAACAGCTAATATAGCTGATCAATGTAGCTGTTTTTCATCCTTTTGATTTTAGTTGGAGAAACATATTAAAACACACACAAAAAGACGTTTCCTTAAGTTTTAAAATCCTGGTCACTTGTTTCCAGATTTAACTGATATAACTGAATAACACTTGAAAGAAGCAAATAGAAGAGGACAAGCAAGGTATGATAGGACATGTCTGTGTTTGCGTAATAAATGTCATATGAATGAATCCCAGCAGAATCCTCACAGGGAACTCAAACCATCATCCCATGGACTGGGAAAGAGGATTCTCTCTCCCGTAGATAGAGGAACTGAGAACTCTTTATTAAATAAATTCCATCAGAATCTTTCTCCACCAGCTGTGCACAGGCACATATGCATGTTTATACTCTTCTCATATTCATTAAAATACAAAATCAAGTTGACAGATGCTACAATAATTACAGGGTATGTGATAAGTTAGAGAATATCACTGGTGATTTTTAAGAGTCTATGTATAGTTATTTCTCTTTGGGGCACACTTTATGATTGCCTAAGGTCCTTTCTAGCCTTATTTTCTATGATTCTACAGTTAAATGCTATTCAAAATATGTTCTAAAAAAAATATAGAAGATTTGTATGTGCTTATATAGATAGTATCTGACAAATAGAAAAATCTGTGGACAATAGTACTAAATTATGTCTGAATTGCCCTCGTGCTCAACCTTATGACTATACGCACATAAGTATACACAACAATAATGCACGATAAGTATACACAAATTAATGTTTTCAGGCAGCTACAAATTTATACTTAAGCTCTTTGTGGCTGACTGATTTTGTATAACTTGATACTGTAAATAAGATTTAAAGAAAAGGTTGAGGTTTTTTAGCATGTATATATTTCTAATGGAGTATTCTCATATATTAGATATTATGGTATGAAGATGAGGACTGTACACCACTGTTGTTTTGGCACAGTAGATTATATAAGTGGAGTACACTTATATCATATCTTTTATTTTAAACAGTTAGTGACCTAAGTTGTAACTTTAAAGGAAATGTTAAAAGATCAAGAGGAATCAAGCAGACCTATATCTTAGTGCAAACCAGATGTACTTCAGAGAGGTCACTTCATCCATTACATCTGTTTGACACTATCTAAAAAGCAAGTTCTAAACCAAATTTGTAAATGAATTAAGTTTAAATACACTGAAGTGAGGTTCCTATGCTGTATAAAATGTCTCTATCATCAGTGCTATACTGTACCTAGTGCTGCTGTTGAGATTTTATTCCTCTTTGTTCCAGTTTGAAAAAGATCACTTCCTTTTCTAATATCATCTTGTAATTGGTCTGGCTTCATTATACCAATGTCAGTGTACTAAACTAGAAAATATATGTCCAGTTTATCTTCATTATAATGATGAAAACAGTATTAGCAGATTCACAGAAATTAGTCTCTTTCTCTACTTCTGAACTTCATTTTGTGCTGTTGAAGGTCTTATATCCTGTGCCTTTTGGGAAACACTAGGGAATTTTAACCAGTCAGGTTTTCTTTTCTAATAATTTCTGAAAGAAATATGAAGAAGTGACTGTCATGAAATGTTGATACCCCAACATCATACTAGCAGATCTTATAGTGCAGCATGTTCAAATAAATCTGTAAATTAGTGAATAGACATTTATATACACAATCTTTTAATACAGAATAAAAATGTTATATTTTGTAAAAAGACTGGCATGGCTTCTGAATGCTAGTGGAGACAATGAATCAGTAAATTGTAGTACCTCATTGCCTTGGGTAATTTTTATTTCACCTCTGACACTGATTGTAAGTGAAACGAGCGTGTTGTTTACATGTGAAGACATAACGTCAGTTTTTCTGTATTATAGCAAAAGAGGGTAAATTCCCAGTGGGTAATTTCTATTTAAAATCCTTTTGTCATCATTTCAACACATAAAGTAGAGCTGAAAATGTAACTGATCTGATTCCTGAAAATCCTGAAGGAAAGCCTTAGCTATAATTTATGCGTTACAAGGTATACCTTTCAGGCTCTTGACCTCTAGAATTGTTTATTCCCTGTGTTAACTCATGAGGCTCTCAAATATGGTGAGCTAGGTACCTAGGGATGGGCTCCAGGCAGAAGAGAAAACCTGGATGTCAAGGATCTTAGAGCTAGTCAAAACAAAATGCACAAAAAGGTGTGATTGAAACCCTACCATTCTCTGCAGAGCAGAAGGGCTTTTGAGAAAGCACCTCCACCCCTTTGAGATCCCAGAATCACTCCTTGGAGTAGGCATCTGCAGCCATTCTTACAAACAGATGAACAGGGCTTACTGTTTCGTTTTAAAATGTGGCAGGGGGAAAGAGGGGGGGGGGGGCTTTACATTTTGTGGGTAAAGCATTTGTCAGACAGAACGTAAACTTAGTTCCTATGTTTCCCTTTCTTCCCTCTTGGATGACACTGCTTAGCATGCAGCTCTGAGGGTAAGACATCTACCTGGTAATGGGTGGGTGTTAGTTAATCCCCTCAGGCTATGGAGAACCTAAGACCAACACTTTCTGGATGGCACTTTCATTATTAGGATGAGGTCTCTTGGAAAGTTAGTGACTGCAACTGCTTTTTACATTGTACTTACTTGTTAGGTGCTGAGGGAGAACAAAAAATGAAAGGTCAGGATTTAGAAGGAGAAAAAAAAGAAGATACTTTCTGCATACTTCTATTTCTCCTCTCTGATAACTGTTGAATGTTAACTAAAAGGAGTATATATTGGAACTTGATCTGTATGCTAAAACATATTTCTGTGGTATTTGGCTGTTGAAGTTATAACTAGCAAGAAATACCTAACACTGCTGGAAAACATCCGAAATAAAAGATGTTCTAGAATATAAAAGCTAGCAGCAGAGACCAGGATACTAAATGAAGCAAGTATAAATCAACAATTTAAACAGGACGTGCTGAATTGACTAAACACTGTGAAAAGAATCAGGGTTTATATTTGCGTGTTAAACCTCAGACTGAACCTGTGTTCAAGCTTTAAGCTGTTGCTTTTCACATCTTTTAACTGAAGCCTAGGTTTGAGCATATAAGCCCTGAAAACCACCAACCCACCCAAATTCAGTCCTGAAGGTGGGTCCTACAGCAACACAAATGTCCATGAACAAGCTAGTCCAAGGGCTATTTAATCTAGGTGCTTTTGTTCTCAGACAGTTACTAGCTATTTTTGATGCGAATTGTCTCTTATTTCTTACCAAACTAATTTACAGGGTAACAAAGAGTTCTCAATCTTCCAGTACTTGTCCATCTCTTCACATACTTTCAAATGTCTATAAAAGCACTAAAAAAGCAAACTCCTTAAACTTGAAATGACCTTTATATAAAATTGAAAGTAAAGTGCTGGCTATGTAGCAAAAGACAAAGAGAATCACCTTTCTTTTTAACAAAGAAAGGCTGGTTGACAAACTCACAAGTCACTTTTCTCTCCTTCCTCCACATAGATGATTCAGCCATAAGTGATTGTGCTGACCCCTTATACTCATTAAGCAGTCTGTTAACCTGACATTAAATTGAAGAGCAGAGAGGAGGGTTGGTAGTACACTGAAGGCATTCATCAGGTACTTGTGGATATTGCTGCTGCTTCTCCTGGATCTAGATACTTGACTATATCTGTTCGATTGAATGCTGATAACCTAAGCTAAAACTGTAGCTTAGGAAGCAAAATGTTTTGCCATCTACCCTGGTGGGCTAAAAATTTAAAGTTGTCAGGGGAGGCAAGGAGCAAGGGGAAAGCTCTTCTGAAATTATTTGGAAAGAAGAACAAACTATTAATTCAGACCTCCAAGCTGGAACTAATACTTTTGGTGTACCTACAGAAATAAATGGCTCAGTGAAATTGTCTTAAACCAGTTCAGTCTACCCGGATTTCTCAGTGGGTACAGAGGATCATCTATTTATTTATCCTGCAGAAATGACTGCAACGTAGCATGAAGGCAATATTTCCTAGACTTACAGTATCTCAGTATTAGATTAATATGAACACATTCTTTCTGTGTAAGAATACTTTGACTTTTTGAAGGCTTACAACTATTGTTGTAAGGCTTATAATTTTTGACATTTCTGTATCAGGAAGCCATCTATAGAATTTCATAAAACAGTGAACTGAATTAAATAATAAAGTTCTAGGAACTTTTTGCTATTTCATCTGCAGTCACTTTTCTGTGGAGATAAAGAATGTACTTGCCAACTCTACTGTCTTTGAAGGCTGACTCCAAAACTTGTTTCTTACTGTCTTCTTTTTTTCTCTATCTCTACTGATTCAGAGTTAGAAGGTTTGTTTTCACATGGTGTTACTGATGAACTGATGGATAATATCTTCTCTCTGGTACTCTGCCTCTAATACTGAGATTGCAGTGCCTCACAGTTTGTCAGAACTCAAATGCTACAATAAATAATTCCTGCAGCTGCGTGGAGAGAACCTCATCTCTGGTGAATAACTTGTATTTGAAATTAAACATAGACATGTATTAAAGCAAAGACTTCATTGTCTTTGAAGACCCATACCCATATCTTTTGTAGTTGACATCAAAAAAGGGTAGTTTATCTGTTGGTAAATCATTTTCCATCCTTTTTGCTCATGTATTTTGACACCTAAGATACATTTTTCCTAGCTATCTGTTTGAATTCTACAAGTTCTTTCTTTCCAGACAAAGAACTAAGTGCAAGCCAGCCTTCTGTTCTACTATGTTGTTAGAGTGTGTTCCTATTCCTCACTTACTGTCTGCTGCTCAAAGCAGGTTTAAAGGAGGAAGAAATGGTCCTGAGGAGTGGTAACGAAGGAGGTTCTTCCTATTGCTTTACTAACTATAGATCCTGAAAGATATTTAGAAAACTTGGAAGGGTACAGAAGAAGAGGAAGAAGTGTGTCAGAATGAAGATTATGAGTTGCCCACAGAACTGGAGTTTGTCTTTGCTGCAAAATTCTTTTCATACGTAGCTACTGACTTTCTGTTTGTTATTTTTGCCACTCTGAATTTTTCAGACAACCAGCTGAGCCAAGAACTCTCTGAAGATTGCTTAAAGAATGGGACTTGCCTATACAGTAATTCCTGAAGTGTCACTTGTTTTTCTCTTAGTATATCACTTTATTCAGTCTCAGATCTTGAGTAGGCAATCTTACTTGGGTAGAATTTGAGGAATTTGTGTGCTTGCATGAATTACATTTTTTTGGAGGTTAACAGCAAGAAAACAAGGAAATGTCCAAGGTGTGAATGTCACACAACTGTGCAGTACATGGTCTCTAGGAGAGATGCTCCCTGAAAAATGATCCTCCTTAACAAATGACTTTTTCTATTGCTGTGCACAGTGTCAGTCGATCTAATTCTTTCAGGATATGGTTGTACACCCAACGTACATAAGAGGTCTATTATATATCACTAGGTTACAAACAGAAATGTTGTAGCCTATCTTGCTTTGAATATTGCTGCCTGTTCATGCTGCACTCCTATATTTAGTCAGTACTTTATGGCACAATTTATGAAATGGGCATATTATGCATTTTTAGGTTTGCTTTTAGTGGGAGAAATGACTTATTCTTTAAGAACTTTTAGCATGGGTCTTTTTATCATGGGCCATTATTTCTAGGTAAACTATATTATTAACCTGTGTTCTGAATAGGAATTTTCAACATTAGTTGAAATGTTAAAATACCTGTTCACTGACTGAAGGGTACATTCAGGTATGTGTGATCACTGCACTCTTTCTCAGAGCAAATCTTTCTTCATTTGATACCCTCCTAGCTAAAGTCATAAAGGCATCAACTTCGGTGTTACAGGCAAATCAAAGATCTTTTTATTGTAGCATAGCAGTTGCTGCTCTCATGTATTCTTATTTTCAGGAACTGAAAGCTGCTAACAATTCTATTACATATAATACAGTACATTTAAATATTTACTCGGTAAAGAGATTATTTCTAGCAGGCTAAAATCTGTCCAGAGGGAGTATTTGACTGGGCTTTCTGGATCTTTTCAGGCTATAATGACTTTCTCATTCCTTCTCCCTTCCATATTTCTTCACTATTTGGGGCAGAAGCTAATATTTTGGATCTATATTAAACCACTCTGAATCAGACTCCTTAAAACAAGCCAAATGTCTCTGGGGCTGCAAAAGTAAGAGCTCTACTTGTGTCTTGCTCCCTTCGTGGAATATTAAAATATGAGTATGTCATGATACTCAGTGGTCTTTTTTCTAATTTTTGGAGGCCTGTACATGTTTTTGAGGTAGAACATCTGTTATATCTTTCTGCCTTTTGTATGTGGAGCAGAAATGCCTTTGCCTTACTAATCCAAGACAGTATGTTTTGCATACCAGAGATTCGATTCTCTAATGTTGTGGTAAAACCACCTACAACTTCTTCCTTGTCTATACAAGTGGGAGTTGGAAGAAGTAGGTTAATTCTCAGCTCAGCCACAGAAATGCCTGTACGATGTTAATGAGCCAGTCAACTTACTGAGCTCCAGTTTCCAAATTTGTAAAATAGGATATTATTAACTGCCCATCTCAGATTCAGTAACGATTTTAAAATGCCATAAGATTTGGAATTGCTTTTTTCCAAAAGTACACGTGACTAACAAAGCTTTTTGGAGAATTTGTTGCTAAGTTGAGCTGACCTTTCTCCCCTTAGCTATGTCTGCATTAGCAATAATTCTGCCTACAAGAGAAGATTTGCAGAATGAAATGGTTGGTACTGAGAGCCTCATATTCAGAAAAAAGGGTTTATTTTGGACTAGTTTTAGTCTGATCTCATGGACTGAATGTTTGGAATGCAGTAAGTAAGCTCCTGGATCATATCTTCTCGTCCAGTTTAATCAAAAAGAAAAGCATTTATTTGTTCCAAGACCACTCCACAATGTAAGTTAAACACACTGTAAGTGCAGGTGGTTAGTACATTCAAAAGTACACTGCTTTTTGTACATGCAAACTCAAACACTAATGTAATTGCACCCTTAGCCTCTTATGGGAGAATCAAATTTGACTACAGCAGATTTTTTCTGTGTTCTCACAGAAGTCAGAGAGTATAAATTTCACCCTTTAATAAAAAGACTTAATTCAAAGTATTTGGTTCTCTCGGACCAGTCAGACCAGTCATCTGTGATAGCTCCCAACAGTCCCTCTCCCGCAAAATCCCAACCTTGTTCTGGCAACAGATTCCTTCTCCAAATCTTTTTAATGCCAGTTTTGAAAGGAATTTTTCTAAGGATTTCCATTTTTCCAGACACTGCTTTTCTCTCTCTTCACTCCCTTACTTAGGTCATTATGATATAAGTAAAAATCTTGTGCAGGACAGAAACTGTAGTTTCTTTACAGCTCTGTGTCACAGGTGAAACTGCTACTCCTTTGGAGAAAGCTATAATGAATAAGGAATAAAAATCATTGCAGCTGCTTGTTTTGAACACAGGGAATGCAGTAGATCTGTAGGCTTCAAGCTGGTGAAAAACAGAGAAAAGCTTCATAACTCTCACAATCATAATAAAGGCTGGAAGTGAGGCAGGGAAGAAGACCTGCGATAAAATCCAAAATATGTCATTTGCAGACAATGGTTCCCCCTCAACTGTGATGAGACCATTTTGTGTATACTTTCACAAGGATAATGAGGTGGGAATATGGTATTCCATAGAAACTTTATGAAAGAGTTCTTGTCACACACAGAGAAAGGAACTGAAAAGTATATTCATATTTCAGTCTGTCTGTCTTGGAATACCGACTGGAGTATAACAATAACTAAGCATTCATCAGCTTGTACTTGGGGTTTCAAAGTAGTCCAAATCCTGTGTTTGAAACAGTCAAAACGTGTATGTGAAACTATGTAGAAAATTACATTAGTAAATTTATATGTAAACTTTAAATAAAATCTTCTGACTGAGTAATCTTTAAACTCCAACCAATTCTACTGCAGTCTGGGCAGAGTGCCACATTGATTTTCAAATGGGATCCATTCTAGTACCATAATGCAGAACAAACTAAATCTGTTCATTTTTAAGTAAAAAGCCAACAGATTGTTCATACAGGTTGATATCTGACTAAATAAATAAATTTTAAAAAGTATTATTAATACATGTTCCAATAATAATAATAATAATAATAATAATAATAATAATAGTAGTAAAAGGCTTAAAGGGCAGATGTTTGTATACACATATATATTCTACTAATAGCCCTGAGCCTGGCTTTACAAAACGCAGTTATAAGCAGTTATTATGTCACTAATGAAAAAAAAAAAAAATCATCATCATGCCATGCTTACTTGTCAGATGCAATCCCATAAAGCTTAGTGCATAAACATGCCAATGAACTCTTCATATATATTCCTGTTAGAGAAAACATATGTAAAATTGTTAGCACAACTGCATGGATTGTTTAGAAAGAAAGTTAAAAGAGACTTAATTCTGCCTCCTTGTACGCACCTGGAATGGCAGGATTATCCTAAGGGATTTTTTTCAGTGTTTCACTTTTTCATCTCTTCATTCTAATTACCTAAAACAACTGTAGAGAGAGCAAGGAACTGCTAACAAAGATTGCCATCATTCATGCAATGGAAGCTGCGGTTGAGCTCTCAGGATCAGTTGATATGAGTATTAGTTATCGGAGTATCAAGATTTATTCTACAGTCAGCATAATACAAAAATAGAACACAAAAATTTCCAAGCTTCAATACTTACTATTAAATTTGTTCCACATTTAAATACTTTTTTCAAATAAGAAAAAATATACAAGATTTTAAAAAATTAGTTTTCACTTAATATGCTGTTCAGGAAGAGCTAATAAGAGCAGCGGGTTCAAACTTTGTAAACCTTTTTTTACGCTATTAGGTATCTTTTTCCTTACATCTATCTCTTTTTCCTGATAAAATCATCCTTGCAATTTGTCAGGAATCTTCCAATAAAAACTAAGTTTACAGGTGCGGTGAAAAATTATTAGTATTTTTTTGAGAGGTCTGGCTAAGTTTGTCCTAACAAAATTTTGCCTAGAGGCTAGCAGTCTATGATGGTTTCCAACCCCCACTTCCCAGCTAAGGTGATACTGGGCATACCACTCCCGCAGGCTCCACCAGGAGCCATCTCTCTATAGCGTCAGCTGTGGCAGTTAACAAGCTCCCTAAGGAATCCATCCCTCACAGGCATGGGTACTTGGCCTTCTTAACATATTAATGATTGTCTGGAGTCCATCTTCCCCATGAACGCACACCTGGCTTTGTTAACGTTAGAATGATTTTCCTTACCTCTTTCCTTTCTTTGAAACAGTACGTAAGTGGGGTCTCTGCGACCACTTGGCAGAGAACAGGGGTGCAGGGCTGAACCCTGCCCAAAGGATCTCTCACTACGATCACAGCTAATAAAGCTTCTGTGCTGCCTATCTGAAATTGTACTTGTGTTACAAGTCCCGAGGTTATTTCACATCACCTCTTTAATTTAGCAAATTAGGTGGTACATATGTGGATGGCACATATGTGGGTGGCTTTCTAACCAGTTCTACTGGGCACAGACTGATTTATTAGAAACTGAGCAGTTGATAGTGTGTATATGAATACCATTAATTCAGTAAAGATCCTGAAATGCAAAGTTGCTCAGATGTTTGAGCATTCTAGTTGAAGAGGTTTATTATCGCTTTGCAAAATGTTATGTATGTACATTTGCATGAAGAGCACAACTTTGCACATAGCTAAAAATATAAGGTATTCTTGATACGTTATTAGTGCCACTGTGTTGTCTGGAAAAAGCCCAGAAAATGGATCTTTGAGTTCAAACTTTGTCATTTACCCAGCTTTACAAAGAAGCTGGATTCCACACCTTGTTTCCCTTCCTAGCTGGAAAAATTTTGGCTACACTTGCATAGAATGGGTTACATGAAAATAATAATTTAGGTTGAGCTTGAGAAAACTACAGGTATGAGAAGAAGTTCCTCTAATTAAAATCTAAAACTAGAATATTTTGGGGATATAAATGTTACTGGATGAAATAACGTGCTTGCATTTGTTCTTCATTTCTTTATTGATAAGAAGCACAAAATATTTTAATTCCTGATATCATTGGGGTAACATGCAAAGTGCAAGGTGCAATTTGTATTAAATTTTTTTAAATTAATATCATTGTTGCTGATTGTGCATTCATATTTACTATCTCAACCAATAGGTTGAGATAGTATTTCTTTTATATATTCCACACAAATACTCTTTGTCGTGGGTAGCAGCTGTGTTATGGTAAGAGGGGGAGAAGAAAGGTGATAGCTCAGAATTGTAAACCAAAGTGTATGTTAAGGAGAAAGAGGAAAGCAGAGTGAATGAAGCTGAATCTCCCTCTACTCAGCCAAAATGAGATCATCACTTATATGGGTAATTAAAATTGCAAGAGGCTAAGATCATGTATTACCAGTAACCCTTACAGGTGAGGTTCATGCATTGTATTCACTTATAAATTATTTTGCTCTTATTCTTTGTATGCAAAAACTTGCTTTTGCCTTTCCAGCAAACACATTGCTTCTGTGACTCCTAGGAGAAGGAATTACCATTAGATGGTACCTTAGATGATTTTCCATTATTATCTGACCCTCTGCTATGTTATCACTGTCTTCTATTACCGTTACAGGTTCTGTCAGTTCATGGCTTTGGACTTCACAGTGTCATCTGGAGATCAAATATTTTGCTAGGGAGCTGTGCCAGTGAAGAGCAATGATCAAAGATACACAGTAAACAAAACAAATTGCTCAGTTTCTATGTGGTTAAGCTGACTAAGTGCTGTTATTACAACTCTTTTTTTTTTTTTTTCTTCTCTGATGTGGATGCATCAGTGCAAATATTTCAATTTTCCATTGTAAACACACACAGGAGAACCTGAATTCATGTAGGGGACTGATCTCTTGAGTGTGAGATCCAGGCAGCTTAAAAACCCATGCCCCTGTGTAATTTTTAGTACTATTTTCATGTCTGGCATCTACCCCACTTCATCTCAGTCTAAAACTGTCCCTTTGACAGTTTTTCATAGTTATTGTGAAGACCTTTTAATTTTCTGTTCTGTTACAGAATGATGTAATTCATGAGCAGCATTCATACAATTGTCAAATTGTGTTGATACATCTATGTGTATTTGTCTCTCTATCTTCAATCTATCTTCAATGTGTAGTAGGAAAATAAGCATATGACCTATTGTACAGAGCAAACATCTCATGAAGTACAGATGCAGTGATATACATAGTTCAGAAAAAAGTGGCATAACCAAAACCATCTTCTGATGAAATTCAATTGTTATGAAAATAAAATACTTCATACTAGAAGAGCAGTCATAGGACAAAACAAAGTTATAGAAAGTTTTGATAAACAGCTGGCTATAATGGGAACACATAGGAGAATAATATGTAAAGGAGGTGTCAAACCAAGCATGCAAAAGAGAAGTTGTTTTATTCAAGCTTGTAAGGTATTCCTATCAAACTCAAATGGCCTATGCCTTTGACAGCAGTGTTATTTTAGTCCCAAAAGGCACAAGCCTTTTACTGATATCCATTATGAATGAGCATTTAAGAAGCAGTAATACAAAGCCATTATAACTTCTTCCAGAGTAAAATGAAATAATGACTTTTAGGCATAAGACTTCTGAGAATTAAAATTTAAGAGTAAAAAGAAACAGAGGTGGACTGGGTTGGCAAGAAAAGTGTGCAGGATGATGCAGGCAAGACAGACCTTGTAATCAACAAACTGGATTCTATCAATGTGTATAAATACCTGATGGGAAGATGTAGATTCTCAGTGGTGCCCAGTGCCAGGAGAAGAGACAATGGGCACAGATTGAAATACAGGAGCCAAGGAGAAGCTGAAAAAGAAACTCTTGTTTTCTTGGTGTGAGTAATTAAGATTGGCCAAACTGATCTAAGAGTTCACTGACACCAAAAAGGCAAGCTCACACCAGTCTCCTCCCATCCCACTGTCAGCTGCCTGCACCTATTTCTTTGTGCTGGAGGCAGTTTTCAGGCACCTAGATAAACTAGTAGGTAACGCATCAGATCAGCTTGGGGGTGGATGAACACCAGGGCAGAGTTCCTGGCAAAGAAGAGAGAGTACAATGTCCTTTTGGTTAGCAGCAAGCTATTAGATCGTTTCAGCATCTTATTTTGGATGTAGGCATAGAAAACTGCAGAGCCTCTTATCTTTATGAGCAATACAGCCTGTGTGTAGTTTCTCTGGAGAGCTAGTAACACATTATAAGTTTAATAGAATACATTTGTGATATTTAGCAGCTTTATACTGAGTACATTTGATTTGATGAGAAGCAGGTCCAACAAAGGAAAAAAGGAGTAAGAATACAAGGTGTGTCCATCAGTGGCACTCATCAAAGATATTTGATGATCACTGATTAGGTGTGAAACAGGATGATAAATGAATGGCCTTTAAGCGTGAATAGCGCCTAGGTTCAGAAAAAGACATCAAAGACATTTGCATGGTGGTCCCAGCACTGAAAACAAAGAAGCGGGATGAGGAAGAGATGAAAGTCACTCAGGAAAAGGTAGTGGGTATGGCAGAACTGATCCACAGAAATTCGGTCATGGGATCTGAAAGCTGACATGTGCCTTGGGAAGAAATACCAGATTCAGAACTTGCAGCATAGCTGAGGGCTCTATCCATCCTGAAATGCTGGATCCCTGATGCTGACTTCTGGGACAGGTTTCCAGTGAAAGGTTCTGCTTGAGTTAAATCATATTGTTTTTTTCAATTTGGAAAACTTACCAGAAAAACAGTGCTTAGCCTGAATGCTAGCCTTTGAATGGCACTAAATACATCTTTTCTATGTTCAGCTGCTGATCTTAGCTGTAGCTGAAGGATCTTGAATCGGTCAGTTGAAGGTTTCTCCATAAGTGAATCCAGCTCAGGCATCCCATGGAAGCTATGCCTTAGTGATTAAAATGCTGGTCTTCTAACTAACAGTGCTTTAAACAATCAGGTATGAGGGCTGATATAGCCATGTCGTAATCTTTGGGAAAGTGTTGCTTCTGGTAGGTGCTAATGTTTTCTACAGGGAAGAAGTACCGAAAAACTTCTAAAAGTAGCTCTGGGTAAATCCAGAAATGTCACATTTTGCCATTGACTTCAACTGGGTTTTAGTGAGGTCCAGGAAATGCAGTATTAGAATAATTTTCAGATGCCTCACACACCTGAAACACACAGTTGCTAGTCTCTATTGGAGGCTTTAAGCAATTCATACATGCGATTATATTTAATCACTAATACTGGTACTGCCGCAGTGTTTTCAGTAGAGTAGATGACACAGTTTAGTTCCAAGTATGTTATCTCTTCAAATGAGAGATATTGCTGAAACTCTAGCTCTGTTTCAATACAGCATAAATCTATTGTCTTTAATAAATTTACACTGATATAAGCAGATTGTGACATGAAATGAATAATGCATTTCAAAGTTGCCTTGCACATTTAGGCAACACTTTCCCCTCCCTCCTGCTTTTGGAAGCTTTCCTAGTCTAAGGCTGGAGGAATCACTGTGTTCATGTCCAGTTCCACCTGCACAGAATCTGTTAAAGTTGGTGTTACAATTCATAAACAAGCAGCTGAAATAATGGTAAACTAGGTTTCCAGGGCTGAAGTGAGTTTCCCTTTTAGTAATTCAAATAGATGAAAGGTGGAAGTTACTTAATAAACTGGTCAATGGAAAAATTTCTCCAACCATAACAGTAATTAATTCTTCTTGGTCAAAAGCTATTTGTCTAATCATTAATCAACTCACTAATGGGCAGATATTCTCTGGCTTATTTTACATAAAATGAGATTAGATAATCATAATGGTCCCACCTAATCTTCTGTGAATCAGTGGGTAGAACTCTTCTCTTAATCAATCTTGTCAGAAATAATCTCAATATACCTACAAATAAAATGGTTTTTAATCAGAAAACAACATCTTCCAGTGCAACTTTCATTTTTGATTATGTGAAATTCAGTTATTTGTGCAAGCAATGTAAAACAAGATAATTTATTGTCCCTTTCTCTAAGCCTTTTTCTCTGCATCTACGTGGTTCTCAATGCATTTTCAGTTTTGCTTCGTACCTGGGGTTTGGAGTCTTCTTTTCAATACATATAGAGGACTCCACACAGAAGAAGACATTCTGACTTCTTTGAACTATTTGCCAGCAGTCTTTCAGTGAGGTATCAGAAACGTCTATGCTGATTGATAGGCAGGAAACATTTAAACTTTCCTTCTCTGTGGATGACTTTCTCTTGCTTCCTCTTCTCAGTGTCATTTTGCTGCTTTATCACACATATTTTCAATTTCTTCTCTCACCCCTGCCTGAACTCTCAAGTATTCACTACACATTGTCTTCTTTTCATCCAGAGTGTTTCAGTTTATATATCTGAGCAAAAGATGAAAGAATTATAGGTCCCATAAGTTGACTTCAGACATGTTCATTGCTGTTGCGCTTTACAAAGGTTTGGAAGTTCAATAGATGCAGAATCACAACCACGAAGCGTGGAAGTGGTTGTCATCCTACTCCAGCCACAGTAAATAATTTCGGTTTAAAATAATTAACATAAGTAAGTTCCTTGCTGCAAAATCCAGGTAAATGAACAGGAAGAAAATGAATTGAAGAAACAGTGATAAAAGACAGAGTGATGGAAGAGATTAAAAGAAAATGATTTTGAAAAACTCTAACTCTTTTGTAGAATCAGAGACAGAAGAGAACATTGGCTTAAATGCACAGTGATGAAGCATTTCAAATACACAATAAGAATTCTGTCTGTAGAGGACTAAAACAAAAACATCTGTACTACTAAATTAAACATGAAAGACGTAACTGAAGTTAGTGTAAAAGAGAAATGCAAAACTATTTGTAGGAGCTCTGGCTTATGGTTTTTTTTTAATTTACTTTGTTCATTTTACTATTCATTTATCCCTTGAAAGTGGGAACAGTCTGTTTCTATGGGAAACAGATGTGGTTTTACTTTTTTCTCCCCCCCCTGCCCCAAATGTCTAAAACTTAGGGAAACCTTAGTATGGAAAAAGGATGGTGGAGGCTCCAGCTGGAGATGGAGAACAAGTTACACTTTTACCCTTTCTTTTGTTAAATATTCTGTCTATGTTGGAATTGCAAATAGTGGACTTGTTTCTCACTTGAAGTACGGTGGTGACAGGCCTGTGGTAGTCATTATAACATGGTGCAGCAAAGAAATGGGGCCAAAATAAGAGCTTGAACGAAGGAGCTCCAGCTAGTAGCCTAATGGATAGGTCACTCCTAACTTCAAGTCCATGATCTGAAATCTGTCTTCCAAGGACTGTTTCTGCACCTTATCTAAATATTACTTACTGTAAAAAGCATAAATAACTTGCACTCAATTACCTATCTGCAGTTACTCATATTATTCACTGCAAATAATTGGTCATCAGTTTGTAAAGATTTTCTTCTTTGCAAAGAGACCAGAAAAATCTAATGCCTAAAAGACGAAATACTGAAGTGAAATAATTTCTGTGAGTCCAGGATTTTGGGGTTTTGGGTGTGGATGCTGGGGGGGTGTAATTCCAGTAACCAGTTGGTATCTGAGGCTTGGATGTGAAATGTAAGACATCAAAGTTTATGGATAAATTCAGTAGTCATAAAAAACAGCAGACTGTAAGGAGTCTGAATTTCTGCACAGCTTTTAATAGATGCTACAGGGCAAATCTTCAGCTATTATAAAACAGCCATGCTTATTTTGGAATGAAACAGATGCCAAAGCTACAAGAAAAGGGTTAATTTGGTCTTGCTATTGAGGATCTACAAGATCCTCTGAGTTCAGTAACATGGTTTGAATAGCTATGAACAAGACGATTCAGATGATCAGCTGGCCAAAAAGGGTACCAGATGAAAAATTCTTGAGTGCAATTAGTTTATCAGATGGACCAAAGCTGAAAAATATCCATAGTCTCAACAAGACTGGGGGACCAAACCCATGTTCTGAGCTGGACCAAAGCTTTGAAGTAGCAGCACCACTGGTGATAGGATGCTTGCTGGAAATTAAATGGTGGGGGAGGAGTCTGAATCTTTCTAAGCTAATGAGAGATTTGGAGACTCTTTATATGAAGTTATGAAGATGCAGAATTATAGGATTTAAGATGCAAATTATATTACTTCTTGACCATCTGTGGAAAAAAGATGGTTTTTTCTGTTGCTTCTAGAAGGAGGCAGATGGAAATGTTACCTTCAAGAGTGAAGCAGAAGATGAACAGAAATATTTATCATGAAAACATGAAAACTTCACAAGTTTAATTTTACTGATGGCAGAATCACAACACGCAGCAAGCAAGATAGCAGTGAAATTCAAAGATACTATGAGTTACAAATGAACATCTGAGTGTTGCTGTTGACTTCAGCGAATGCAACAGACACACTACTTAACGGGATTTGAAATGGAACAAGTGGCATTATACTCCTCTTTGTGTTCTCATTGCTGGTATTTCATTCACTTACCACTGAATGCCACATTACACAATATAAGTGCATATTTTACATTACGAATACATCATCAGTGAATTTAGTCTCATAATACTATGATGAACTGTTTTCTGTATTTAAACATACAAAAGAATTCTGGGATGATATAAAATAGTTTTGCCTAAACTGTTTTTAAAAGATGAGGTAGGAGGCTGGAAAAATATCTTGCTTGCTCCTTAGAATTAAATAGATATAATCTACCCCATAATATATATTGTGGGATATATATATTTTATATTTTTCAAGGTAGAGTTTCCTGCCTGTATATTCATATACTCTATTCTTATAATAGCTTTTTATTGTATTTCAAGAAAGCATTTTCTTATCTTGTGATATTAAAGGCTTTTTGCAATACAAATACCTGGACACCTCTAAAATGCTTTAAGACATTTACTAACTGTGAAAGCCTTATCTTTCCTCTTAAAGCTCATGTTTATTTTTTCATGCTGCCTACATAAGATTGAATGCATATAGGTCTGCCTTTGTAGAATTTAATGGAGTAAAATCAGCATTTACATTTTGCAATTTTATTTTTAATATACACTAAAATTATTTCTACATTTGATGGAATCAACAGATTCATTATACAAAACTGTTTTTCTTGCTAAAGTTCAGGTGTCCCAGTTTGCTCATAACCAGGAATGGGTCTCTATGCTGTGAGACTCAACAAGCCTGAAAGGAAAGCACCTGCTATCATGCTAATTTCAAGAAAAGCGTTCATAATCCTATTATAACCTATTCTAAAATAAGAATTACTGAGAAAAAAAAAAACTCATGAAAAACTGCTCTCAGGTCTTTCTAATTTATGCATTTTTCAATCAGCTGATCCCTGTTTGCAGTGTTTACGTGCCAGTATAACAACTTTTAGAAGCGCATTATTTCAGCAGTGCCAATAAAGCCACAGACTAGCGTGTAAAACCCTGTGTAAATCATTTGTTGGACAAGCAAGCAAAGATCTTGAGGCTGAATTCATCATTTAGTTGGAAGTGTTTATGTCTTACAGATGAGCAATCATTATGGTTTAGTGGATAATATTTTATATTCGCAACACTTGTAAAACCTATGTGATGCTTGCTGCAAGAAACAAATTATGGGAGGGAATGAGGATCTAAGTTTACATTTGAAACGAAAAAGGTGACCTGAAGCCATAGTGGCTAAGTCATCTTGATATAGATTTAAGTGCTATGCCTCCTTCTATATGCTTCCCTGTGTAGGGTCTGTGTAGCTTGTGTGCCTGAATGTAAGAGAACCTTACCCTTACAGCAGGGAATGTGAGTGACTGTTCTGTACATTAGAAATGTTGGCATGTTTTGACTGTGCTAACATGGATTTGTTGGAGTTGTAACCCCAGTTTCAAGAATTATTTAAGAACAAATGCAGCTAAATTCAAGAATGGATTTTAAAGAGACTATTTTAATTTATAGGTACTACAATGAAAAAAAAAAAAACACCTCTGTCCTTCAATGCCAAAGCACAACAAAGCCTGACCAATTTCTGTGCATGAAGGGAGGAAGAGATGCAGTGGATGATAGTATTGGGTTGCTATTTAGACAAAGTAGTAGAGGAGTAGGTGTGAACCATCAGCCTGTACTTGGCTTCTATCTAATTCCATTGTTCAACAAGAGTACGGATGTAGAGAGCTTTATTGGATGGACACATTTGCTTGAGAAGATAACAAGCCACTATGGACTCCTTTTAATCTTTGCTGGCAATAGCATGGATAGAATTTATCCTAAGAAAGGAAAAAGGATAGACTTAACAAATATTAAAAGTAAGTGGTAAGGAGGGCTGGCATGAGTTCGTCCTTCAAAGGGCAAAAGACTGCCCTAATGTATAGCTCCCAATGTCAGTAGCAAATCATGGTTTAAAAATGTCTCAGATAATGGATAGGGTGTTCACTGGGAAATATAAGCAAGTCTTAGCTGCCAGTATTCCAGCTGACAATGTGAGTGGATACTTGGGCCTAAAAATTGTATATTTTCTTGGTAGATTATTTTTACATATCTAGTAAATCAAAACTTAGATCTGAAGTTTTGAGTTATTATATCTAAACCTGCTGATATACCCTAAGTAATAATAAAACTTGAGGTCCTGAGCTTTGAAGATATTAAATGCAGCCTTTCCTACCTTGTCCTTTGTAATTGTTAGGCAAAGACACACATACTTATTGTTTGTTCTTAAATATCCAGATCAAATCCTCCAGCCCTTTAATGGTTTTCCTCTTTTTACTGAATTCCCTCCACAATTCAGTGTTAGTGAGATACCCTGTCCTCTTTTTCCCACACATACACACTTGATGTAAAGCTATGGAAAACTTCAGTGTTCAAATAAGGCTGTCCTTTCCTCACACTTGAAAGAACTGAATTTGGTATCTATTTTGTGATCGAATATCCTTCCAAGATGTTCTGATTTTATTTTGTTTGCTATCAAAAGTTAAAAATGGCAATCTGAATGATATAGTCCTATTCATGTTTGCACTTAGTAAACCATACAGAAACAAATTAATCCAAAACCTTTCATGAATTTTTTTTTTATTCAATAGCAATTTCCACTGCTACATGTTGAGAGAGAATGTTGTTGGGTTTTTTTTTCCTCTCATTTAAAAGAAAAAGGATTCATTGGACAGTTCTATTCACAAAGGTGGAACACAATACTAAAAAATCCATTTGGAAAATTTAATATACAAATATTTTACATGACAGTATTCAATTATCTCTTCCTTGCCTGACAACTCTTCATTATTGGTAGTGTAAATGGGTCTGAATTACAACCAAGGATCTGAACAGTTTCAGCCTGTAAAAAGTTGATGGGCATGCTTGAATTTTAATACATGTCCTGTATTTCTCTAGTGAGCTTCATCAAAGCTAAGATACAGGCAGCACTTTTCCAAATTTTAATAAGCTAAGACAATTTGTGATAATTTCATCGGTGCTTGGTACCTTAATGCCTAGTGGCTTCTGAGTTCTAGAATTACACATTATGTGTCATCTTTGAAGGTAAGAGGACCTGATTTTGCCAACACATGAAAAAAAAAGATTCCTTACTTAACTGTGAACATAATTTTGTTTTAATACTTTAACAGTTGACACTGATAATATACTGCATGGAAAATCTACCTATTTTGTCTATGTTTTCTCCATAATATTTTTTCAAAGATCAGATAATTAAGGGAAAAAGAAAAAGCTTTTAGCTAATCAATTTAATTGCACCTATCTTTTAAATAGGTATATTAGATATCTAGATGAAGCTCCTCCTGTAGTCAGTGGACAGAACTCAATGGTCCCAAAGAACAATTAACCATCTTCCAAAGGCCAACACAATTGTTGTAAATCTCCTGAGTGTGTCTGGCTTTTTCTATTGATTTTAGAGTATCTAGATGTTGAATTTAGACTAGATGTGTAACTTTCAGAGAGTTTGATTCTGAAAGATGAATCCCATCCTGAGCCTAATAAATGGAATCTCCTACAGTCAGATGACCAAATTGGTACAAAAAACTATTTTAACAATATGACTGAGATGAGCAGAAATTATACAATGAAACAATTTACAAAATAAAAAAATGTTTATGGATATGGTGAGACCACAACCATTTAAGTCAGTCCTTCTCTCTTTCCTCCCATTCCTCTCCCCTCCCTAACCCCATGGAAAAGAAAATATTTTTTTTGCAGAAGGAAAGCCCCATGGGGTAGAACAAAATAAATGCAAATACACACTTTTTTTCAGAGCAAAGGTGCTCATTGTAATCAGTAACGCATACGCAATAGAAAGTACACACTAGAGTTGAGTACATACAGACACAACCTGGTGTTCTAGTTGCCCATCATATTTGTTTTCCTATCCACATGCATAGTAGACCCACGAGAGCATAGCATTGAAAAACCCGTTTTTATCTATTACTATCTCATGGTAGATTAGATATAACTAATATCAGGTGACTGTATTTTTTCTCTTTAAATAGGAATTATTGTTCCAGAGGGTCTTCTAATGTGTTTATTGCCATTCTATATGAATTCCTCATAAACAGCAGCAAGTTTATGCTCATAATATCTCTGTGAAATACAGGTAAAAATGTTGCAGCAGATGTAAAAATGCAGCAGATGTTGACAAAGTCTAATTGACATCAGTACAGAGATGTCTATACATTTCAAGGGGACAATGAACCTAGCAGCCCTTATCAAGTAGGCACTTGCAGTTGTACGCTGAAGTCCCATCGACTGTAGTGGGATTTGAGAATATACTTATACATGTATATAAGCACTTTGCTGAATGCAGATGCGTATCACAGAGGATTGGAAAAGATGTAAGATTCCCGAATGAATATCTCAGTCACAGAGTCATTCCTCTGACTGCTCTGTCTGTTAGCTCTCCAATACAAAGCTTAGGATTAAAAAAACCAACAACTCCCCTAACCCAACAAGTACTCTATATGCTGGCAGGTATGTTTTATCTGACTAAAAGTGTGAGTTCATCAGTTGCTACTGCCATTACTTGTAGTCTAAATTGATAATAATCATTCACAATGTAGTAAAAAAAACCAACAAAACATTTCTACCTTTTCAATGTATGATGTGAAAAAAATAACATTTTCTATTAAATCAAAGAAATTTTGCTGAATAGAAAACTTTCATTTACATCTTCCCTTAGTTAACCCATAAAAGATCTTAATCTCTAGTTTGCAACTGTTCAGTTGTGAGAACAGGGAGAGGAGGATAATTAAGCTTTCAAGCCCTAAGGAGATATCAGTGTGATGTGTTGACCTATGATTAAAATACACCAGCTATTGGAAATGAAATCACTGTATGACAGTCTTCACATGCTGGTTTTGGCTGGCACAGAGGTAATTTTCTTCATAGCAGCTAGTACGGGGCTATGGTTTGGATTTGTGCTGAAAACAGTGTTGATAATACGGGGATGTTTTAGTTACTGCTGAGCAGTGCTTACACAGAGTCAAGGCCTTCTCTGCTTCTCACACCACCCCACCAGCGAGCAGGCTGGGGGTGCACAAGAAGCTGGGAGGGGACACAGCTGGGACAGCTGACCCCAACTGACCACAGGGATATTCCATGCCATATGATGTCATGCTCAGCATATAAAGCTGGGGGAAGAAGAAGGAAGGGGGTGATATTCGGAGTGGTGTTTGTCTTCTCAAGTAACCGTTATGCGTGATGGAGCCCTGCTTTCCTGGGGATGGCTGAACACCTGCCTGCCGATGGGAAGTAGTGAATGAATTTGCAACTGAGTCAGTTGTGAGGACTGGGAGAGGAGGATAACTGAGCTTTTAAGCCCTAAGGAGACATCAGCGTGATATGTTGACCTATGGTTAAAATATATCAGCTACTGGAAATGAAGTCACTGTATGACAGTCTGTGCATGTGAGGCCTCATATGAGTCATGGGGATGCACAGATGTGGACAATAATGTGTAAGATGGAGAAAAGGACAGGGTATCTCCACCCCCAGTGGCCTGCAGTCAAAAAATCAAGGTCTGTGGCTTTTAAAATTTTCAAACCGCGAGTGTGGTAGAGACATTTGGTCCATGAACCAGACTGCATCTATTCCAAAATAACTCTGTGGAAATATGTAAAATACAAATGTGAGGAATTTCAGCACATACTGTTTTAATCCACCAGTTTGCTGTTTTTGCATTGATTGGTAATGTATAACATACTAACAACGTACGTTGAAGCCTACAGGAACACAGTGCATATGTATTGGGGGAAAATTAAAAGGTTGTGTCCTTTTAAAGACAGAATTTCACACAGTGCATTCTAAGATTTACTAGCAGTTTCTCATCAGCAGCACCTACATACAAACCATCATGCTTTAGAAAAAAGGTTTTCCTGTGCACTGAATTTTTAACTCTTCTATTAAACAGCAGAGAAATAACTGTCAGAATAAGAGCAGTTATTTTGCTTCTAGAAGGCATAGCTTTATCAATTAGAAATAGTTACTTTGTCAGCCAAATTTTAAACCCGGGTACTAATCTATGAATTAGCTGCCTGTTGTCTGAGGCTATGTATCACTATGCAAATATGCATATTGCTAAATGACCTTTGTGGTTAAATTTAGATGATCACTTAAGGAAAAACTGTCAGTTTCATTTAATTTCCCCAAAGTCTTTGTCAGTGCATTCAAGGATCTCAGTCACCCCGAAGTGTTACCCAAAGTACACGAATAATTAAGGAGATCTTATAATTGAATATTTTGAAGTAGTTGTTTAAAAAAAATGCTAAAATGCATTGATGACGTGATTAACAAAACAAACTTGACTAGTTTCCTCTTTCATGGTCCCTGTTGCCTCTGTTTGAGAGTTGTTCCTTGACTTGTTTTACTTAAAACTATGCACTATTAGTGCGTAACTATTTTATTATAGGTATTGTTTAATCTGCATTTTCCCTCAGAGACTTCACTCAAATATGGGGGCAAATTTTTATGAAGTGGCACCTCCTGAGACAAATGATGGTGGGATTTTTTAAAGCTAAATGTTCTATTGTAATGAACTGGTTATACTTCTATATATGTGAAAACACAATCCTTTCTGGTTTAGAAAAGAGGAAGTCACAGTAAATGTTTTCATAAGTAATTGAACTTCATTTACCTGGTAGAAATGCACTGCAGCAGTGATATTTACCACATCAGTGATTACAAGGCAATTATAAAATCACACCAGCTTATTAAAATTGATGAGAAATGTTATACCTATACATGATTTGTTAAAAGTATCACTGTAGCTGATAATTTTACTAAGTATGCAGTGAGAAAATTAACAAGTTATGCTTATAGTAAAAGCAGGAACATTTAAATTCTTCAAAACATTTCTTGCTTGCATTTTTTTGAGTGATAAATCACAGGAAAGAACTTTTACAATTAAACTGTTTTTTTCCACTAAAGTTGTAGTAACAGGACCACTTAAGATCAAGGCCTTCCCTTGATCTTATCCCCTGAAAATAGTTCTGCATATTTCACATTTCCTTTAACAGTTTTCTAACAACAACAACAATAGCTGATATACTTATACTTGTCTTTCTGGTTTAGACTAAAATTTCAACTTTTAAAATATGCATCTATTTAGATAGGTTTTCTTAAGAAATTGCTTGGGCTCTTCCATGAACTTAAATAAACTAAAATTAATTTTTACTTCAGATATGGTTTATTTAAAGTCTATTGAAGCTCATAGGAATGTTTCTATGGACCTGCACTGGCTTAGAACTTCAGTCAGCAAAGTTTTTGTGGTATTTTAATTGTTAGGGTTGCCGAATTCAGTAGCCTTACAGCGGTGAGGCTGCTGCAGCTCTGTGTTCCCTGGTCTAGCCTGCAGTGAGTCTACGCATGTCAGTTTGTGAATTTGTACAGTGAGTGTATTGAAAAAAAAGATTACTGATGAAATTTTAATTAAAAAAACAGTATTCAAATCTATATCTGAAAATATTCTGAGTTATGTTTCTATAAATGCACAAGTGCTCAGCCAAAGAGCAAAAATATTAGCAGTATTACCTAGCCAATATCCAGTGTGCAATATTTAAATTTTGAGTCATTATTCAAATTATTCAAAATTTTTATGACAGCTATTGTACAAATTTAAATAACTAGCAAATTGAAGGAAATTGTAGTTTGCTCCTAAAATTTCAAAAGCAGAAACAGCAGCTAAACTAATTATTCATCTAATATGTAGCTAATTCAATTTTCATTCCGAATTAAGTAAATTAACTAGAGAAATTAACATAGAGAGTTCAGGAAAAAGTAGGGAATGATGCTATCTAATAGTTTCCTTTTAAATTTACTGTTAAATTTGTTCTTCAGTCAAGAGTTATAAAGGTGACACCGTGTGGTAATAAAGAATATTGCTCCAGTATTCGCCACCAAAAGGGTGTTTTAAACTGCCTTTTCTACACATACAAACAGAATAATGTCATAATTGAATCACCGATTTGGCCAGTAATCTTTATCTCTGAAAGATACTCATTATACATCATGTTAATACTATTTTAGATTCAAAGTGTCTTAATTTAAAAAAAATAAGCAATCTTCACTTTGCCCTTTTTTTTTTTTTTTTAACTTGCTCTGGGCTTTTGTAATAATTTTACATCTTTACAGTAC
Organism: Pygoscelis adeliae; assembly: GCF_000699105.1. NCBI lineage: Eukaryota > Metazoa > Chordata > Aves > Sphenisciformes > Spheniscidae > Pygoscelis > Pygoscelis adeliae. Next base: position 788,395 of record NW_008824475.1, read on the forward strand.
TAAGTGGATTTAAACACTGCTCCTCAAGTTCAGCTGAATGTTACACTTACTCCTGATTTAGGTGAACACAGAAAGCACAGAAAACCCGAGAATCAGATTAATTGTGTCTGCTCTATATAGGTACCATGTGCATGAATACGCCCTCAAAGGCAATACAGAGCACAGATCATGTAACTACATCTGCAACATACCCAAGGGCTATACCGTGGTATCTGTGTGCCTGCCACCTTCCTTTTTTGTCTATGCACAGGCTAAAAGGATAGTTCAGTGGTCTTAAATGATGTTGGGAAAAGGGGTAGCCAAACTATTGCATGTTTAAAGCTGCTCTCCTAGCAGCTTGATCATTACAGCTGCACAGCACTGAGCCTGAACTGATGAGGTCTCTAATCCTGGTATGAGTGGGCAGGAGTGGTCATGTAAGTTTGAAGTTTTTCTTATTCCCTTCAGTCTTAGCAGTGTACTTAAATGATATGTTGAGATCATATTTACCATTGGGTGTATGTTCACTGCCCTGCATAAGTTATAAGAAGTATGAACTAAGAAGCATATTCCAACTGCTTTCCCCTCATTAGGCTCAGCGATTAAAGTTGAGGGCTAGGGTGAAAGAAAAGTTGCTAAAAAAGATTTAACAAATGGGTGATGAATTTCCCTGAGTAGGTGGCCAGATATCAGCCAAAAAGTTATTAATATTGGTGAAAGCAGTAGTTAAATGGATTCCATCTTAATGAAATGGTTCACCCATGAAACAACATGGAAAAATATGAAATATTGCATGACATCAAGCAATTTATTAAAGGAGTAACTAAAATGTGACAGAATTATAATCATGGTTCTTACTTTTAAAGCCTTTGTTCCACTGGGAGGAAAGATGAAAAATAAAGGTGATTTTAAGAACACTGTAACAACCTACTGAAGAAATAAAGCAGAAAGAGATAAAGAAAGATCTTTTAAGGTTAATATAATTTTAGGAAAGGATTGATAAGTATTTTACTTAAACCTGAGGATTTTTTGTGGTATTCCAATGCCACATTTGGTTATAATAAATGATTCTGTAGTTCTATTTGAGAAATATTATCAGGAAATTTTATGTTGCAGCATTGCATAGAGAGTAGAATAAGTAATGCTATAGTAGGTCTAGGTACTGATGATCTCGCAAAATTCAACATTAAATATCACTCAATCCAATGAGCAGACAACATCACAGGGTGGTATGAATATGATTATGAGTTGATACATATTAATTACAGTTGAACAGTAAATGAAAGAAGATCTTCAAGTCTGTGACAAATTATGGTGGAACGAAGCGAAAACTTGCGAATTAGTCAATTGTACATATGGTCACACTATTTGTAAAGTCAGATCAGTTCACTCTTCTTTCAGTGAGGTATTAGGCAGGTACAAGGGACTGTACAGGTGGTTACTGTGGAGCAGCTGACATACTGGATTTCAGTGCATAATTTATACTTATGCGTATACCCATTCCATGAGGTTCTCATTTTCAAAAGGCAATCTTTCATTCATCAAGGGAACTAATTAATAGAATCAACTAGTTAAAGAAGCTATATAAGACTATAAAAAATGATAAAACTATGAGGAGTCAGCATCTCAAGCAAAAGTGGTGTGGAGAGAACTCATATAATTGGGGTCTAACCTGATGGATTGCCATCTGTGAAGTGCCAAACAAGCTGATAACCTACATGGAATGGAAAAATCGTGTGATCAGAGAAAAAATACTATCTCTCAGAGGTCATATGTAAGGGTAATACGAGAATTGCCAATATTCAAGGAGAATTACATCTTGCCAGGATACTAAAATAAAGTAAAAAAGGCTTTTCTATTTTATATTAAAATAAATATAAGCTGTTCACACCCAGTGCCAGAGTCCTATTCCTGCTACCCGGGAAATGTCAAAACTGGCAGGTGTTGTGTAGGACAAAACCAAGTAAGTCAAGTCAACTTCCTGACAGCTAGGGGTAGTAGAGCATCAACCTCATTGTGAAGTTGTAAAATCCAGGATAGGGCGTAGGGTTCAAGGCTGTTATCATCTTCTCTTTCTCCAGTGAACAGACTTAGTGCCTCAGATCTACTTTTCAAAGAAAAAAATCCAACCACACATTTATAGGCGAGCCAGCAAATCCACAAAAGGAATAGTCTGCACACCTGCCACTGACCTTTATTTATATGAATTCCCAGTCCATTTCAGAAAGAATTCACTGATCCAATGCAACAAAGAAATTGAGTAAATGGCATAATTTACAAGAACCCCTAGTAGCTGCAGCCATGGGAGCAGAGGACAAAAACAACATCAAATCTTGACCTCTTTGAAGGTCAGTAAATAAATAGTGATATAGCACTGTCATGAGGCAGGTCTTAAGGCACATTTTTGTATTGACTTTAAACATTTGACTGTCTGATTCAGTGACTATCTCACATCAAGCCTGGCCAACTGTGCAGCTGGCAGGCAGGAAACTGAATAGACTGGTTGTGCTGTGGATAATAGCAAAGGCTAACACATATACACACACTCACACACAAATCAAACAAATGTAAGTTCCTGAGAATGCAGGCACTTCTTACACTTTTCTGTCACCATCAAAAGAGCAGTCACCAGTATCTATTCTGAATAATGATCTTACTTAACATTTCTACTGATGGTTCCAGAATAGAACAGAAAAATTAGAAGTGGACTAATGACAAATACCACTAATAAAACAGCACTGTCAAGAAGAATTGGAGAAGACAGAAATAATACAATTGAGGAAATGAGTATAGAGTTTCAAAGTACAAGGTGGTGCACTAGCAGTTCAGTAAGGAGCAGCCTTGCCATCAAAACCTCCCAGCTAAGCATAGCAGCTGGAAGCATCTCTGTGCACTAATTAGTCATGGAGTGACTACTGCTGAGATGCAGCTGCAAAAAAGAAAGCTTAGGTATTTCAAACAGGTGAAGTATTTATCAGTGCCAGGAAAAATCTAATTAAAGTCAGACAGTTTTAAATAGTTTAGGCCTGATGAAATTTACTGCAGGATGCTTAGAGAATGGGTGAAGTGCTTTTAATGCAGTTAGTGCATACCTATGAGGTTAGGAAATGTATCAAAGACTGGAGAAATCATGTCCTCTTTAAAAAGTGAGTGTGGTTGGGCAGAAGAAAGAGGGATGATATCTGGATTCTAGCTGTTGAAAAACAACAAAATAACCAAAATTTATAAGCCTCAAGAATTCTACAGGTAACAGATCCACGTTACTTTTCAGGTACAAATTATGACAATCTAGCTACTTTTTGTGTTAGGCTAACAGGTTTGCTAGACAACCAAATCAAGTATCTTTTGGTTATTTTCTAGTCCAGGTAACAAATGTGGCTTTAGCTGTCCTTTAACAGTTTGTCAGAGAAACTATATTTTCTCTTCTTGAATAGATGTAACTAGATATTCCATCTTAAAGAAACTGATAATCTCAAATTAGGCATCAGTGCTCTTTGGGGCAAAGAAGGCAAACCCTTTTCACTGTAGTTTCTAAGAGGTTTCTCTGGAAAAAGCACACTTTTCTATTTTTTGCTATGGGCTCATTTCTATTTTAGTTTACTGACTGTGAATCATGCCTCCCAGATGATTTCCAGCATCTGTGTACTCTTTGTTCATAGAGCATAGCAGATGCTTGTTTAGACCCTTAAAGGTGTGCTGTTATATGTTGTTCTGCTACAAGATTAGAGTTAGGAATAGTCTTCAAATATCACTTTGGTATTGCTCCTGGGAAAAATTCTCCATCTATGTATGTGGTTCAGGCAGCTGGTATACATGTAGGTTTGAAGCTCAAGATACCAGTAGATCAGTCTGGGGTTCATTTTCTGCGTGATTTCTAGCAACTTCAAAGGAACACGGTTAGTCACTTGAGGGAAAAGAACATTGGAAAGTTTCGATTAAATGTATTTAACTTCTTTTGTTGCAAGGTGCTTTCTATTTCTTTGTGCTTTTGCTCTTGGAGGTTTTGGCTGCTGTATCGTATATATATAGTATGCACACTGCTGTGAAAGTTCTTCCCCAGGGTGCTGTTCAGAGCATTTATAAACAATTCTTTTTCAAATCTGATTTTTAGATGAGAGTATCTAAGAGTAGCTAAGAACCACTAAGCAACAGTAGACAGTATCTTCCTTGCAGTTAAGCATACTCAGCTAAACTGGGTGATTTGGGCCTGTTCTTGGGCTCCCCACAGCTTTAAACACTGATTCCAGCTACCAGTTAACCACATGCGTTTCCCTTTGTGATTTCATTTCTCACACATTTTATACCACATGGAATTTCATACCACATTACCACTTTTGTTGGAACAGAAATTTACTTTTTTGTGTCCAAGACAGAACTCCAAACATTTGAGTTCCCTCCTCCAAAGCATAGAGATTCCAGACTTCAAAGAAAAGGTCATCAGAATTTGTTTTGTACTCTAAATTCTTCAAAATTACAGTTATTTTTGCAATAGCAAAAAAACACTCAAGTAACTTGGCCAGACAACATAGAATACCTTCAGTAGTACTTGTCAGTGGCAGAAATCTAACAAGCAAAATATCAGCTCACACTGATATTTGAAGCTTGGCAACTGAGAAAATGAGCTCTGATAATAAAGAGACCTAAGAGAATCTTAATGACAAACAGCAGTATCAGTCCCAACTGTAACTATTCAATGCTGCATCTAGTATTCAGATCGCACCTGCTAATGGAAGCACTTTCTAAACTAGGACCTTTGATGACAAGCACATGACAGCTGATAAATGAATTCAGCCTCCTGTGTGTGGCCCTAAACTTTCCATATCTTACTGCTGTCATCAGTCTCATGACCTCAGAAAAATACTATTGCCCAGAAAATTAAAAGAGAGGACTTAAGAAATTAATGAAAATCCTTTACAGGAGACAGGTACAGCTGCATGCTGCAATTCCCACACAATACTTACTCGGGCAAGCTGCCTAAGGTAAAGATTGCAAAATGGCAGTAGAGCTGCTTAACCCTTTGTAAAGCCTAAGACAACATTTGTACTGACTCATGAGTCACTTTAGGAGATCGGTGTCAGGGCCTTGAGTGATTTTCCCCTGACCTTCCTGGGGGTTCGTCTGCCTGAGCTCAGGGCCAACTTAGAAATAGTACAGCTGAGGGCCTTGAAAGAAAGAGCAAGCAGACACATCCTTGGAGGCTTGCTCCAAGCAGGTCTGCTAGGAAGACTGAGCTAGGGCTCCCTCCACCTTCGCTTGGGGCTGCTGAGGCTCTTTTAGTTGATCCCTGCCTGAGCCATGCTGCAGCCATGCTGTGACTGTGCCCTGTTGATCCAGATCCTGACCCACTGACTCGACATCTGAGCTGGAGCTTGGCCCTGCTCTGTCACCACAAACATCCCTGATGACAGGGGCTGTGGGCTGCCCACCCTGGCCCTGCTTCCTCACTGGGGGTGGTGGGAGAGGCCCTGGCTGGCAAGGTCCTGCCCTGCCAGTGCTGCTCTGTGTATGGGCGTGCATCTTTGGGGGAAAGTGTAGGGTGAGAGGGGTGTTTGTCATTTTACTGAATAGCCTTTAATATGTGGACACTCAGAACCTCAGTGATTATACGACTCTTTGCAGTTCTTATTTTTCTTCACAGTTCTGAAATCACATTATGGTATCTTGTGCCAAGCAAACTGTGCTTTCGAAGCACACTTGAAAAAAAAGTTTTTGTTCCAGTTCCTTTAGGTATTTCTATTACATCAATTTCAATAATAATAACAGATTAACTCACTGCTGCAAAATTATTGGTGGGAATATATTGCTGAACCTCTCCCAAAGTTGTAGAAGCTGTACAACCAGTTTTATCAGCTTATAGCTCAGCCTCAGCCTGGTGATAGTTTCACTTCCTAGCATGTTTCCATGCTGTTGATAAAGTTGTTTCTATAGTATTCATATGGCTGGAAAATTCCACAACTCCTATGCTAGTACGTCCATCTTTCAATGACGTCTTCCACACCACATATTGCCTTGTACTGTGATTATATTTCCTAATTCACAGATAATAATTCTAATGGTTTAAGAAAAGCCAACATGTTTGTATAAAAGAGCATCTTTGCCTACTTCCCCTTAAAAATATATCCAGATTGTATTCATGGGTACAGCTTGTGGACATCCTCAAGGACATCTCCCATGGGATGAAGAATGTCTGGGAAGTGCCATTACAGAGACAAATGAACTGTTAGCTCAGCTCTGTTCTAGGGTCTGAGCTGTGGTGAAACAGAAAGGTGAAGTAAAATCCAGTCATATAGAGAAAATTATCTGTGAAATATCTATAAAAACTAAAAAGGAAACAGTAGTTTCACAGATCATTTAAAAGCTCTCTTTTCTACAAAAGAAAACTAATAATTCCTTTCTTGAAGAAGAGAATTTCCACCATATGTTTCCATCTCCAGTTCCTCCAAAATACAGATGTGGATGCAGAACTGCACATTATCTCTTCTCTGCTGAGATGTTTCAGCCCTATAGGAGTGCTTGCAGGCAACAGGATGCACGTCACACTTTCAGAAGTTACCTTCCAGTCCTATTTCTTCAGGAAGTTTTACTCCCTTTTAAAGTCAATGGAAGATAACTATATAAAACTGAAAATGAACTATTGAAAAAAGTTATTTTAAAACTCTATTTTCAATTAATAGTGAGACATTTGCCTCCTAGGATCTGGCATTACTTTGTAACTTGGAAATACTCTACAAACCTGTAAGTTTCTCTCACTTGTTTGTTATTTCTGTGACAAGTAGCTCTACAATACACATAAAAAATGAGACAAAATCTTTTTATAGCTGACTATTCCCAAGAACTTGGAAAGTCTGGGCTCATGTTGAGTCCAGATTATACGCTGAAGCAAACACACTTTATGTAGTCTAACACAATAGATTCAGATTGTGTTGCAGTGACTTGCAATGAAACAGTTAAGAAAATGTTTTTGTGGACCTAAATATTATTCTGTTAATTCTCATGCCTAAAGGTTAAAGTAGGTTCTGACAATGTAGGATGGGATCACCTCACATAAATGAGCTGGGATAGATTGGAGAGCATATTTTCTGATCTAGAATATGACAAATATACCTAAAAAATATTGCATATAGAAATACCTTGCTCTTGCATATAGAACAAGGTATTTCTTTGGCTGACAAAAAGGCTCTTTTGGCTGAAAAAGGCTTCTAGCCAGAAAAGACTGTGGCTTCATGACTTCCTATGTAATGTTGGAATTAGGATTCCAGAACATATTCCTTCAGGTACAATAGTTAACTTGGAGCTAAATCACAGTTTTCTGTGTATAGGCAACATTCAGAACCTACTATGATATTCCTCTGCAGTGTTCTCCCAGTAGCTGTTCCTGTGGTTAAGCATCCTCACTTGCAAAGATATTTGTTTTTTTCTCTGAATTTCTCTGTGTTCATCTGTAGTGAATTAAACTGAAGAGCTGTATAAGCACTCTTCTAGCTGCTCAACTCATCTCCATCCTTTAAGATAAACAGACAGAGCTTCTTGAGGTTTTTTTTCTATAACACATTTTAGGTCTTCTACTGCTTTGAGCAATTCTTTTAGTGCTTCTTTCATCTGTCATCCTTACAACTGTAGCTTACTCAGAATCAGGGCTTTGAGCTCAGGTTAGTACTACAGCAGCTTCTCCCACCAGATATGGGAGCATTACAATTGCATGTTTCCAGCCTGTCAGCCCCACGGAACTGCCCTACAGCACTGGTGGGTCAGCTCTTTTCCTTGGCACTCACCATTGCATCCCCTTCTGTTATCACTGGGACTAGGGTCCAGGTGTGTTTCTGTGCACCACGTGTTGAGATCTCTGGGGAAATATTCAGATGTTCAGATTGATGGCAAAGGAGAAGAGACTGAGTTGTGTCTCCATTATCTGAGTCCTGCCTGGGGAATCTCAAACTCTTTCTTTCGTTCTGTAAGAATGGCCTCCATCCTCTGCTCCCAAATGCACATATTACCATATTGAATTTTTCCTTCATTGACTGAACCTGCCTTCCTTGATCACTCATTGAGTCAACAACAAAATTTATCAGCACTGACTGCATTATTTTTGTCCTCAGCTCTGTAAAAATATAAATAAATGTAAAATCAGTCCTGGAAAAGTGTGATGAAAGAAAAATAGCCACTTGGTGATATTCCCTATTTACATTGCATGTTGAGATCTATTTGTTACTCAGCTTTTAATCCCATTAGTATGTGCCTTGATGATTTTTATCAACTGAATTTATAATTTCATAAAAATTATACCAACTTAATTTGACAAGATCTATTTTCCATGTACCCATGTTGATTAGCAGTAATTATATTATCCTCCTTTAGTTGCTTATTACTTGAAACCCGTATCAGGCTTTACATAATTACAACAATCTCCTAATACTGGCAGCATGAGACCTTTCACTGATGACACTTAGATTATCTTCCCCATGATAATGCAAGGTGGGGGTTTTTTTCCTCTAAATATTCCAGATAGATGCTTAAATACCTATTTATACCATTCACTAAAATGTTATGATAGTTGAACATAATAATGGACTGAATAATACCCTGTCTCACATTTTATGTGGTGAAAGATTTGACCAGAAGGTTCAGAATTACTTCAGTCTGAGTTATCACTTCCCTGGAAACTTGGGGCTTTTCATATTCAAAAATCTTTCTACAAGATTTCAGTACATTAAACATTTTTTTTCCTAACAAAGGAATACATTCCAGGCCTTATTCTTTATTCCTGAGGATTCTTACATTGTTGTATTGGAAGTTACAATCTGAAAGAGTTGATGACTAGATTTTATGTAGCCTTTATGCAAGCACATATTATATAAGGAACAAAAGAGCCCCACTTACTGCAAAGACTACAAATCAAACTGACCCTTAGTGAATGTTTTTCAGATGCACCTCCCAGAAAAAGCAACTGGCCTTAAAGTAGGGGGGTAAGGGGAGGACGGGGGATTGAGGGAATCTTAGTTACCTATCATCTCCTTCTATCTTTTTTCTAAGAATTTAAGGTTTATCATACTTTCACTATTGGACTTCATACATAGTTTAATATCTTCATGCATTCAGTAGCTAGAACGTACTTTGAAAATTTGATTTTATTTGTCTATAAAGTGTCAGGTCCCTGGTATGTTTTGCCTACAAGATACAGTTCAGTGAACCTAGTTGCATCAGCTATATGTTTAAAAACAAGAATTACCTATATTTTCACACCTACAGTAGACAGGAAAATATTTTTCTATATCTTTTTGTAAGCAGATATCCATTTCTGGCATTCAAAATACCAAAGGCACACCTGTGTAAATAATACAATGAAGAACAAATTCAGAAATTAAAGAACAAAGTCAACTGGACATTTTTATCCTCCGTGTACTTATTTGGATTAATTTTGTCCAACAATTATATTGTTTTGTTTCCAATTAGTAAAATAGTTTGCAATAGCCTAGGTCCTCAGATGACTGAAGAACTGATATTCAAGTGAATTTATACTTCTGCTTCTGATTTTGTTTTGCTGTGATTTTATTTTAATTATAAAATATGACCAATTTTGCTTTGTTTGTCACATTCCTTCATCAATTTTAATTAGTGAAGTCATAGCATTTTTAATAGTAAGAAGCCTTTGAACACAGTGAAAAATCAGCATCTATAGGATAAATGAAAGTCTTTGCAAAGTTCAGAGGCTCTAATTAGAAGATGAAAGGCCAGAATAAATGTTAAACACTTAATACTGATCCTATAGATTGATGTCCCCTGACTTTTTGAAAAGAGTATCTAAATTTACTTAAATGTATATCAGCTTATCAGGAACTTTGCTGCTGTTCCTGGAAAATTTGTTTCTTTTTCTGAACAACAACTTTATTTAAAGTGTTTTGTTTAAAGATCAGTGAATATTTAATATCCTTTTCTAACTAGTTTCTTTCCTTTGGAAGATTCCCTTGAAAACCAATCTTTTTTCTGAGATAGGTCTTAAGTAAGCGATTAAAGGAATGAAGGACATCCATGCTTCTGTCATGTGGTTATCACTGGCCAAGCTGCTATTGGTTTAATGATAATGATTTTCTCAAAGGAAGAAAATAAGTGCTATCTGGGGAATGATTTGCTGGATTTTTATATGGAAGAAATAACTATAATATTTCATATCACCTTTGTATTCACTAAGAACTTTTTTTATCATTCTGTATTTCAGTGAAATCTTTGAGAGATACCTGTGACCAGGAGCTTGGGGTGAAGGTGAGAAATATGTGAGTGCTCCAAGATAATGATTCTTAATGATTTTGAACTGAGAATGACATATATTCATGTTTTAATGGTTAGTCTTCCTTGATCTTTAGTGGTTTGGTGTCATAGGACATTAAGTTGATAGGTAAGTTTCTCACATGCAAAGGCAGAACTCCTGTCTGGTTGTAGATGCAAAAGACCTACAATTATATGTAGGAAGCAAAATGTAGAGCATATTACAAAGAAGAAGAGCTGTGGGTTAGATCCTTAGCTACTAGTGGAGCACAGTGATTGATACCAGGTAGGGACATGGTCCTAGATAAAAACCCCTATATATAAATCTGATAACTGAGTGATTTTATGCTCTCTCAAATATTATTTGGAAAGTTTTTATTTTTCATGTAATTGTTTTTGGAAGATGGTGGGGAGGGGTGTTAATCTTTCTAACTTCTGAATCCAGAGTAGCACATCTATCTGGGATACTCCAAAAGGGAAAATAAAAGAGTCTATGCCTGCTAGAATGTTTTGTATCGAAAAAGAGCTATGTAGTGGTTAACACATTATTTTTCTTATTTTTTCCCTGCAAAACTTCTAAAGGGAAAATGACTAGTAGGAAGAAAGAAAATATTTATTGAACTTTTGCGATGGCTATTAAAATTCAATACTTCAGTTCAAGCTGAACTGTATGTCATTGTATAATGAAGCATCTTGAATCATCCTTCGTAGGTACCTTGAACATCCCTTTAGTAGGGTGGCAGAATTTGGTGTACAGGGAGGATTCATTCCCATACCAAGTGTTTGAACACTGTATAAAGATGCAGGGTGACTGCTGCTGAGTCATAGTGGTTCATGCATCTTATTAAATTCAACCGGAATATAAAGCGAGTTGAACTGGCCAAGTGACAGCATCGTGCCATGGAAAAATAGCTGTATGTCAAAGATGATGTTAAACTTTCCTATGTGTAGAAGTAGGGCTTCTAGGGTGTATCACTTACTCTTAAGAAGTAGCAGAAGGTTGAGCTGTTCAGTGAATATTTTCCAATGCCAATCTTGGCATCCAGGGTAATTGGGACAGTGCTGGGAGATTAGGAGTGTTCAAAATGGAAATATTCTGTGTTTATACTGCAGAATAGTGGGTAATCAGTTCTCCAGACATAAGCTTTAGTTTATACCCTTAAATAGCAGTGGTAGGAAGTTAAGAGCAACACTGGAGGAAGAGATATTGTACATGGATGGCACTGCCATCTGGAGAAGCCTTTTTCACTGCAGTTTTCAGTAAAGATGCTGTGTTTTCAAAGAGAAAATTCCAGGAAGAAGGAATTTGTTTCAGAGGCACAACATTTGTAATCTACAGCAGTGTCATATGATGACCTGCTTACCATTGTCTGCCATGTAAACATGTATGTTTAAATGAAGCTTTCAGGTAGTTTTTGAAACTGGCTTGAACAAGAGAATTTGAAGATATTTAAAATAAGGCTGAAGTAATTGTTAGCATCAAAAAGAGGCAGAACTAGACTTGCTCATGGAATTTTCCATAAAGCAGGTTCTTTTCTGCATGAACAAGGAAACTTATTACCCTGTTTTGTTCATTTCTCTCAAAAGAGAAGACTTTTTTGAGTTGTTCAGAATAAAAATGCAATAGAATTGCTTGCCCTAGATAAGATTTGAAATCATAGAATCATAGAATCATTAAGGTTGGAAGAGACCTCCAAGATCATCGAGTCCAACCGTCAACCCAACACTACCATGCCCACTAAACCATGTCCCTAAGCGCCTCATCTACCCGTCTTTTAAATACTTCCAGGGATGGTGACTCAACCACTTCCCTGGGCACCCTGTTCCAATGTTTAACCACTCTTTCAGTGAAGACATTTTTCCTCACATCCAATCTAAACCTCCCCTGGTGCAACTTGAGGCCATTTCCTCTCGTCCTTTCGCCAGTTACTTGGGAGAAGAGACCAACACCCACCTCGCTACAGCCTCCTTTCAGGTAGTTGTAGAGAGC
>NW_008824475.1:804793-815057 GCF_000699105.1 Pygoscelis adeliae
AACAGGCTTCCCTTCAACAATTCAAAAATTAAAATAGCAAAAAAAAAATATATATATTTAAATTCTTATGCCTAATTAGCTATTCCCCCCATTCTTAAAGTTTGGCATTTTATTTCTTTTTCCCAAATATAACACTTGTGCTTGGAATTTCATCATACCTTTTCTAAGGTCATTTTTTTATTTTGATGCTGTGCTTATAACCTTTCCTGTCTTGGTGTCATGCACTATTTTTAAAGTGTATTCTTTATTATGTATTTTACAACATTAATGAAAGTGTTTAATAGGATTTGATCCTTGATTGTTTTCTCCTCTTGCTCCCTGTCACATTACATTTGCTTCGTCATCTTAATTTGTATTTATGCTCCTTTAGTTTCCTTCTTGCCTCAGGGATTGTTTCCAAGTTGATTATTACCCCTTAGGCAGTTCCTTTTCTCCTGGGGACTGTCCTTCTCTTTTTCTGAGCCCTCCTAAACTTTAACTGACTGGCTAGCTTTACATGAACACTCTACGGTGGATGATCCTTGCTCCACTTTCTTTAATTACAGTTATTTTTTATAGGATATATTTAGCATTTCGTGACAAGCATTCAAGCCAGAAGATGACAAAGCTAAGGTTTCACTGTCAGCTTTTACTCTGTTCTTTTAAAGCACATCTAGTATTATGCAATCCTGATGTGCAAAACCATACTGTTCTTTTTGTTCTGGTTCTGTCAAGTGCAATGCAGGCAAAATGTTCAGGTAAGAAAAAAATTGCTCAATGCAGATGTTATGGACCAAAGGCTAAAGGACAGATCTGATGACATGGCAGATACTATACATCGGTTTATTCCATGAGTAGTATCCCACTTCCCTGAAGGAAGTGTTGAATTGAATGATAGCATTTGCCCGGCTATGTAAGAGGATGTACAAAATATCATGTAGTTCAGCTTTGGTTTTAGAGTGTTTGAACCTACAGGTTCACTAAGCTTTTTCTGGAACTCAGGAATGTCAGACATGCAACACAGGACAAATGTCCCTCTGGTCTAATTTACAGTGGCCCTAATCTGTTGCTCCAGGAAAGAATTGCTATGGCATGCTGTGATGACATATTTTCTCAATGCAAAGCTGTTAGTGGTACAGTTTATGCTCTGAAGCATGGCCTAGTGATGTTCTAGGCTATTTTACTTTACCCTAATGTAACTCTAGATGATGTTCTTATACATGTGGACATCTTAGGCCTGTAGAGCTTCACTGTTGTCTCTGGCAGAGTCTTATTGTGGCAATTATAGTTTAGGGGTTTTTTTTTTTCTTTTTTTTTTCCCCATCTTCCCCTTAACAAAATATATCTGTCCTAAAATGCTCCCTTCTTACTATCTCTAGTGCCATAAGTACATAAAAGAAATAAAAATACTGGTTTACTTCTTGCAGACACTAAATTTTTCAAGCTTCTAAGAAACATCATGGGAGTGCAAACAAATATGATTCCAACTTGCACAGGCATATGGAGTTTGCCCAGGGTCCCAGTTATTGTTACCACCTGAGATCATGATCCACAGCATTACCACCCTCCTGTGAACATGAGGCTTGGATGGACAAAGATGATCAGAAATTAGCACTTGGTCTCCAAGTACCAGGTACCTTCAGTGCATTGGGAAAATCAAATTCCAGAATTTCTAAGTCTCAGTTTTCCCAGGTGATAGTGTTTTTTGTTTTGTTTTGTTTTTAAGGCAGGTCACAAAACTCTTGTTTTACAGCTTCAGAGTTGCTGTAATTCCGGCTATCTAGTAAGAATTAAAGAGGTATTTGAGATCCATGAACGCTGGTAGTTAAATTGCAAATGTAGCTTTCAAAGAGAAACCCATTGCAGAAAATAAAGTTGGCTGCAATCCCATCATAATTTTGAGTATAGTAACAGAAGGAAGTCTGCAACAGATTTTGAAGCCCAAACAGCATCAATTATGAGCACAAAAAATGTCAGAATTGTACTTTAGCAGACTACAAAAAATATTACAAGTGTAAAATTTGCCAGAATAAGCCTTCTGCTTTGGTTTACAAGCTCATTTGAAAGATTTCACTTGAACTTTTTCGTCTTAGAGGTTACATGCTACAATGTAAATTAAATTTTTCAGAAAAGGGGAGAACTGCATGCTTTAATTGATTTATTTTTTTTCTCGATTCAAAGTTTAAAATTCTTGTGGAAGATAAATTAACCTTCTTTCATATCATACAGACTTTTATGGCAACTTATTGTACATCTATGTTTTTTTCCTCTTGTACTTAATTTTGTAATAAGAAACCCTCCTGTAGCCCAGGGGCAGACTTAAGAGGCCTGTGGAGACACAACATTTTTAAACTCCTTATTGCAGTGTAATGGTATCATGGCAAAGAGGAAAAAAATAAATACTTGCCATCCCATTGCATGTTATCATTCTTTTTTTATTTTAAAATCATTATAACAACATATGCATATTTGAGGCATCGCATGAAAGCACGTTCTCAAGGCATTTTTGTCTGTTACATGTAATCTCTATTCTCCCTGACTCAAGCGTCTAGAAGACTGTAATAAATTATCTGTCAAGGAATCAGCATTTTACTTGGTGTCACTAAGAGATTCTGTCCTGTTTCACAGCTCACAGTAGCTGAACTTTAGCACAAGTGGAAGCAGGTTCTGAGAACTATTCCCACTATTACATAAATTTAAAAAAAAAATTAAAAATCAAGTACTTATGGCTTGTACTGTAACAACATCAACTATCCTCATGGCTACTGGGGATTGCAGATGTATGGTAGTATAACCACATCCTGTCCTCCCTCTACCACAGATATTTCTATTTTATTTTCTCTGACTATGGGTGATAGAAATTCTTCTCTTCCTCTTAAAAATATCCCCTTATTGAACACATTTCACTGCTGAGTACAACATTGGACCACTACTGTAAGAAAGATCTGAAGTTTTTTTCCACTTTTGATATTTAAGCCTGTACGAAGCTTTTACCAAACCCATTAAAACTGAAGTAGCATTACTTACTTTTGATCACTTTCCAACATTAATTAATCTAAAAATGTACTTGTTCCTTGTACTTAATTTAATCTTCTTACCTTTTTTTAATCTTTAAAAACTTCTGACTAATATTCTATATAATAAAATTTTTGAATAGAGGTCTTGCTCACCTGTCTATTTTTAGGTAACAGAACATCCATTTACAGAATGAGTCGTCATATCCCAGACGTATTTGTTTGTCATTGTCATAGACTAACATCATAAATATATGTGTTGAGTTTAAAAAAAAACTTAAAAGCTAGCAGCAGAAGAACAAGCTAGAGGTAGATACCGTCTACAAAACTTGGCCTCAGATTTTAAGACTGCAGTTCTGAGGCTAGTACAGGTAGAGGATTTTGAATTAATTTCTTACAGATAAAGTAGAAATTAGTAGAAGTTAGCTCCTTGTCCTTTTTTTAGGGTGTTAGATATGGAAATTTAGCTTAGCCAAGCCATATAGAAATATCTAGTGAATTTTGTGGGCTTTTGAAGAAGATTATTTCCATTCATGACCAGAATGATGAATATACAAATACGTTGTTAAAATGTTCTGTAGTTCAGAAATAGTTGACAGAAATGGATCAATTCTCACGGAAAAGAACTGAGTCACCTAATCCAATTGGATCATGTTTCAGCCACAGGATGCATGTTCCTCTCCCTTTGGATGAACAAGTAATGATATTTTTGTTTCTGCTCCTTACATTTGTACACAAAACTGCTATGGTTAGTTCTTAAACAGAGTTTTCATGTCTTTTACACCAGAGTTTGGTCCTGGCCCTGATCCAGAAAAGTAGAGATAAGAAAAGATTTGCAGGTAAATACTGATGTTCCAAGAGGCCCAGCATGAATGCAGTGAAGAAGGCATTCGAGGAAAAGGTGAAATTGTAAGGATGGTATCTATACCATCAGCTTCTATACTGCTTGTTAATCAATAGTTCAAATGAATTTTAGTGACAAAAAGCAGTTGAAAGTAGAGAATTATTGGATGGCAACATAAACAGCTACATAATGGGAAATGGAACAACAACATGCACATCAGTTGTGTCCCAGCCTGTTCAGAATAAAGTGAAAATGTTTAGCTACCTTGAGTTTAAACTATGGAAAAAAACATCAATGTAAATGCAAATACTACCTCCAAAAACTTGTATTTGAAACACTTTCCCTCCCCCAGGGCAATTAACTAAAATCTACCTTTTTTCCAAGCTTCTATTCATTTTTCCTGCAGAGGAAAACTTCAAATTGATATGGAAATATAAACTGTAGTATAGAGAATCATAATGTTACTACTATTTGAATGACCTATAGATGCTAATCTATGAAGTAAAAAATAAAGAAGCTATTTTGTATAAAACATTTTTATGTCAGTTAAAAGAAGGAAGGGGTTAAAATATTACCCCAGCTAAATCTATTAAACATAAAATGGCTAGAATAGCTTTGACAAGCTCATTAAAATTAATATGAACATTTCAATGGGACAGACTGACTGCCATAAATTATTCAGGAAAAGAAATTATGCCATTCAACAAAGCATGCATATTTTATTAAAATACAAGCAAAATTTTAACTGGTAGCTAATTTCCATTTCACCCTGAGTTACTAGTTTTATTTTGGGGTTTCATAACAAAATAATTTACCATAAACACACCCTGTATTACAGCATTGTGGATGACTTAACTTTATTACATTGTGTAGCCATGGTTACCAGTCACTGAGAAGAAAAGAGACAAAGACTTGACAGCAGTTTATTGTCAGCCAGAAAACCATAAATCAGATTAATTTTATACCTTTTTAGACACGAACTAAGGCTATTAGTTGCTTGTCAGGTTTAGGTGTGTGTATGTGTGTCTGTGTGTGTTCACAGTGTGTAATGTGATAAGGAGTGGCAGGAGCCCGCTTGCAAGATGAGGTGGATTGAGCAACTGGTATAAAGGATATGTTGATAATTCCTGTCCAGTCTATATCTGTCTGTATAATCTAGAAAGACAAAAATAGACAGAGAATTCCTCTCCTTGTGACTTCAGTTCTCCACTGTTGAAGACTGCTGTTATAAAACCTTTCCTGAACTTTAAAAACTGCATTTTAAAATGCTTTAGGTATTTTCTCCTATTAATCCTGCTGGAAGGTTGTGATGGTTAGGAAAGTACTTCTAATTCCCAATCTATTTTTATGTTTATGTTCAGGAACCAGTATTGTGTTTATCTAACTGAAAATAATTTTTCAAATTTTCCTTTTTACTGGCTAGACAAGCTTTTTTTAGTTTCCTTTCAAGATCCCTTCTCCTTTTCCGTGATCTTTTAACTATTTCTTCTCTGCAGAAGGGCTCAGCAAAGAGATTCAGCACTTTAAGTTCATTCTTTTTGAACATACATGAGCAGAACTATGCACCATGCTGCAGAGGAGATCTCCTCAACCTCTTCTAGACTGGCATTGACAGTTTGCTGCCCCTCTTAGAAATATTTTCGCAGTATGTACTGGGATCGTATTTACATTTGGCATGGCAATGATGAGAAAAATGTGAAGCTCTTGATTAAAACTCACAGTACTTATACAGTATGTAATGAATGAATCAAAAAGACTCCCAAGCAAAGCCTAAGGGCAGAATAAATTGAGTAGAAATGGTTCAGTAAGCCCACAGTAGCTTTGCTGACTTTGCATGCTGAGTCAATGTAGTTTTACCTTGTGTCCCTCCTTGTTTTGTTCTAAACCATTCAGCTCTATGCACACTCTTGGTAGCATTTGTTTCTGGAAGATTTTGGAAGATCTTGCAGATTGACAAAAATCTAAGACTTTTAGGAGTTTCTGTATGTGTAAACAGAGACATCAGCTAAACTATTCTTGAAACCATTTGGTTTTATAAGTACCATAAAATCTGTTATTGTATCAGCTTATTTTAAGGCTTGACAGATGTTCTTAGAAAAACTTCCAGATTTTTTTGTAGCATCTTGTTTTCTCTGAGGAATGACATTTCATCAAAACTCCATAAGATAAAAAAAAAGGCGAACATAAATTGGCTATCTCCATTAGTAATTATTCATTTAGCCTGAAAAGTTTGCTAGTTTTTTAAAATGTTTGGAAGTATATGAAACAGTAATCTTCTGATATTATGAGTTTCTTCAGTACAGAATAATTTCCTCTTTCTTTCTAGAAATAAAATACTCCAAAATACTTTTACACATTTGGTTCTATACAACTTCAACCATTTTTAATTCCTTTCTTTAATTCCTCAGGCACAGACATGGATCTTAACAAAGTATTACTGTTAACACTTAGAAATAAGCATTCTTGTTTCTGATTGCATAATATCTGCATCTTAAATGATTTGCATCCCTTCACCTCAAAAGACTCTAAAAGGGGCTAACTCATTAAAAGACAAGCGAATAATGCACAATCTTTCAGGAATTTCTCTTCCATTCTCTTACTGAAGTGACTTTTTATAGATTGAGTTCAGCTTTGAAAATACTAGATATAGTATCTTTGTAGAAGCTCTTCTGCGACATCTGCTGGTTAAATTGGCACTTGCCGTACAAAGCTGGCATGTAATAACAATTCTGGCTGGAATCCTTCCAGTTCTATTAAGCTCTTCTTATATGTAATTAGTCTTCTAATATGTAGAAGACTAGATAGCTTCTGATACGTAATTAATCTGCTCTGGCCACAATCTGACCAAAGGCCAAAATTAAAATGAGTGATAACATTTCTTGAAGTCATACTATCAAAATTGGACTCCTAAATAGAGTGCAATGATGATAAAGGTTATGTATGGATTTTAAAGTATTTTAACAAGTTGAAGAACCAGCAGTTTTTCATTTGGGAAGTACAGCACAAAAGGTCTTAATGGGAACAATGAAGTGGTAGGTGTTCAATGGACGAAAAAGGTCAGTGAGATCTAGGCATGTAAGACGCCACATATGGCTTTGGAAAATCTTCCGTCAAGGGGATATACACATTGTGACATAAAGAATTTATACATATAATGGGGACTTCAAAAGCATTTGAAATTTTTGAAAGACTAAGAATAGGCTTACAATAGTAATGACAAATGGTTGTCTTTCACTTAGAATATAGATAAGGACAAAGTCTTACACTTGCATATTGTTTTATAGAATAATTTTTCTTGCATTTATGATACTTTCATTGTTCAGGGAGAAAGGATGAAACATGGACTTTGCTTTTCTATTCTTGCAAGCTTTACTATGATTTATTACAATATTACAGTAGATTACTAATTCATAACAAGCCTTTTGTTAACCTCTAATAGTATATGAGAAAATTGTTTTCATTATCAGTCTGTATTAACAATGGGATCTCTTCAAATTGCCAGATTATAAATGAATTTTTATTAAAATAAAACATTAATAAAGTAATTGAAGTACTAAGGCAATGTTTTTCAGTTTATCAGAATCTTGTAATGATGCAGGCTGTTGCAAAAACTGAGTTGGGTATTTGGGAGGAGCGGTGTTTGGGAATTTATTTTTTTTTTCTGCAGATTATGTTGTTGTGATGACTGAGAAAGACTGTTGAGTGTTTCCTGGAGAACATGAAATACAATATGAGGAATCAACCTTAAAGTTGCATTTTCTGTTTTAGAGTTTATCTAGTAAACATATTAATGATTCTTCCTCTCTGAAGAAAAAAGTATGTCTGTTCACAAGGAAACTTGCCATTAAATTCTTTCAGCCCCATAACATTCATTGTGTACGATATGATTCAACTCAATTTCAGACCAGCTGAAATAGGTATGCTTGCACTTTTCCAAATGTCTACACTATCTAGAATTATTAGGAGACCTCCTAAGTATATTTTCAGAGCATCATGCAAAGACCCTGTTTCTACTGATATATTAATAATGATTGCAAAATTAATGGGTAGGCAGAGTCATTAGAGAAAATATTCTAGCATCTTCATGAAAAAGGAGACTTTGAAGGAGTCTCGGAACAGGCTGGTACCTGGTATTCAGTATTCAGATATACGTTCAAGCTCCTCTACTGCTTAGAACGAGAGGAGTTGCAGATAATGCGTTTCTTTTGTTGACAACTTTTCCGAGATGCATCAGAGATGCTCAAGAACTTTTTGTTGTGTCTTAGAGTAAAGATTATATGGAAATAAAGGAGTGGTTTCAACTGGGCTATTTTATGCCAGGTTCCTGAGTGCCCCTGCCCTTTCAGGGGTTTAGCTCACTGCACTTAAGACCAGCTCATTGAAATGAGTTGAGAAGAGCTGGAAGGAGCCTCTACTGAGGCTCCCCCACCAAACAGCTCTGCATGTGAGCTCCCTCCCACTTTACTTGGGAGGAGATTTTAAGTTGAGACTCTTGTGCTTGAAGATGACTTTGCTACAGATAGTTATTTCTATGAAAACAGTACTTTTCCCAAGACTATTGAAAGCATAAAATAATTCGGTTTTGCAAGGGGCTTGGATAGTATATTGATTAAATGCCATCTTAGTTTTTTTTAATTAAACCCATCTGTTGTATTCAACAGCTTACTGATCCTGCTTATTGAGCCCCGTTTCACTAAGTAAAGAGAACTTGTATTTTAAATGTTGAATATGCAAAGTCTGCTTTATACCTTTGCACTTCATCAGTCTCAGACGCAGTTGGCAACCCATCCTGCAACAATGCCACAAAGGGAATACACATGTTCCTTCCTTTCTTTTCTGTGTAACTGTTCAGTATTTAGATAATTAGCTTCTGTATTCAGTCAGCCAAATTATAGTTGTCTAGGTGGTTTCTTTATGAGCAACTGGCTTCCTATTTTACCTCATTTTCTATTCAGTTGCCTTCACCGTTTAGCAGAAATATGCAGCATCACCTTTTATTTAGGGGCAGAAAACATACCCATTCTAAGCAATAAAGCTCAGATTTTGCTCTCAGTCCTGCATATTTTTTACAGCCAATAAAAACACATAGCACAGAGCAGATTTGTCCCATATAGGCCATATTCTTTCCTACATTTTGGTTTCAGTTCAGTGAGTCTAAATCTCACTGAGGGAACCCTTTCATTCAGGAGAAAATATTTGATTGAATGAAAAGCAAACGACTGCTTTGATGCTAGATAAGAAATTGGATTTTCCATAGCAATAGCCCAGTCATATCAGCCTGTGACTGGCATTTGCTATTTGGAAAGAAGCAGAATAGTCAGATATTCATCCTTCCATAAGGATTGAGAGCTGTCTCAGTTGACGTTCCATTGCTCCTCCCTTTTCGACAAGGTCTCTTTGGATTCTGCTACAGCTTGATTTTAATTTACTTCAGCCAGAAAGACCTACATTTTGGGGTCTAATTGCTGCTATTGTCTAGTTGCTGTCATTGTTCTGTTGCATAGAAGGCCACATTTTGGTCTGAAACCTGTTTTGTTTGGAGGTTTTGTTTACAGACCATGAACTTTAGAGGGGGAAGAATCTCTTCTCTGACAAAATATTAGCATAAAAAATGTATCTGTATATAAACCTGTTGGTTGAGACCTAACATGAAGGGAACCCCCACCCATATTCCCTCCTCCTGCCAGGAGTCCCTGGGGTCAGGGAGACCTAGAGAAGGAGGGTGCTTCTGGTAGAGCAAAGGAAACCTGGTAGAGCAAAGGAAACAAAGTGGGCAGGCATAAGCATGTTTGCTTTGCATGACTTGTTTATATAAATTTTTGTTAAAATGTGCATTTTAAATATGCTTTTCTGTTAAAATGTTTTTGTGAGCTGAGAAAGTGTGTGCTCAATGATACCATGCTCTTCCAGGAGCTGAAATTACAAAAAAGTGGGAACAAAAGCTATGAAGGTTACCAAGAACAGCTAACAGGGAAAGCCCCAGTGCAAGGCAGAACTGGTGGCAGAGATGAGGAGGGAGAGGAACAGAGGAAAAGCACATCACCAGCCAGCTCAGCTTTGCTGGGCCAGAGCAAGACTAGCTACTAGTTTTAGACTGTGAGTGTTACTGCAAGAAGAGAAAAATAACTAGTGGGCCTAATGGTTACCTCCTTAGAGAAGAAGAACATGAATTGTTGTAGTTATATTAAAAATTGGTTTTTTTTTTAAATCTACCTTATTAGGCTTTTCCCACTCCTTAATAAAATACATGGTTTGTTTACTTACTTGATTAGTGTTTGCCACTAATAAAAATGAGCTTTTAACATGAGCAATTTTAATATAATTTTACCATTCAGTTAATGCAAAAAATAATCTGAAAATCCTAGGAAGAGGAGGCTGAATGCAGTTGTTCCCATTGTATGGGAAACATACTACTGAAATGCCCATA
>NW_008824475.1:815072-826366 GCF_000699105.1 Pygoscelis adeliae
CTAATGTTAATGATACTGTACAATGGAGTATCCAGGTCTTTATAGATGGCTTTTAGTTTTTAGCAGTGTTCTATTCACATATTTTTCAGCATGTTAATTAGAATATTATTTCAGTAGAAACACAGTTGTAGAAGTCCAACCCTGCTAATGCTCTGACTTTCAAAAATTAGATTAGTCTTACTTAGCATTCTGGAAAGAAATGAGTTTTTAGAGATTAAAATACATGGCTAAGGAACAGCACAAATACACCTGGCTTACTATCTGTACCTTCAATACAAGAACCCACTATAATGAATGAAATTGCAAAGCACTATGTTTTAAAACATATATGAAGAAATACTCCTTTTTCCAAATTTGATGGTAACCTGAAAAAAAAACATTACCATGATAGATAAAAGTGAGGCAACAAGTCTGGTAAATTCTGGAAACAGATTAGATATTCACATGCGGTAACACTGAAATCTGTTATGACATTCACAAGGATAAAAAACATTCACTGAGAATATAAAAGTCAGGATTAATTGCTAACAAACCCGAAAGTAAGAAGACATTTCCTGTCTGTGCATTATAATGATCTATTATGCTTTCTTCTGAAGAACGTGGTAGCTATTACTACTGGATGTAGAGTAATCCATATATCATGGAATGATTCATAAGATTTTGATAAAGTATAGTGAATAATTCCTAGTGTTTAAAGTATGTAGAAATATGATTCCATGCTAATTGAGTATGGGATGTGCAAATAATTAAAGTCCTTAGAAACCTGTGCAGACCAGTCTATAATCCTTCATACCTATATTTTCAATATCTCACTTTTCCACAGGAGAAATGTTCACTTTTAGCAAGCGAGGACATTGCTATTATACTTTGCTTTAGTAAAGAGGTTGCAAAGTAACAAATAAAAAAGCAGTCTGATCCTGGACTGGTATCCCTGTCACTTGTTCATCCAAAGATATCACAGAAATATTCACACTTTTCAACCAGAAAGAAGAGAAATGGGGCTGTTAGTTGCCAGTGATTCTGTCAAGTGAACACTTTATTTTGCCACTTAAAACAAAGTTCTTCTGAAAGATCACTTCTGCCACTCTTCCGCAAATAACGAGACAGGAGCTGCTGTTTATCAGCTGACCTTGGAAGGGTCTTTTTCCAGCAGCAAAGCAGCTCATAGATCTGGTGTGTTAAATTATCAGGGCACTTCAGCCTAACAAGCTGAAGTACGCTCCGCCGAACAGGTAATCGTAAAGCAAGTAATGATGTATTGTCTTCTGCAAGCTCTTCTGCAAGCCAATATAGCAAGTTGTCCCACAGGGCCTCTGAAGGGTAAAAATTAGTAAATTAAGATCATTATTCTTCTGCTATGTAAATCTTTCTTTCTTTTGAAAAGCTTTCTAAAGCTGGAGGCTCAGCCCGTGAACTCCCCACCTAAATATGGTTTGGTTTTTACTTTAATGAAAACATCATCACTTCTTATTTCTGATGTAATTTTTGGTAACTGCACTGAGACATGAAGTGAATTTAGTCAAAAGCAGATCCAGCAATGATCTATAACTTTTGGGACTGCATGGGGAAAGCTATCAATAAAATAAAAGGGTTTGGGCATTTCCTAAGACTGATACATAACTCCATACTGGAGCTTTCCAGTACAAACTGAATCTCCTTATACAGAAAATTATATGCTGCTCAAGCACCCCACCGCAACATTATCTCACAAGAGCTTTTGCATTTCCTGGTAAACAGATCACTTTTTCTTTTTTCTTTGAATATCTTTTAACACATTAACTGTTTTGGTTTATGAATATGGCATTTTAAAATGTCAGTTATAGCGGAAACAAATCTTGGCATTTAAAAGAAGTAAATATGAAATATAACTATTATTTATATTGATATTAATATATTATGTATGTATTCTTACCTGATGAATCGGAAGAAATTCTTCTTGTGCTTTGTGGACGGTTGATAAACTTTTCATGCTATCAAAGAAAATGTGTTGAGGAAAGAGAAATGACTAAATGAGTAAGGTGTAGGATATGGGGGTGGATTGCAGTAAATCAGCATTTAAGATTGGTCCTACCTACATAGAGGATTTGTGTCATTATTAAAAACCAGTTAACACCATCAGCAGGTAAAAATCAGTATACAGCTATTAAAATAATGACACTGTCTGTTTACAGCAAATGCATCTTATTAAAAAGTTTATAATTTATGTAATTTTATAATGTTTGATCAGTAGCATTATGTCATGATTGGTGTATAGAATCTGGGTGTATAGAACATCTGTATGGAACCTTCGTACATGAAATGGATGCTAATTTTGAATACTGCATTAACTTTGCCTTGCTGTCTCTGTGTTCGTATTACAACCGTGTGCATACCATACTGTTTCAAGGAAAATAACAGTTTCTAGGTATGCAGTAGCTATTGTTAGGTCTAGAAATCATGCTATGTTTGTAGCTATATTCATTTTACATGGTTCAACTTTTAATTATAAATCACTAATAAACATCAGAATTCAAAAGGCAAGTTCCATTAGAAAGTAAAGAGTTTCTCTTTCTTCCTCTGAACACTGGAGAGAAAGAAAAAAATACTTTGTCCTTTTTCCCTATGACTGAGAAGGAGGAAAGTCTTGTGGGCTTTACTGTTGTTCCCTACTCCATATAGAACAAGAAATTACTTACATAAGCACTGAGCACAAGAAGAGATTAAGTTGTATCAAGTGGAGTTCAGCTCTTTTTTTGTTTAAAAGCTGTAATTTTCCTTTTTTAGTGCCCATATTACTTTTGTCACACACATTCAGTTGCATTACCTGGCTGTTTATGCACAGCTTTCCCTGTGAGACTTGCTCCAGGTTTATACACTGAGCTTCTTTTTTCCATTTGTGAATTAAGAGCATGAAACTCCGACTGGATAAATACTCCCCTTTTCCTGCTGGGCATACTGAGCCTTGCTGAGCTTATCTTAAATACTCTTATAATACAGACTTTATATATTGTTCAATATTTGGAGTGTTTCATATGTACTGAGCTACACATCCAAAAGGTCCGTATAATCATAACTGTTACCTATTCACTTGTGAGTTAAACAACTTTTTATCAGGCCTGTACTCAGTCATCTTGGCAGGGGTGTTCAGTGTGCACAGGATGCACACAGTATGCACTGCTTGGCAGTGCAAAACCGTCCTGTGCTGTACTTATCTTGAGATCTGAATCTGCCTCGTCTTGCGTGCTTCTACAGCAATTCTGCCACCGGACGCGCCCTAGTGTGAAGGTAGCATAACACGGCTAAAAAAAGCCCGCAAAATAAAGGGAATATAAAGCTCTTCCAGAAGGGGGCACTGTTTTTCTTCCAAGACTCAGTTTTCTTTGGCCTCGTTTAATTACGCATTTATCTTTCAACTTATTTTCATTCATTAATGAGAATTTAGCACTCAAAGGCCTGTATGAGATTTTCAAAGTTATTGTAGATGAACTCAGTTACCCATGCATTGACTTCAATCTGAACCACTTTATGCTACATAATGTTAAAATAGTAGTAAAAATGATAAGAATTGAAAATGAGTATTGTCCAGAAACAGTGTAATAATATACAATGCATTAGATCCAAAACATTAAATCTGCCTTTAAAGATTAAATATCTGTGGTGAAGCGCTAAATTCACCCACGGTCCAGCTGCACTGGCATGTGGCCCCACTGTTCTGGTTGATAGCGTAAGTAAAATACTCTTAGCGGTCAAAGCAGTTTGCTAGTCTGGAAGGCCCTTCAATTAGCTAAGTCTTTCTGAAGCAGAGGATCACATGCTATTTTGCTGTTAGACAGCCATTAGACATAAAACTGCAGCAGAATAGTAATTTGATAATGCTTGTATGTATTACAACAATGTCTTTTTGCAAAGCACTCTGATTTCAGCCAGCAATACTGAAGTGCTCTGTCGAATGGACCTCTCAGACATGACCAGACTCTACTAGCATATCAAACAGGACAGACAGAAAAGGAGAAATTAACCTTTTAAACTCTTTAGCCCAGTTTCGCATAAACAGAACTGCTTTGAAATCAGTAGAAATATTAGTGATATGCATACACATACTTGACATCAGAACCTAATCCACTGTATTTAACTTGTGTTGAAAATAACAGGTTTGACCAACCAGTGTTTTCTAATGCTGAGGAAATGAAAGCTCCATAATAGGAATTGTTAGTGAAGATCAGCTTACTTCTGTACAAGTGTAGCATATTTAAACTAAAAACTGATGTGAATGGTGGCATACAAGGTAAACAGCCACTGCTTCGACCACTGTCAGGAATACATTAGTAAGACAGTGGATAATGTGGGCACATACATATAAATATGGCTTATAATCTATATATAAAGTTATGTCTTATAATCTATATATAGTAACTGTCTTCTCTCCACAATTCAAGAGAAATTTAGGTGGGAATTTTACAGAAATGAGTGAAAATGTAGTCAGAATGGTTGCCTTAAAAAGATTCCGTCTGTCTTTGTCACAATCAAAATCAGGCACTGTGGATGGTACTAACTTTATCATCTGGCAAAAAAAAGGAAAAAGCCAAAAGTTCATTTCATTTTATTAAGAAAATTTCTATTGTTACTGGCAACACTGAGTATTTGTGATCTCATGAGTATTAAAACTAATCTGTTAAACATGTTTAAACTAAACTTAAGATATTTATTACTCAACAAAGTAGTAGAAACGTAAACAGTCTTTGCTGTTCTTACCCTGCATTTACTGCTATTTCAGGGATTTTATTCCCAAACCATGAAAGGTTCCCCCAGCATACTGGGAGCAAGTGAGAAGTCCATCAACAATGCTACAACTTAGAGTCAACCAATTCACAGTTAAGACACTAGAGCCTTACTGTGACAACTGGAATTCTGTAAGCAGCTGTGTTAGCGTGAGCAATACTGTAAACAACACAGCATCATCAACAGGCCAGATATGAACACTGAGCATTACATTTTAATACGCTTGTGAGATTTGTGGCAGTTTAATTGCTGTACTGTAGTAGCATACATGTGATAGAAACTAGCAAAATTGAAGGATCATTGCTTGAGTGTAATGTCTATGCACACGAATGTGGTCAGATAGTTCCAGGTGCTTTGGCAATATATATTAATAGCATCAACATATGACTAATTATGGACAGTGCCAGTCTCGGTTCATATTATATGAACATTAACACAAGACTTGTACTTTAATGAAGTGGTAAATAGCAGTTGCATTTGACAGATGGTTGGTGTAGTTGTTTGTATAATTAGTGCATTAAATTTCTCCATAACTGTGTTTTCTCATCCAATTTTAACTATTTCCTTCTATTTCTTGTATTCATTAGAAAGCCCACCTAGATGTGAAGATATATCTGATTAAAATTTGTTGATCAGATCATGAATAGTAAAAACAGGATAAAGTTCTGATGTTAATTTTTACTGTCATCACTGTTAATAATTTTAGAACACATAATAAGATATGGTAAGTAATTAGAATTTCCTTTTCATTACTCTGGCATTTAATTGCATCTGGATCATTATCTTTAATATATGGTTCTGTCTCTCTTCCAGTCAACTCCTTTTCTAGCTCAAACACATTTTTAACTGCTGCAAATATCCTGTGAAAATGAGTTCACCTTTTGATTATTTTTGTATGTAAAAAGTACGTTCTTTTATATTATTGGTTAAACCTGCAACGTACCAATATCATTGTTCTTATAACCTGCAAGAGGGGATATAATCATTCCTTTTTCAGTTCCTCCATAATATTCATACGTGTACACAATATTTCAACTTCTATCAAAACCGCATTAAGTGTCGTCATCAACATATTGTCTCTCTACCTGGAACCACTCCATGTTTCTGATCACCTTCTCTCTGTCCTCTGCTTCCAAATCCTCTTTCTGAGTTCTATGGCCAGGACTGCAGAGTGCAGTCATGATGTGGATGCCTCATAGATATATGGCGTAATCTTGTTTTCATTTTTGTTCTCTAATAATTTTGAACATTCTGCTTACCTTTTTATTTGCTGCTGAATGCTCTGGAAGTTTTTAAAGAGCAAAATGACCAAAGATTTCTTTTTTGAGTGGTAATAGGTAATTTAGAGTCTACCAGTATAAAATTAGATATGTATGTCCACGCCAACAACACACTTATTGGCATCTAAATTATCTAGTTTATTTTCTAGTCACTCAGTATCATTATATTCTGTGATTCTTCACAGACAGCTTTAGTACTCTGAATATTTTGTACTGTCATCAGACTTTTCACTTAATTATTCAAAAGTTTCTGATGAATATATTTGCATGGATCTGTGTGGACTTTACTAGTAATCATCTTGAGAAAACCAACTGCTTTTTCCTACTCTTTTTTTCCTATCTTTCAGCAAGCAAACAAGCCAAAAGAAAATATTTTTTGTTCTTAAAATTTCTGTGAGTTTGTTCAGTATGGAATTCAAGATTTACTTGGCTGGAAGAAGGTATGAAGAGCAAAAGAGTGAACAACATTATAACTTTGTGTTAATGAATGTTACATACCACTAGATATTCCCATTTGCCTTCTGTATTTATATACCAATCGTAACGTATGTTGTATTTAATTTACTAATTATTTGCTAAAGTCAAATAATCAGCTTCACTGATGTTTTATAATTCTTCAAAAAGATATAACTGAACTAGCTAAATTATTAAGGAATATTTCTTCTCTATTAAAAAACCTGACTTTAAGCATTATAAATTTTAAATTATTACACTGCATGGATGAAGATAGATCCAAAAGTAGGAGGGTTCACCAACTATAGCAGAGTATAACATTTTATGTACTAAGATGACCTGCAGCATAAGGGAAGATGTTATTTTGATGCTATTCTTCATTCTAGAGAGAGGTATTTCATTCTGTGTAAGACAGAAAATACAAATCACGTAATGAAAAAGTTATCAATATGCAAATGTTTTCAAGCATTTTGATCGCTTTTTTTGGCCTAATATTTGCATTTAATCAAGATTCTGACTCCTTTGAAATACATTTCTCTTAAAATATATTTACCAGAAGCAAAAGAAAATTTATTTGCAAGATGCTGCAACACTGATTTTCTGAAGTGATATAATAACTCTGTCTCTCTAAGCAGACTTTTTGCGCATCAAACTTGTGTCCTCTGTGCTTGAACTGATTCAGTTGAAAGTAGAGCCACTACTCAAAAAATAGATGTAGAGAAAATATTTCCAAAAGCTATCACCATTCCTGAAGTTTGACTTCATTTCTAATTTCTAATTTACCAGCAATGATGATGTTACGCAGTTCCTCCATTTATTTGCATTTAAATGAGTAGGCTGCCTGGGTGCTACTGTGTACCCACATATATATTCTCACACACTTATACAGACTGACCAGACTTCAAGATCTCAGCCACACTGGGAAAGAGGAAATGCAGCCTTAAATTTAGTAGGAGAAAACAGGTAGCCAGAAATATTTGTTTTGAAAAGTCTGAATAGAACATTTAAGGACTAATATGTCTAGCAGTAGACCATATATGCCAACCCAAATCTAAGACACTTGATAATTACCTTTGTGGTTTAATACACGTGGAGTTCAATCCTTTAAATCTTATTCTTATTATGCAGTAAGATTAGATAAAGTGGAACAATGGGATGGAAGCTAGGCAGGTGGATGGAATAAAACTAACTGATGCCTAGGGTGTGCCACAGATGATTATTTTTTTTTAATCATCCCACTGAACCTCTAGAGTTTGTATTTCCCTCTCTGTGAATACTGCACATGGAATGCTAGCTCTGTGGAAAAGCAAAGTGCTTGAAAGCATGTGATTCTCAAAAGAAAATTTACATTTTATACGGAGTTTGTCACTACAAGAGATCTCCTCTCAAAATTTTCTGCAGGTAATTGTTCTTAATTTTTACCTGGGATAGTGGAGATGAGAGAGAAATCAAGAGGTATGCTTATGAAATAAAAGATGTATTTGCAGGTGATAGCTTAAGGAAGAGTGAAATCAATTAAATTCAAAAAGAGAGATGCTACTGCTTGTCACCAGAGATTTAGACCAAGTGTTACTGTACATATTTTGACATTAAAATGTATGCAAATTCGATAGCAGTAGTCTAGCAACAGCATTTTGCACAATACAGGGTGCTGATACCTAGGCTCTTTGAAAAGATTACAATGAGATTTCGTTGTAGGAATGTTGAAGATTAATC
This sequence comes from Pygoscelis adeliae, assembly GCF_000699105.1. Classification (NCBI taxonomy): domain Eukaryota; kingdom Metazoa; phylum Chordata; class Aves; order Sphenisciformes; family Spheniscidae; genus Pygoscelis; species Pygoscelis adeliae. The sequence goes on from NW_008824475.1 coordinate 823,280, forward strand.
TTTGTAGCAATAGCTTTCACCAGAGATGGAGATAATTGCCCACATGGCTGTATTGCAGAGGCTTATCAGGCATAGTAGGAGAATCGGGTGATAGGAGAAAGATAGGTTACATGAACCACTTATTGCTCCTACAATTTGCAATTCTGCACTCCCAAGACAAGGATACAAGAAGTATATAACTGAAACTTAAGTAACAATTTCTCAGGGCCATATCATTTGGGGAGAGCAAATGTGTGAAAAACTTCTGCTAAACATTTTTTTCCATGCTCATGCTTGGATGAGGGTCCCTCCCACATGCTAAGAGAAACTGAGGGTGTTTGTACATTGCTGATGGATCAGAACTGCTCCATCAGTGACTCCTGTGTGTATCTGTAAAGCAAAAATCATACCAAGATCCTTTTGCCTAATAAATATGTGGTAAGGGAAAAAGGGAAAGATCTCTAACATCAAATGAGAAACGCACCTTTGGTAATGTTAGTGCTAATTTACACAGTGGAGGCTGGTGTTGATATTCACCATATGGCAAGGGTTGTTCCCATTTCTTGGTTATCATCTCTCTGGTAATTTTATAAAACACAGCTGTTCCTTTGTAATGAGGTGAACTGTGGTTACCAAATTCATCCACTTCTTTAATTTGGAGCTTCAGCCTGGGTTTTCTTTGTGAATGAAAAATCAGCCTGTAGACTTTTCCAAAATCTTTTCCATTCTCTGCAGTCAATACAAAAAAAAAAAAAAAAAAAAAAGGTTTTTTTACCCTGTATTTAGATGTGTGGCATCTAAATTAATTCATTAGGGTGAGTCAAATAGGGGTAATCACATAACATTCGGTTGTTCTTTATCATTATTATTACTTTAAATTGAACATCTGAGGTTTTCAAACATTCCTGCCAGCCTGCTTCAGTAGTTGAAATGTCTTCATAGTTAGCTGTCTTAGCCCCTGAATTGTTGGCGTAAGTGGTGAAGGCTGTGCTACAAGTTGAAAAGTAAGGAACATGGAACGGGATAAAGTACATAACACAGAGAGAAATAAAAATAAAACAGTGAATGGAATTAGAAGTATATGTTTTCTGGTTATTCAGGATGGATATCTGTCTATCTGTAACAAGAAAATGAGTGGAGGCAGAGAGGTAGGTGCATTTTTAGGATTTGTAATTCCATTTTAATTGATACATCTATAACACTATCCTTTGCATATAGGAGCAGGCAATCCTCGGGGGCTGTAGACTTCTCTTTTTGAAGAATAATCCTTTCTTTAGGGTAAACGGAGTTTTCAATGGGAGAGTTTATGTAGAAAATGTTCAGAGGGCCAAATATATATTTATATGTTCTTTCCAAAACTGACAGAAGAGACTATACGTAATTTTGGGTGAAAACTTTTCTGAGGCTTCTTATCTCTTCCCTTTAAGCAAATCTCTGAATGGTGGCAGCCACTGCACGGAATTTTCGAGGCTGCTAATGGCAACGGCATAACAACTCTCTCTCATCACTGCAATTCATAGTGCAACTCACAAAAAGCAACATTTTGCCCTGGATTTCAGTGTTTAATCTTGCTCATTTTAAGTGAATTTACACAGATAAAATAGCAGACTGTTTCTTTTTGTCTGGAATCTGTTTAATTCCTATCAAATGTTCTTTATACTAGAAAGCCATTTATGGAATCCTGCCCTTTGGAAATAAAAGATAAAATACCAGCTGTTTCCAAGGGACCAGGTTTCACAGAATGGCCGAGGTTGGAAGAGATCTCGGAAGATCATCTTGTCCAATCCCCCTGCTCAAAGCAGGGTCACCTAGAGCAGGTTGCTCAGGATCTTGTTTAACTACTACATTTTATTTTTCAGTTGGAACTGTTTCCAATGGAGTTCCACGCACCTATCATTTACCAGAAATAAAACATTGAAATAACTAAATGTGCTGTGACTAACCACAATCTACTAATGTTCACATACAGTATTTCTGAATAGTTGAGGTGATTTATAATGTTTATCCAGATGCATGAATTAATTACCTTACCTGAAGCAAAAATATTGCCTCTAAATCTAAAATGAATCTGCTCTCCTTCTCTTAATGGGAACTGCTGCGTAGGTTCTGGGGGACCAAAGTAGCCCTCCTCGTGGAGATTTTGAAGTTCGCAGGTCAATTCTTTGGATGCAGATAGCAAAACTACTATTTTATATGGGTTTTCTCTTTTCCGATACAGTATCACATTAGCCATTGTGCTACAAACAGCTTCTTCCAGAGCCCGAGCAAAGAGGAGAAGATATGTGTTTTCCAAGAGGAACGAAAAGCGAATGACCACAAAGCTGTATTAAAAAAAAAGGTAAGAAAATAAATAGCTCCATCTTAAATAATTTTATCAACTGCTAACAATTTATTATGCAAAATAATACAGGGCTCAGTCTCCAATGGACCTTTTGCTACCTCCTTTTCATTCTTGTTTCCAACACATGAAAGAGTGCGGAAATTTGCCTGCATCTGTAGTGTAGAGATTCTGTATCTATGAATTCAAATACATACGAATTTTAGATGAAAGGAAGAGAATATTTCCTAATAAGAAATTCCAAAAAATATTATGGTTTTGTAGTTAGAGAGCTAAATCGCATTTTTAAATTAAAATTAATATCTGCATTTCCTGTTTCAAGTTTTGTGTATATTACATTGTGTAGAGTCTATAGATGAAAAAATATTTAAACAAATTTATATTTTCTGTAATTATGAGTAACAAATCTAAATGATCTTATACTGCAAAGTGGAAGAAAGAGATGCTGGCATGTTAATAACTAATAGTGGATGATTTCTTAACTCTACTAATTTCCATTGATCCGTATACTTGGAAGTAAATAGTTTAGTAAATAAAATTTTATGAAATTATTCATACATTACCTTTCTAAATGCTCATTTAGTTCAAATGATACAAGCCCATTCCGTGCATTCTGGATAATAACATCATCAAACACCTTCCACCCGTCTTCTTTGTTTCTGTGACCTAATAGTTTCAAAGTATCACTGAGATTCTCCCCATTTTTTCTCAAAGAAGCACTGACAGCCCTGGAATGCCAAGGAATTATAGGAAAAAATATAATGAAAAAT
>NW_008824475.1:826395-847770 GCF_000699105.1 Pygoscelis adeliae
GTTTTGATAGCTCTGCTTTCCCTTCTGCTTTCCTTGATGACTACATAAGTTTTTCCCACCTTGCTGAAAATCTACATCTGGAACTATACTCCAGAGTACATAAGTGATATAATTGTTAAGAGAGATTTTTTTAATTTTTTCCAATTCTCCAGAAAGAGGAAAAAAAAGGAAAAAAGAAAGGCTTCTATCTAAATGAATCTAGTTTAATTTATCATTTAATATCATGCATAGTAATTATTATAGATTGTTTTTGATTCATTCATCAAGACTTAGATTCTCTAGAAGTAGATAACTGGAAAAAAAAAAAAAAACCCAAACCCAAAACACCCACCTTTTCTTCCAGAAGCAAATATTACTCAATAACCACAAAAGAATTTAGAAAATAAGACATGACTGCTATCCATTATCTCTTTCAACAGAGAAAATAAGAGTAGTTTCTCTTCAAATCAGGTAAAATCTATCAAATTACTTTGATATCACACTCAGAATCAAGCAACTGTGACATGACATGTTCTGGCTAATTTATTCTAATGAATGAAACATGAGTTTTTTTTCACAGAAGCCCATAGTTCTCGTCTCACACATACCTCTCCTTATCAATTTTTTAAAACTGGATGTGAATAACCCATTCACCTCAAATGCACACCCTATGTACAATCCAAAAAAGAAAATACTCCAGACAGGACAGCCTAAAGCATTTCTCAGCCTCAGCCTATGTGCAAATACAGGCATGTTGGCATAATTTCCTAAGGAATTTGTATAGAAATAAGCAATCAAGCCATGGTCTTTTCATGGATGTGCTTTGACTGAGAATCTAAAGTGCCATTTAGACTGGTATTAAGAACAGACAGATGCCATGAGGGTACTGCAACAAAATTAAATGCTTCTGGTACAGGAAATGAAATTTGAATCTCCTATAAACTGACATGGGCACCCTTCCCAAATCTGAAGTTTGTGATAAAGATAGATGTCTACTCTAAGAGACCAGTGTGAGTGTAGAGCTCTTTAAAACATGATCTGAATTGTTCGGAAATGGAAAGCTAGAATGTTGTCTACCTTCTCCATCTGTACCTTGCTTATTTTCAAGACAATAATAATCTTGGCATGCAGATGAATTTTGAAAAAGATAATGTTTAGCGCAGTAGGAATAAGCTAACTCTTTAATGACCTAAAGTAGAAGTACTTCAAAGCTGACCCTTGTTCCAAGCTAGTCACTACCAAGAAATCCCAGTAAGCCTCTCTGAACCTGGAGTTGTCCATGGTAGCAGAACTGGAAGGACAACAATCAAATGGTAAGTTCAGATTGATTTTTTTCCTGCATGGGATAGTAAAAACGCCATTTATTTTGCTGACTGTCAAAATAGATGAGGTCAGCTTTGGCCTTTTTTTCCACCAAAAAGTTTTATCCATGCCTCGTGTGCATGATGGATAAATGTTATTGAACTGCCAGTTAACAACTGAAATTTAGAGATTTTTTAGGAGTCCCCATGTTTTAATGCTTTTTTAAGACATTCCACAAGGTCTAAGTTTTAGAAATTTTGTAGTGAGTGCTTTGGAAAAATCTGGGCCTTCATATAGTGTGGCAGTTACCACAAAACTGACCTACTCCAAACTGTTGTGTCATAAATTTTGACTCAGGTAGCCATTGGAATGTGTAGAAATAGAGATCAGAAAATTCAAAGGCCAGGTAACCAAGCCACCAGCTGGTAAAATAATGATCACAGCAGCTTTGAGACTTGGTTATTCTCTATGTTCAATATTTGGCTTTGGTGAAAATGGCTGAGCTTAAAAAAACCCAGTCATTTTTCATCCTGACTCCTGCTAGAAATATAGTAGTCAGTATATTTAAAGCTTATACATCAAATGCTGTATGAATTTTCCCGGTGAAGCTATAGCATGAGAATTGTGGGGATTTGCTCTAGTGTTTCTTATAGTGTTTCTAAGTATAGCAGACTGTATTAAGGAACTAACACATTTTTAATACAAAAAATTATTAATCAGCAACTGTTAAAATTAATTCATTTTGATGTTTTGAAAATGCTGAGTTTGTAGTGAAGTTGTTCTTACCGAGGATGGTATGCTGTAGCAACCCTCTTTACTGTAGCTCTAATGGCTCTCGCATGTTCTGTCTCATCTCCTTCCCTTTTTTTTTCTGGGTTTGGAGGACAGGGTAGAGTAATAGTGACTGAGCTGTTAAATGGTTGGGCTGAAGGATGCTGGACATAAACCAGTGCACTAGCAGATACCACTGAGTGGTACATATCGTGTCTTGCTTTCAATGTAGAAACCAATGATGGTTCAATAGGCTGAACCTAAATATGGAAAGCAATTGTACAATTAATTTGCAAGTTAATAAATCTTCTTTCACATGGCTGCTTTTTTACAAATTGATTTATCTTTTGGAATTGGATTAGACTATCACTATCGGGGAGACCTTATTGCAGCCTATCAGTACTTAAAGGGGGCTTATAAAAAAGATGGCAGCAAACTTTTTAGCAGGGCCTGTTGTGACAGGACAAGGGGGAATGGCTTTAAACTAAAGGGGGGTAGATTTAGACTAGATAGAAGGAAGAAATTTTTTCTGCTGAGGGTGGTGAAGCACTGGCACAGGTTGCCCAGAGAGGTGGTGGATGCCCCATCCCTGGAAACATTCAAGGTCAGGTTGGACAGGGCTCTGAGCAACCTGATCTAGTTGAAGATGTCCCTGCCCACAGCAGGGGGGTTGGGCTAGATGACCTTTAGAGGTCCCTTCCAAACTGTTCTATGATTCTATACTTTTAGAAGTTTTAGGCTCCTCTCTATAATGCAGAAACAACCCTATCAACGTATCAGCGCTTTATACAATGCACAACCAAGTGCTTGAAAGTCACCAAAAACTGGAACCTTTACTGACTAAAATATTTTGATTGTTTTGTTCCTGCTTTGAGTTGAAGTTTTCAAACTCCCGAGTTCCCTCAGAGTATGATAATTTTCTAAGATTTTTCACATCTGTATTTTTTTCAGTGTTAATTTTAGCTTCTCTGTACCTCAGAATCAACGTTTTTGTGGGGGAAGGGAGAAACACATTATAACTGAATCAAACTTTGAGATTATTCTCAGCCTAAGACTAAGAGGTGACAAAACCTTCTGTTGCGCTGCCTGGTACAAATGATGAAGGTCAGGTGAGAAAAAATGTTCCGTTAACTTAAACACTATGTCAAGCAGTTGAAGTTTGGAGTTGATGCTTATGTCATTGTTGAAAATAACCATATTTTCAGAAGTATATCAAACAAAGGTAGATGGTTCTTTTTTTTAGCTAGAGATATCATGTTGACTATTGACAATATTATGTGGCTTTAATAAAATTGACAGGAAACCATTTGCTGTGTATACAGGATGCGGAGCTGCAACCACTTTTCACTTTTTCTAATAATGGAACAGGTTGCCCTTTAACATTATTGGCATCCTTGCTTAAGAACTGATCAGATAACAGACTTATGGTACAAGTATTGTGTATTTCAAGCTCACCTTTAACTGCATGGGTGCTGGAGAACTGAATGTTTCTGGAGGGTAATAGAAAGAGATTCTAGAATCCACGCTCAGCTTTTGTGAGAGTCCTACTTTTGGAACAGTAAATGTTTGTTTCTTTAAGCATGACAACACAGAAAAAACACCCAGCTGATAAATTTTCACTTCCGCAAAGGTTTCCTGCATAAAGAGATTGTGGGGTTAGAGTACATCAGAGGGAAAGGAAGCTGTATTCCGCAGCAGATCAGCATTTTGAGAAGGCAACATTATTTATAGAGCAAGGTGTGAAATGAAAATAAATTTAATATTATTGCCACCTGGATGCCCAGTTATCTGGTGATCTATAGTCATCATGTGATGTCATTAATATTCCTGTGTATGACTGGGGTGAAATGAAATAAGCTTGTAAACTGGGTGTTGAACCTGGCCCAATGCAATTCTTCTGCAGTTAAAAAAAGGAACCATCCTGTGTTTCTTTGAGATGGAGTTTGGACTCATACACACAGAATTGTGTTACTTCTCTGTGATCTGAATGCAAAATAATTCCCCTCAAGTTTTTACTTTTATCAAATAATGCAATGTATTACACTTATTTACAAAAATCATGAACAATTACTCAATCACTAGTATTGTGGGATCAAGCACTTGCCTTAACATTGTGAGTGGAAAGAAAAGGACCTTGTTAAATACTAGGTTTCAAACAGAATTAGTTCTTGAGAAAGTAGGAAGAAAAGTTTAATTTAACCCCACATAGTGGGCAATACAGCTTAATAATGACTTTACTTGTATAACTCCACAGAAGTTTAACTGGGAACCTGGAATGATGTTTTTACAATGCTTAGATGAGAGGTTACCAACCTTATGGTTTCCTTGGTATCCCTCCAAAGAAATAGGAGTTAAGTAGTTTGATTGAAAGTTCACATCAGTCACCTTCACCACAATCTCCCGATAATTTCCTCTGAAGCATGAAGTAAATGGGATTGCAATGTTGATAGGGAAAGGGATTGTTTTGTCATCATCAGAGCATTCGATACCGATGACATTGCTGACCAGCTCCTCAGAATCATCCACCACCAAAGAACTAATGTCATTGACTATCTTACACTTGAGATTCTCCAGAGCAGTTGCAGGGGCTTTAATAAAACAAGCTACTTCACATTCATTCTTACCACTCTCTTCCACTAGAAATCTGGAGAAAAAGAATATAAAATATTATTCTTTGTATTTTGGGTGGGGTAGTGTCTTATATTTTTAATTAAATACTTTACTAGAATGATGTGCTACAGTGTAGCATAAGCAGATCATTCATAAAAATATATGTTTATGAATAGATGGGAAAATCATGAAAATTTTTATGTTCAGCTTGTTTCAGAACAGCTTACAAGTTATCATAAAACTGACTAATTAGGGACCTTCCCTACTGATTTCCAACAATTTGGGAATTATTGACCTTACTGGCTGTGACTCAGTCCCTCTCTGGCATACAGAAAATCTATGCAATCAAATAGAAAGTTACAGTTTACTTTAGACCAAATGGAAGATCTTCATTGTGCATGCTTAAGTTGTAAACTCTTATTATATGCATGACCAGCAGCTGTTCAATACATGCATATTGAGTTTCTGGGCCCACAGATGTTTATATGTGTGCTAATAAGCAATATTTATGTACATCTGTTCCTAAAAAGAAGAATATGTGCTTACCTTTTGTTCATCCAGTGCCTAGATTTTTGTACTTCTTCTGAATCATTCATAGAAGGATTCACAGCAGTGAGATCACATGTTTGTGCTGAAGATGTGAGGGTAATTAGGTCATTCCTACAAATCTCATTATTTGTTTCCATTTTACTGTCTTCCATTTGCTCTGTCAGTCTATATTCTTCACTTTCTACCCCTTTTGAAGATTCTTTGACTACTTCCTTTTTTTCCTGTTCAAAAAGATTCGTGACAGTTCTGTCATAAATGTCTTTCAAGGTCCCAGATAGAATGCCTTCCTCACTGCTCGCAAGAGCATCTTGCAAAGCCAGTTCTGGAGACTTTTCAGTAACAGAGCTACCTCCATGAGGTTTATCCTTTCCATTGCAATCTTTTTTCTGTGTAACAGAGTTCATTAGTAGTCTGTGTTCACCATCTTCCTTTTTCACAGGAGGTTCTCTGCTAACGTCCTGTTCTTGAGCAGATACGTTTTCAGCTAATGATACAACAACATCTTTTTCCACAGTTTTAGTTTCACTTGGCTGGATTTGATTAACATTCTGACTTTCCATCTTGTTCAGGGAAGGAGTTCTTTGGGATTGTTGACTGGGACTAGAAGACGCTTGCACAGACTCTGTTGCTTGTCCTTCAGAACAACACACATCTGTTTCTCTAGAAGCATTTTGAACAGTCTGGACCTGAGAATTATCATCTTGTCTGCAGCTAGCAGCATAAAGTTTATTTTCTGCCTCTTGAATGTGTGAGACTGTATTTATCAAATAATCCTTCACTTTCTGGAGACAATCTATAATTCCATTGTACTCTGAGGAAAAAAATAGGTAATCAATTGAATTTTGCTATGAAAGCTAGCCAAAATGTGAAAACTCTTATACACACACCTAATGCCATAGTGCCATTCAATACATGAAGCACAATGTATTTCCTGGCTTCCATTTAATATTTTTGCATTGATTTTTATTCAATTTGAGTGAATTTCTGAAGAATTGAATACGGACAAGTACATTTGTTTACTTGTCCAAGTACAACTGTGTATTTGTCAAAGTACTACTGTGGCAACTCTAATGAACACCTTTCTAATGATCAGACACTAGCTAAATTCTTAATGACAATCAATCTATCTAAAGCACGAAATTGGTAAATAATAGTCAAATCAATTTGGGAAGAGCTTTAAAACTTTAATATTAATAATATATATTTCCTAAAATTGAATCCTGCAAGATTCTAACACATAGTTCTCTAACAAAGCTGTTATACATGGGCTCAATACTAAACATGCTTAGCAGCTTTGAATTTTTGCTATGGAGAATAGAGGATAACACAAAAACACCAGCACGTATACAATACTGAAGTTCAGCAGTTTTTTAGCATCCAGTTATAGGAATGGTGGAGGTTGCTCTTGCATATAACTAAAAACACTTGGTGAAGAAGAATGCACAAAAAGCACAAAATCACTGTGTGCCATTCATGTAAGATTTTATCTTTAACCTATTTATTTTATGACCCCTCATTTTTCTTATCTTACACCTTTTCTTAGAAATCCTTCAGATATTCTCTCCAAGGATTTCAGATGTATTACTTTCAGCTCTCCCCTCACCTTATGCTGTCAATCTCTATAACTGGAACTGTATCTTCATTAGTTAGCTATATTGCAAACCTCTTGGAAAATTTCTTGCTTATTTCTGTTTGCTGCATGAGAACCTGGAAAGCTTTGTTTTGCAGATTAAATCCAATGAAAGTCAATACAAATAAGAAAATTGTACACAATGAAACACAGTATGGTGTACTCTCCACTTATAATGGACAGAGACAAACAAGGGAAGGACAACAGATATGGCTGATACAAGTCTTATGGGAAACCACTGGCTTACATTCACTTTTTAAAATAATGTCATATGAGGTAAATCAATATCTTAAGGTTTTTGACTTGGAAAATAATTTTATTGAGTAAGAATGTCATCACACATCAATGCGTGATGTTATATGATCTAGATAGGCCTTCCACTTTCATCTCTATTTGCATCTGATTAATTTAAACCTACAAAGAGTATACAGTTCAGAATAAAGTTTTTTTCTTGTTGAACTCAGCCTAAAATTTATTCCTTTGCAAAACTTTCTCAGTTCCCAAATGACTTGTTATTGGATTTTGACTATATTTGGGGAGGGGGGAGGGAGGGGAGCAGCAAACACATTTTTAATATATTTTTCTACTGGTAGTTCAAAGGAAAAATAAGTTTGTTCTAAGGTACTGCTGTTTTTCCAGGGGCACTTTTAGAATAATGAAGAAGAACTTCTAAATAGTTTAACAGGGCTGAGAAATAAAACAAAAGGATTGGAAATAACATAGCTTCATTTGCATAAGAGGTTGTAAAAGACCACTTCCCAGTCTCACTGTAAGGCAAAGTTCAAGCTTTGGCAAAACTGCCAAAATTAACCTGTTTTCTCTCTGAATTTTGCATTCTCTAAAAAAACCCCAAAAACCTAAAACAAATTGTACAGCTCTTTAAACTTCCCTAAAATCAAATTTTAAGATAACGGGGTCATTTGAAACAATGGCATTTTCCTACACTGTGAATGTGACTTTTCTAATACTTCAGTGCTTAAAGCCAAGCAAAGACACAGCCTTGTAACTTTACACTACCCAACTGTGTCACATGAAAAGACACTTTTTGCATTCTGCTACAAGGTTAACCTCAAAATAAGCCTTATTTTGTGTTACACCCCGCCACCATCACTTTTCTAACACTGCTTTCTGTGCTTTTTTGATGTTTGATAACACGGCTTTAGAATACAGTGGCAGTTTATATAAAATTGTCTTCAAACCTTTTTGCTGAGTGTTTCATGGGAAAGTGTCAGATGAGGAAAAGTAGCTTTTTGGAAGGAGAATGATACTGAATTCTTAGAAATCTAAAAAAAATAATAATAATCACATAGGCCATGAGGCCAGCAGAGCAAAGTTAGCTTGATCTTGGAGCCTGGAAGCAGGTCCTTTTGTTTACAAACATGTTCTTTTATTATTGGGGACACTCTATAAACCTGTAGAACAAAGACTCATAAATGCGGGCATAGCTAAAGATTTCTGCCTGGAGTCTCTCTCTTTCTCTGTTGTACATCGTGCTGTTAGACCATTATTAAATGCAGAAATGTTAGTTTTCTTTTCTACTTTGATAAATGTTTGTTAAGATGTTGTTTCTGAGGAAAGAGAGTTTGTTTCATTTGTCTCAAAATGATCCTGCCTTTTTTTCAGGAATAAAATCTGGATTTGGTCCTCACAATAAATAACACTATTATTATATCCACATCGTTATTATAAATGCAAGAAATTAAATTCCACGTGTTTACCTGTGCACAAAGAAGGCAGAAGTGTTTCTTATTTTTATTGTCATTTTTTAAACTGTGTTGTTACTTGTAGAGGACTGTAGACTATATATATTGGGTTTACTTGGTGAGGTGCTGGCAGCAGGGGGCTGCAGGGGCGGCCTCTGTGTGGAGGGGCCGGGGCTGCCCCGTGCCGGACACAGCCGGTTCCACAACAGACCCACTGCAGGACTGAGCTGAGCCTGTCAGCGAAGCTGGTGCTGCCTCTGTGAAAAGGTATTTAAGAAAGGGCAAGAACACCAGAGAACAGCGAGGAGTGAAGAAGAAAGTGTGAGAAACAGCCCTGCGAACAGCAAGGCCAGAGAAGAAGGAAGGGGAGGTGCTCCAGGAATGGGGTGGAGAGTCCCTTTCAGCCCATGGGAGACCAGGCTGGAGCAGGTATCACTCTGCAGCCCGTGGGGGACCCCACACGGGAGCAGGTAGATGTTCCCTGAAGAAACTGCAGTCCGTGGAGAGCCTAGGTTTTCCTAACAGGAATTGTGGGCCATGGGAAGGACCCACACCGGAGCAGGGAAAAATACGAGGAGGAAGGAGTGGCAGAGGGGAACTGTTATTGACTGATTGCCGCCCCCATTCCCCATCCCCCTGCTCTCCTCCAGACGAGGAGTCAGGAATGAGGGAGTGAAGTTGAGCCTTGAAAAAAGGTGGGGTGGGGAAAGGTGGTGTTTTAACTTTTTGCCTTTGTTTCTCACTATCCAAATCTATTTCAACTGGCAATAAATTAAATTAATGTTTTCCCTAAGTGGAGTCCGATTTGCCTATGATGGTAAGTGATTTCCTTGTCTTTATATTGACCCATGAGCTTTTCCATCTTATTTTCTCCGCCTGTCCTGTTGAGGAGAGGGAGTAAGTTGCTGGGTGGGCATCTGGTGTCTGGCCAAGATAAACCCACCAAAGTATAATATACACAAAACTTTGAAAAAATTCTGTTTACTTAATTTTATTTATATATATATATATATTTTCTCACATAATGAGAATTACGAGTCTTATATTGAATCTCATGTAATATACTCAAAAACACTGTGATACAACTGTTGAAATATGAATTAATTTGGTCTAATGAATGACCAAATACTGAAATAGTAACAAATGAAAAGTGAGGTCCCCCAGCATCATCACACAGCAGAACTTAGCATGCAATATACCCAGTCCATTCTCTTTACAGGTAAGTCCCTCCATACTTGCCTGGACTTGCAGTCAATTCTTTGTGTTTGTCATGGAGAGCACTCAGCAAGTGGCAGGTGTCTTGAATACTTTCTGTAATGTTCTCCAGCTGCTGGCTGAGAGATCTGTTCAGCTCTATTGTTAAAGAGATCAGTCTAAGCACATACTCCACTATACCTTCATTATCCAGTTCACTTTTCAGAAGCACATCTCTTGCTAGCAAGTTCAGGTGCCAGAGTTTTTCCAGGAGTTCTTCTGATTTGCCTGCAGGTGTAATCTTACCTTCAGCCATTTCCATTTTATGTTCAGAATATACTGCTACAATTTTTTTTTTCTGCTCAAACACTTCCACAGGGTGTTGTCCTTGGTTCAGACTACTACACTGTTTAGTGTTTGTAGCCTAAACAGCATTTTTAAAAGTACTGTATTCCACACACACTGACAAATCAAACTCTAGCTCAGAAACTCTGAGTTGATGTTGACTATTAAAAAGTTACTAGGTGACAGAAAGGAGTGGCTTTCTTGTAACTACAGGCAAGGATTGCCAAGGGATGCCAATGTACACCATACACTTCTAAGGGAGTTTATGTAACTCAGTTGACTTAAATTTCAGGAGCTCTGAGCAATTTCTCACTTCAGTGGCTGTAAATGATCAGTACCTATGAAATCAAACTTAATTGTGAATTCATAATTATATAGTTACCAACAACGAGGAAGTGTTTTCATTGCAAGCTAACATTAAATGCTGTAGGTCACTTGATGCCATTTTCAGACAACTGTATTTCAATTGTTAGAATCATAGAATCGCTAAGGTTGGAAAAGAACTCTAAGATCATCGAGTCCAACCGTCAACCCAACCCCACCATGCCCACTAAACCATGTCCCTAAGCACCTCATCTACACATCTTTTAAATACTTCCAGGGATGGTGACTCCACCACTTCCCTGGGCAGCCTGTTCCAATGTTTAACCACTCTTTCAGTAAAGACATTTTTCCTCATATCCAATCTAAACCTCCCCTGGCGCAATTTGAGGCCATTTCCTCTCATTCTATCACTAGGTACTTGGGGAAAAGAGACCGACACCCACCTCGCTACAACCTCCTTTCAGGTAGTTGTAGAGAGCGATGAGGTCTCCCCTCAGCCTCCTTTTCTCCAGGCTAAACAACCCCAGTTCCCTCAGCTGCTCCTCATAAGACTTGTTCTCCAGACCCTTCACCAGCTTCGTTGCCCTTCTCTGGACACGCTCCAACACCTCGACGTCCTTCTTGTAGTGAGGGGCTGAAAACTGAACACAGTATTCGAGCCTGTGCGGCCTCACCAGTGCCGAGTAGAGGGGCACGATCACTTCCCTACTCCTGCTGGCCACACTATTTCTGATACAGGCCAGGATGCCATTGGCCTTCTTGGCCGCCTGGGCACACTGCCGGCTCATGTTCAGCCTGCTGTCGACCAACACCCCCAGGTCCTTTTCCTCCAGGCAGCTTTCCAGCCACTCTTCCCCAAGCCTGTAGCGCTGCATGGGGTTGTTGTGGCCGAAGTGCAGGATCCGGCACTTGGCCTTGTTGAATCTCATAGAGTTGGCTTCGACCCATCAATCCAGCCTGTCCAGGTCCCTCTGCAGAGCCTTCCTACCCTCGAGCAGATCCTCTTGTTGTTCAGAGACATCAAATAGGTGGGACAAGTCCAAGCTGCTATGCAGTCTGAATGATGTATATGAATTTTGTGTAGGTTTCAGCAGTACAAGAATCTACAAATCTAATTTTGTGGTTAGCAAGAATTATTTATTAGCAATAGACATTTAAAGAAACGTACAATGTTTTCTGGGGTGTGTTTATATAACGTGAAGAAATGTAAAGAAAAAGCTGTAACAGCTAAAAGTTCAAATAACTAATGACTGAAATTTTGCTTGACACTTTAGAAGTTGAGAAGCAAACTTACAAGAAAAACATGAGTTCACTGAACTTAACTGCGGCATCAAGAATTGACTATATGGGAATCACGGGGAAAAAGAACTGTCCTCAAGAGTACCCCCATGAAAGCCGGCAGCACTGCTTTCGCAGGGGCTCACAACCATGTGCTCCTGGAGGCAACCTGGGCCAGTGCCTGACAGGGCTCCTGTGCTGTTCATTGTCTTCAGTGGGTGAAATTTGAGCACTGGTACCTCAATGATAGTATTTGCAATGATTTCCATTTCACCCAGCAAGTTCAGGAAAAGAATTCTCACCAGGACAGCAATGAAAACAAGTGGAGAAACAGCACTGACATTCTCTTACCGATGCTAGTTCACATCACGCTCTGCTAGGGGAGGACAGGCCTGAAACCCTCATTAGCAGAGTTCAGTACTGTGCTAAATCTGAAGTATCACATACACTAAAATATTTTATAGTTTAAGAAATGTACTACACAAATTGTTGGTACAGTGGCTTTCCTTCTAAACATTCCTTTTTATGGCCCATTATAAATATAAGTAATGCAGGTTTAAATAGCAATTAAAATGGGACTGTGATATAAAAGCACACTGAAAATTGCATCTAAGCATTGCAAGAGCTAATAAGGTAATGTCAGCAGAGTGCTTTGAAGATGTAAAGCACTGTATAAATGTTAAAATAACAATGAAAGATATAAAGTGTCTTTAATCAAACTTATGAGCTGAAACCAGCTGTAATTATTAAATTCAAAAGGAAAATTTCTTTTGACTCATTATACTTTGCTTGATCACACTGAAAGTACACTGCACAGCTAACACAAAAAGGTATGTGAATCATTAACCTATTTACCATTTCTGATGGGCCAGCATCTCCACATTTTTCCAAATTATTCCCAGTAAGAAGGAAACTCTGAGAAGAACATATACTTTCATGTACAGGAAGTGAAAAATATCATCTTCCGACCCAAAATATTTGGGATGTGTAATGAAAAAAAAAGAAGATGGGCAAAAATGTATTATTATATACTTACTGTATAGCATTGCATAGACCAACTTCTCAGTGTGAATCCATATTGTTCCCCTAACCATAGTATAGCTGGATTCATCAGCTCTGGATCTTTTCCAGTATATGTATTTGTTCAGATTACTTCAGACTAAATCAAATAGTGATGTACAGATGTGAGTTATTGTGCTGGTTTTGGCTGAGATAGAGTTAATTTTCTTCATAGCAGCTAGTATGGGGCTATGTTTTGGATTTGTGCTGAAAACAGTGTTGATAATACAGGGACGTTTTTGTTATTGCTGAGCAGTGCTTACACAGAGTCAAGGCCTTTTCTGCTTCTCACACCACCCCACCAGCGAGCAGGCTGGGGGTGCACAAGAAGTTGGGAGGGGACACAGCTGGGACAGCTGACCCCAACTGACCACAGGGATATTCCATGCCATACGACGTCATGCTCAGTATATAAAGCTGGGGGAAGAAGAAGGAAGGGGGGACGTTCGGAGTGATGGCATTTTGTCTTCCCAAGTAACCGTTATGCTTGATGGAGCCCTGCTCTCCTGGAGATGGCTGAACACCTGCCTGCCCATGGGAAGGAGTGAATGAATTCCTTGTTTTGCTTTGCTTATGTGCGCGGCTTTTGCTTTACCTATTAAACTGTCTGTATCTCAACCCAAGAGTTTTCTCACTTTTACTCTTCTGATTCTCTCCCCCATCCCATCGGGGAGGAGTGAGCGAGCGGCTGTGTGGTGCTTAGTTGCCGGCTGGGGTTAAACCACGACAGTTATGAAATAAGACATTAATTTGAATAAAGGTAAAAGATCTGATTTTTAAAAAGTAACCTTTGTGTGTGAAATAGATAATAATAAATGGACCTATTGTCAGAATATGCTATTCATTGAATGTTGTAGAGCTCATGAGAAGCTACTACAACACACTGTTATAAACACATTTTTAGAAGATATGACAAGAACTGATCTATATTCATGTTCTTTGCCATAAGCAAACTGTTTTGTATTGGGGTTTTTGTCAAAAAATTACATATCTAACTCCTGCTTCAGCTAATACATGCTATCTGTATAAATTGTCTGTGCATATTTGAAAGAAGACATTAGTTAGTTTAGAAAATACTTCTGTCTAAAACATAATCAATATGAGAAGATAAACTGTTCTGATTTTTTAATGGGTAGTTGAAACAATTTCAAGCCTTAGAGATAATATTTTTTATTGGTCTTCTCTGTAAACATGAGTGAAACATGCAAAAAAAAAGCTTTTGTAAAAGTATGAAGTACTATATGGTATAAGGTTCTGTAATTATTCAGTGGTCTGTATAAGAATTTATTGTAAAGGCAATTAGGTAAGCTACGTTCTTACTGAAACAGTTACTACACAAGCACTGCTATTGGAAGACATTTGAATTTTAAACACATGATTATATATCAGGTTTCGTGACAGAAAATGAGGCAGTAGTGGCCACTCAAATTACAGTTGACTCTTCCAGCTTTTTTACTCTTCAGCAGTAGTAAAGAGAATGTATATTTAGGTTGTCTGAGGTCTTTAAATTCATCTATTCATATAGCAAAAACATAGTTTTGGTTAAAAAAAAATAGGTCCCACACCCTGTTTTAATTTCAGTCCCAGTGTTGGACTATGAAAACCTGTTCCTTGTGATACTTGCTACTAATTCACCAGTTTCTCCTTACTTGAAGAATGGTAATAAATTATGTAAGTGAAATTTATTAATCTTTGATGCTATTTAGTGGATAGTCTTATGATTTAAGGCTTGTGTTTGTGTACCATACTGGCAGGTATTAGTCAATATAACTACAAAGTCTTTGGGAACAATCAGACTTTTTTACTTGACACAAGCTCTTTCTCAAAGAGGTCCAGTTGCAGTAGTAGCTTTCAGGGCTGTGCATGCACCCATAGGCCTTCATGGCCCAGACCAGCCTCATGTGGTGAGTGCAGGTGATTAGCTGGGCCATGTTTGAAGCTTTCTAAACACTGCAGATTGTAAAAGTAAATGTTGCTGAAATGAGTAAAATATAAATGGAAAACATGAAGGGTAAAGAAAGTACAGAACATGAGTCATTCAGAAATATTACAGAAAAGTGAGTGTATGTTCTCTGAAAATATATGACTCCCTATATTAATATATAGTATAGAGTATACTGAAGAAAATAAGATACTATAATAGATGACATATGTGAAAGAGGAAGTCTTTTCAATGCAATATGATAAAGAATCTAGTACAAAGGTTATTTAAATAGAATTTATATCATACAGTTAATGCTGGACTTTTACAACCACTTTAAGCTCGTACTTTTGTGAAGTCAAATTCAGCCTGGATTAGTTATCTGAGATGGTTTACTATGCAGCACACCAGCTACACAAAGGAGGTTGAGACAGTAGGAATAAGCAGACTTGATAAGGACAGTATGATTCCATTTTCCAGCAGAGTCAACTTTAACAGTGAAACTATAGTTTGATCTTTCAGCTTTTACTACAAAATCCTGAGCAGAAGGAAAAAAGACACACAAAAAAATAGACACAAAGAAAACCAGTTCTGGGATATTGTATCAGAAGAAACTCACAATTCAGCCACTGTGGATCCCCAGCCTCACTGGAAATCCCTGCCTAAAACATATCCTTTAACTGAGAAAGAATCAGGCCCATAGGGGTAGGATGAAGACACAAGCTATCATGTTTACCATTACCTATGGACACCAGCTAATTGGTCTTACAATAACAGACTCACAGGAAAAGAGACACGGGTGTCCTGCAACCCGACTGTCAAAATAGGGCCCTATGTCTGGGTAGGTAATATAATATAGAGGAAAGAAAATGAAAATAATTAACAGACAATATGTAAGAAATAAAAGCGCAAGAACAATTGTGATAGATGTAGAATTGTTACTAGATTGTATCTTTTCAGGTCTTGGGTTGTTTTTTATTTATTTATTTATTTTGTGTGAAAGAACTAATAACAAAAGAGCTGTGAACTCATCCTCAGAGCTTAGTTCTCCATTGAATTTCGCCTTTTTGAAGAGAGATCCTACTCTTCAGCAAAACTACATCGGCAAAAAAACAAAGCGGAAAATTGGCTCTGTGCTTGATTTTGTTTTAAAACAATTCCTGTTGCTGGGTTACTTTCACTTTTAACTATATTCTGTAACTATTCGAAGAGTCCTTAAAAAAGAGAGCTTTCACATCCATATTAAATAGTGGCCTTGGATGTAGGAGGGACAAAATAACAAATTTAGAAAAATAGGGATCAAAGTATACATTTAAATTAAGTTATCCTTTAGCAGATGTACATGTTCTTTTCAGAATACCTTAACACTGTTGCACAGCTGATAACAAAGGAATTGGACTTTGCTCTGCTAGGAAAAGAGATTAGACTGTATGATGCAGACCCAGTAAGTTCTACCTTTATACTCTGTGCATAGTGCTAAGTTCAGTATGTGACAATAAATACATTTTGGTGCATTTATTTATCTATTCATTTTTGAAAATATGTGTAATGGTTTATCTTCCTGTCTCTGGTATTCTAAGGCCCAGGTGAGAAAACAATAATAGTATAAGAAAAGCAAAGAAAGTGCTATAGATGTATCATGCCATAGAAATTATATTATATGCTCATGTGGGTGGTTCATTTAGCATTATATTATAGCAACCAGTGCTGGATGTTTTGAAGAAAGTCATAATACCCTTCAAATACATAATTACGAAATAACATGGTTAGAAAAGGTATATCTCTCTCAGCACAGTCACTGTACTCGACATTAAGCCATCTTAACTATGAATCAGGGTGCATAAGCCTCATGTTAGGAAAGGCAAAGCTCCAGACCATAGGAGGGAAGAAAGTCTGAGCCTGTGCTAAACCCCGGTGCGGGGCCACCTATGTACCTATATTCACTTAAATGCAGCATAGCATTCTTGACCTGAATTTGCCATTATATTTAAGTTAGCTTCTGTGGAGGTTTCAGGTGACCGATGTTGAGAAGACGAGCCATGCTCAGCTGTGCTGCGGTAGAGCTAACGCACAGAACATGGGATCAGGGTGCTAACCGTGCTTTTCTCATTTCTGAGCCTGATCTATGCCAAACTGCATAGGCACAGCCTTTGGTTAGCTTTGTGATCTGGGGGGAAAAGAAAAAGCAGCTTATCTTTTTTATGTGTTCTTGTTTAGTTGTTGATAACTATTTGTAAGTGGTTTGAATAATATTCCCTGGGAACAAATAATCATCTACATACTGATCAAAGACAAAGAGATTGCTGACTGGGATTTTATGAGTCCTCAGCTTTGGTGAGTGAGGTCCTCATCTTTGGAATGGCCAGAGGAACTTCTAGCCCATCTAATCTGTCCTTTACTACTTGAGGACAGACCTACAAAATATAGCAAGAATGTAGGGGAAGATAAACATAGCAATATATAGTCTCAAATCCATATAATATATTATCCTATTTACATTCTTCTGCAGGAGATAATCTTGACTTAGCTGAAACCTACTCTGCCTGAAATCCACCTTGAACTGTAATATTCATTTCCTATACCTCCCTTTTGTGAAAGAAATACAAACGACTTTTACTGATACTTCTCTTACAATGGACAATTCCTTGCAGGCACAAGAGCAGTGAACTTTGATGACACAAAGAAAAAGTGGCCTTTCCATAGCCACTGAAATACCCTAATCAGTTTTCATTACATTTTTTCATGCTCATTTAGACCTTTGGTGCACTGTAGAAATGGCAATGAATGGTTTTAATGCGTTAATTTAAACTAGAATTTCCTTTATTTTTAAATTTATTTCCTTTTAATTTTGTTCTGTGTGCAAGAACTGTGAAGGCCTCCAGGATTCTGAGCATTCATAAACAAGCAATGTTTTCTATTGCAGTAACTGAACAGAGTATGTAATTTGAATTCCATACCAGTGATTTAGTCAAGAAGCAAAAACATTTAGTCAAGGTTTTGGTCTTGCATAGGTTTTTTTTCTTTGTGCATACAAAATTGAATTATCTTGAACCTTTGCCTGATACATTGGCTTTCCAATTATTTTGTAAGGAAAGGACAAGATTACCACAGTCTCTCTGAAAGGTCAGAAGCTTGATTAACTGTTTATCTGGAGAAGATCATAATTTTCACAGCCTCTCTGTTGTTTTGTCTCATTTTATAAGATTAAGTAATAACTTAATAATAACCTTTGGGAAAAACTAATTCTTGAAAGAAAAATGCCTTTTGATGTGATCAGTAATAGTATTTTGTAGTTATTAAACATGATTGATGTTGTTTTAATGTTAGTGTTTAATCATGTAAGAAAAACTGTAGGCTTTTCTATCCAATATTGAAGTGACACTTACTTAATTGCAATTTTAATTAATTTTTAGAAAGAGAGAGGCCGTAGAAAGTGTTGTTTTCACTTGACGGTATTTCTTTTCCTAATGACAAAGTCCTACTCTCAGTTATACTGCTGTCCTCAATAATGGGGTTAAACCTTCATTGCTCCTAAGAGATACCCTTGGTACAGAACAATCCTTGAAGGAAGTATGAAATTTTCTGAGTAGAAGGTGAAAAAGATAGCAAGAACTATAACTATCTGGATATAGAATGGTGTGGTGTGACCAATTTCAGTAAAGCTTGTAACATCAGCTGAGTATTTGAATGAGATTTCTTAAATGGCAATCTAATTCAAAATTGTAGGCAGAACACATATGCCATCCTTTGTTTACCTAAAATAACTAAGTTTACTGGTACTCACAGTGCCACCTGGTACTCCCCAGGTGGCTTGGCTACTTTTAAGTTTTCTTTTAGCATTTTACGTTTAAGGCTGTTTCTCAATTTGTTATTTAGAAAAGAGATTGAAAACTAAGGAAACAGTATGTGAAATGGTATGTATGTAGTAAAACTTCAAAGATTTGATACTTCTCAGCTTCTGACTTAACCTAGTAACTTCACAAGAAATTATTCATGGACAGATGGGGTATCTTCATTATGAATTTTCTACTGAAGTATTGTTTGTATATACAGTAAGCCTCCAGTTTAGTTCCTTTAATAGCATCAGAATCCTGGGGAGTGAGCCAACTATCATGAATTGGTTTCTTTGGTTGGGCGGAAAGCAAGGAGGAAAAGAGGAAACAGAAGAGAGATAATGTGTTTCACCAGACCTAAATAATAATGTGAAATTATGTTGAACTATATACAGTTTTAACTGTGATTGTACTTTGGAAATTTTTTCCTCTAAAAATAGTTCTGTGATGTCTATTACGTCTCATTACTTTCCATGCCAAATTTGCTCAAGCAACAAGTAAAACGAAAGCGGGAAGGAGGTATCTGAGACAGTGACCTTTAAAACTAATAGCATCTTTAAATGTATCATATGTGGTTTCTGTAGAATGTGAGCAAGCCAATGCTGTGTAGATAAAACCTTAATGATGTGTGATTCATTACAATTCAATGAACTGCACAAAAGATGAATATGGGAAAAATTTAGCACTTTGATGTGCAGGAAAGTTCCTCGGAGGGATTTATTTTCAAATAAGTTTAAGAATGCTCCATTAGACTTCTCAAAGATGACAAGAAGTTATGCCAAGGTAACTAGGTTCCCTAAATGAGAGCAATAGCAAAGAAATAAAAAGGAACTTACCACATGCTTTGAAGCTGCATTTGTATTCAAAAGTAACTTGAAAACTTTTAGATATAAATGAGAGACAGAAGTGCTGGGATAAGGTCCCACACTGAACACAGGTACTCTGAAAAGAAAGTATTGAAGCCACCCCTCTAGCTTTTCTAGTGACAGATTTCTTGAAGAAGCCCTAAGCAGCAGCTAGAATGAGAGATTCATGCCAGGTATTTTTTAAATTTGTTTTTTTTTCTTGGTTAGATGCCTTTCATTTGAAGCAAGAGCTTAACCCCCCTGCCTTTCCTAGAATAAATTTCCCGTTTTCATTTTTAGGCTTGTGAACTCAGGTGAATCTTATACATAGGACATGCTTTTACTTCCCCATAAGCAATGAATTCAAATAAAGCTGTACTGCAGACAAAATTCTCAGGTTGTCTGCAGATTGAAACACATATCAATGTATATGAAAGTGGGGGATCACCAGTCCATAGGGCTGTATCAACAGGCTTGGGTGCTGGCTCAAGACAGGACATGGAGCGGGTTAGTCCAGGGAAGTACTGTATTGTGTGCTTTGGCAAAAGGCAGTAGACAGACCCTCCTTAACTTCCAGAAACCTCACATTGTCCCAGGGATGTATTTTGCCTTGCCATCTTTGCAGACTCCCATTGAGAGTGGGGTCAAGTTCAATGTTTCTGATTCACCTATCACCACTATATGAGAGATGTTTTTAGAGCAAACATTACTATTGGTTTGTAAGTGTTTTTATTCTCAGAAAGTGTATTTCAGTTAATCTCAATAACTTCTTGCCTTTAGAGGATTTTGCATGTGTAGTTGAGTGCAATATGCAATACACAAGCCAGAAAATTCACTCTGACTTAACTGTCACCAGAATTGGTAAGGGAAAGAAAAAAAAAAACCAGTATATTGTAAAAGTAATCAGTAAACAGTATATCACCCTGTTACACCAGCTTTATGTCATTTGTTTCAAAAGTCATATATCAATAACAAAATAGCTTAAAGGGACTACCTCATGACTCCATCAGTACTTTTAAGAAAACAGAGACTGCGTTAAGGTCAAACATATAACCATTAAAGGAAATAAGATGGCAAAAGCCACAATCATTTTGTTTTCATACCTGTAAAGAAGAACATTGACTAGTTTATAAAGTGATAGTCTAAAAATACAAATCCATCATTTAGTACAGGGAACAATCTTACGATGCTTCTTGGAAATCAGATTGACTATTATACAATTACGTTAAAATACGGGGTATGGGTCAAACTGGCTTACGGGTCTGAGTAAAAATGTAGATTGGTGTCCAGTGAGACATACAAAAGAAACTGAATTATAATGCACTGAATAACTGGCTGGGAGGAATCCCAAGGTCACATAAACAGTTGATAGCAAACGCAAAATCTGAACACAGATATCTCAAGTCTTGTGCTTATTCTTAACTAGAGTCCTACCATTTTTCTGAAGCTTTGTAGCAATTTCCAAGGTTAGTTTTTCTGATATTGTATTAGCAATAATATCGACGCTATAGAATCATAGAATAGTTTGGGTTGGAAGGGACCTCTAAAGGTCATCTAGTCCAAGCCCCCTGCTGTGGGCAGGGACATCTTCAACTAGACCAGGTTGCTCAGAGCCCCCTCCAACCTGACATTCAATGTTTCTGGGGATGGGGCATCCACCACCTCTCTGGGCAACCTGTGCCAGTGCTTCACCACCCTCGGCGCAAAAAATTTCTTCCTTCTATCTAGTCTAAATCTACCCCCCTTTAGTTTAAAGCCATTCCCCCTTGTCCTGTCACAACAGGCCCTGCTAAAAAGTTTGCCGCCATCTTTAAGTACTGATAGGCTGCAATAAGGTCTCCCCGAAGCCTTCTCTTCTCTAGGCTGAACAACCCCAACTCTCTCAGCCTTTCTTCAGAGGAGAGGTGTTCCATCCCTCTGACCATTTTTGTGACCCTCTTCTGGAACCACTCCAACAGGTCCGTGTCTTTCTTATGCTGAGGGCTCCAGAGCTGGACGCAGGACTCCAGGTGGGGTCTCACCAGAGCAGAGT
>NW_008824475.1:850142-853584 GCF_000699105.1 Pygoscelis adeliae
TGGCAAGCCTATGACTGAAGATGCTCTTCCCCTTCTCTGACAGATGGACCCCGTCAGCCCCCAGTAGACCAGGTTTCTCAAAGCGAGTCCCATGGTCTAATAGATAATATATCTAATATATATTAGACATACAAGTATATATACATTATCTTTATATATAATAAAAATATTAATATATAATAGTAAGATAATATATCTAATACATATTAGACATACAAATATATATACATTATTTTTATATATAATAAATATATTAATATATAATAGTAATATAGTCTATGCTATAATAATAGTAGTGAAGCTCAAGTCATAAAAGGCCTAGATATTCACCTGCTGGTTGTTTGAGATGTAGCTAACATTCCATTTCTTACAATGCTTCATAAACTCTAAAAACTAAACACGTTTAACCTTCTCAACACCTTGAGGAGACTGGTGGATGAATTTTATTACCTGTGCTTTAAAGAGGAGCAAATGAGACTGAAAAGATTGCTGAAGACCAAGTTTAGAACTTAGACCTTGCCACCTAGCTTGGTCTGTGTTCAGTGGGAATATGTGCTATTTTTACAGCAGAAGGAAAAATAATCTCATTAAAAGTCACAAATAAACTCAGTTCTTCGGTGTATTTTTAGATAGCTGACAAACTCGTACAATATCAGAGCTACTTGTAGGCCATCCATAAAGGAAGGAGTAGCAGTTGTTTCCCCCAGTTTATCTTACCAATTTTCTGGTTGTGCAGCTAGTTTTGGAGTTCTTAAATACAACAAATATGCAGCAAGGAGAATTGATCCATAGTTTTAAAGATACACACATCCAAAAATTACAATATTTGAAAACTGGAAAATGGCTGACCAGTTTGAATCAGTTATATTACTAGCTTAATGAACAATAAAAAATGTGGCAAACACCTACTTTGACTTATGACAAACCACACAGGTAGAGTGTGGAAATCTGGGGTAGATTCATATTCTAAGGATAAGTTTCTGTACGGTTTAGATGATATTATTCCATCTTCAGTTAAACACAGACTTACATGGTTATTCTTATGGACTGATAATATTAAAAATAATCAGGCCAATATCAGGTACTGGAAAACAAGGTTATTTTAAAGGTTTTTGTAACCATAAATCTGAGCTGGAAGGCAATCTTAGCATGTTCACTATGAATGACCTTCTTGTACGGTCAAATGTATTTGCGGATGCAAAAGGTCCTAATATCTTTCAGAGGATATAGCAAAAGTCTTACAACTTCTTTTTATAATTAATTTTTAAACTGAAATTTTATCTTCACCTACTAGAAAAACATTACCTACCTAACATTTTTTCATTATAGCAACATAGAAACTCAAGGGAAGACAGAATTACCAGATAATAAAATCTCTGCAGTTTTCAAGCCTGTCAGCAGATTTTCAAAACTCAATATCAACAAGCCATAGAATAGTACTGTGCCTTATGTCATATTTGAATTACATCAGAATTAGTAAGATGCAATTTCCTTTTAGATTTTTGTAAGATTTTTTTTTACCATAGTGATAGAAAGCTGCCATTCCATGCTCTGACAGGGAACTATATGCTGTAGATAAACCAGAGACTTGAGAGCTTTCTTAGAATCTCATAAATTATGCTACTTTATTTCTAAAAAAGACTAAAATAGCATATAAGTTTGCCTGATACTGATAATGTCATTTAGACATACACAAAAGGACAAGAAAAACCCCTAAACCCCCAAAAGCACAACATGGCTTAAAATGAACTTGTATATACTGCAATTTTTCTGGATGTACTGCAAAAAGAAATATGTAAACACAACTGAGTAGGTGTTTCAGACATTTAACGTCTATTTCTCCCATTCCTCGCCCCCCCCCAAAAAAAAAACCCAACCCAACCCTGAAAAAAAAATATCTCAGATCCTGTGGTCTCATACTGTGGTCAAGAAAAGTAGATAAGTATAATTCTGGTTGATACACAGTGTATCAGGGTACAGTGTCATGTTATGCTCTGAGGGGAGATGCTATCACTGCACAAGCATAAATGCGCTGAAGGCAATCTCTTTTAGTGGGTTCCATGTGAGACTGACATCTGTTTCAAAGACAAACACTGAGGGGACCATTATCTGTGGTCTCTGCTGCTGGCCCACTTGCACGGGCAAATCACACGGGTCTCCTGGAAGAGAAAGAAAGGTGTACTTTATAGAAGGACTTGGGAGTTTCTTGACAGAGAAGAGCTCAAGCGTATTAATCAATGACTATACCTTAAGACTTGCAGGAAAAAGAAGTTCAGCCCAGCATAAACTGCTAATTAACTGGGTTTTTGCATGGCAAGGCAAGCCTTACAAAGGGGGTAGGTTTTTTGTTGTTTACAAGACCTGAATCTTTCAAATATTTTAAGTTACTGTGGTTAAAATTCCTTTTCTAAGTCAGCATTCATTGGCATTCTTACTGTTCTGAAAGGAAGCTAGGCTTAGCTGGAAATCTTAGGCAAATATGTGATCGGATGACTCTGTGAGTCATTAGGTTACAATCCAGAAAGGCTATGTCCAAAAAGGGTGTTAGTATACTTACCTGAATCACATCTGTGCACTAACTTGATTTGGAAACATATGGGTCCCTTTGCAAATAATTGGGAATGACACTGAGACAGACTCAGCAAAAGCATTAGTAAAAAGCCAAGCAAAAACATAATGAATTTCTATAGGTTATCTAAAAAGGGAAAACCAAAAGTTTGCACTGGAGTGGGACTTTCTCGCCACAAAATTTCCTTGCATAATGCAAGTTTAGGAGGTAAAATTAACTGCATTTTTTTGGTACACTGGTATTTAGGCATCTAATAATTAGGACTCGCAGCGGGATTTTCAGAGGTGCTTTGGCACTGGTGGAATTGGTTCTGTAATGCTGAACTTCAAACTTCTAATTGTTTTGACCAGTAGTTGGAGTGAAAAAGTTGTTTACATTCAAAATTGTGATCCTGAAACCTCATTTTACTACCATGGCACCAACAGTTTTTGACAGCCTTACTATTAGTAAGGATATTTAGAAAGGCTGTATTTAGCATGTAGTAAGCAGTTTTTGAAGCAGGAAAAAGAACCCAGGTTTACTTGCTCCTAAATGAGCACTTTAATTACTGGCCTCTTTTTCCTCGGTAAATCTTTCCTTCTTTTCTGCTTCAATAGAGCGGCAGACCTGAGACTTCACCTACAGCAGTGTGAGCCTTCTGGTATGTCCTTAGGTTTAATTAGAAAAAATCAGAACTGATATATCAAGAGGAAGATGTGTATGTACACTGACGGAATATATGAAAGCACTTTTCAGTCTCATTTTGTGTAACAAAAAGCTAGCTTCAGCTGAGTGACAGTAATTCACAGATGTGGGCGAGTTCCTAGAAGTGGGGAAGTTACATGCATTACCGAAAGCTTAGTAATATTTTTTTTTTTTTTTTTTTTTTTAAAG
>NW_008824475.1:854588-864100 GCF_000699105.1 Pygoscelis adeliae
GTAGAAAGTAAGGCGTGTGGTTTTTTTCCTCCTGTTTTCTTTCTGGCTTAAATTGTTTTAACGGTCTGTATGTAAATGTCATACTAAGGAACAGTGTTTTATTATTGTGTATTTATTTACTCTATGAATTGTTTTTGTGAAGTTAGGCACGAACAGACTTCTTGTTAGCTGCCAGTATATTTCTGGAAATTTTATCAGGAAGTGCATGAAGTTCACTGTGAGAAAGTCAGAGAGCCACTAGGATGTCCTAGATAGAAAAAACAGATTGAGTGATACAGCACCGAAGTGTTGCCACAGCAACTTGCTAAAGTGTACTCGGCCAATTCCACCTTTAGTTTGCTTATTCATGCCGTGCAGTTCCTTACCCCGGAGACTATCTGCAAGTTGTTCCGCTGGAATTTCTTGCAGTATGAGGTTTGACTCCGAGGTAGTGAAGGTGGCTGAACTTTTCTCTGCAAGAGAAGTGTTCTGGAATTAAAATAAAAAAACAACCCCCCCCCCCCAAAAAAAAAAAAAAAAACAAAGAAACATTATGACAGAGGATGTGCTTAAAGGTATTTCGTAATTGTCTACTACGTTAAACTACACTTAGTAACTTCTCGCATTTGGAAAGGGAACAGTTGTATTGGAATTGTTGCAATCAGTTATCCAAATGTTAATTCATTAAGTAACCACTTTAAAAAGGTCATTTCAGAGGTTGGGTGTGGTTGTTGTTTTTTTTTTTTGAGCATGCAGTTAGTATGCTGATTGCATTATGTAGGTTTTTGGAAAGATCTTTAATGGTCTACAGCATTTTCTAGGCCTGTTAATCTTGTCAGTTTGTATGCAGTCAAGTACAATGGGAAGATGAAATTCACTACTGGCAGATTTCATTCTGCTCGATGGTAAGTCCTGTTGTAGTGGGTTTTTGTTTTGTTTTGGGTTTTTTACCTGTTTTATTTGGATCTTAATCTAGTATGTGGTTTAGCAGAAGCTGGGAGCAAGCCTGAACTTGCTTGTGTTTGTTGAACTGATTGCTTAAAGTGTGATTATCTTGCCATGCAGTTCTAAAGGTTTGACACTTTCTTCAGGCTAATATCTGTAGTGATCTTAAAAAAGGGGGGAAAAAAAAAAAAAGAGTCTCACTTGAGTCCTTCTATATTCAGCTATATCCTACTGTTCACACATTTCATTATTAAAAGTTGGATTGCTTGCTTGCTTCATCATAGATTCACCTGTCTATCTTCCAATTAATGTTGTCTTGAAGACTTTGCAACATGAAAATCATAAAATGGAAGAATCATAGAATCAACTGATACGGCTTTTCAGCATGTTAGATGCAAGTACTTATCCTCAATGTGAGGAAAGGTCCTGAAAGTTATGTATGTTTTTCTGTGCTGTGCCAGTGTTGTCATTTTTCTTTGGTGCTATTTAGCTGTCACTTTTAGTAAAACAAAAAGAACTGTTATGCCAGTCTGAGTTGTTGTACCTCCTTGTGTGAGCCCCTTCCATAAGATGGGAAAAGGAAGGATGTGAAAATCAGTTTGAAAAGGAGTGTGAGAAACATCATCTTCTGTGGAAGAAAGTTGGATGATCCCATGCAAGGCTTGGGATGTGCAACACAAATTGAAATTCATCCCCTGCCAAAACATATTTTCTTGGAAGAAAAGCCCAGATGGTCTCCCTTGTGTTGTTTTCTGCACATTAGCAATTTAGATGTTTTACCCTTATTTCTATAAAATTGAATGGTCAAGTGTCTTCCAAGAAGCTTGATTTTTGTATAACAGCTATAGCATTTTCCTGTTTTTAGTAACCATGTTGAATGATGACTTTTGTCTTGGTTACTCTATATTGGAGAATATGATAGTACAGCAAGAATCAGTTTTATTTAAGCAAGACCAAATTCCCCTCGACTTTTTTTTTCTTTTCTTTTTTGATATGTATTTCTATCAAATACTGTGGGAAAAATATATTTTGCCTTGCTGCTGAGAGAAAAAGTTTTGTTTTACAGGCTGTGTGCAACCATGTGCACTAATGTCGAAGACTATTGTTTACTTAAACTTATAGTGGTACAAATATGGATGTGAAAATGAATGTATGCATATAAATGTGTATATATCATATATATGCACTACATATCTAATGTTGAACAAACATTCTTTAGGGTTTGTTGTGACTTATTCTGCAATTAAAGCCATGGAGGAGATTAAATTCTTTTTTTAATTTATATTAATTACATTGAAATAGATTAATATATTGGATAAGGTGGTCCTCGAGTTCTGCTTTTCTGTATACTTCTTGAGCTTAAGCCTTTACTAAGGATAAAACATTGTAACATAAGAAACGATTCAGTATTTATCTTCTAGCCTGCGATACAAACATTCACCAATGTGTGTAGATTTGTTTAGCTGTTTGTTACTTGAATCTTTGTCTGAGTAGTCAAACCAAAACAGGTGTCAGTATAACCCTTTGCTCAGACCCACAGAATATGTGTGACTGTGAACTTGCTGGTATCTAACCAGCTGTATAGCTAGGCCAGATCTATAGCATGTCTTCATAAATCTTGATGGATGCATTGACAGCTTCTGCCATAGATTACTACAGAAACAAAAAATGGCTTGGGCTTCAGCGTCTAGTAGTGCTGGCATTTTGTGGTCAAAATGTCTTCTCAGTGAGCAGTTTCTTCCTTTCTCAGTCTGCTACACATTTCGTTTATAAAAATACACTGCAAAAAGTAATGGTTCTTGCAAATTTGGAAACAAAGTTTGTTCTGTGCTAGGTAATCCTCTGCATTGTTATGTGGTTTATACAGAGATCGGTTAGGATCCAAATACCTGATAATACATGGCTATTTCAGTTCCTGAAGTAACAACACTAGAGGTGTTCCAGAATAAGGTGTGAGCAAAGCATGTAGAAAAAACAGTGTTTAGATACCGAAAAGAGTATCTGTGGGTATAAATGTATATATTTATATAAAAATATATGTTTATTTATAAATGTATAACTAAAAGCTACTTTCCTAAGTGTCTTTTTTGTTACTGCTGAAGATGGAGGGATTGAGAGAATGATACTGTCTGAAAATAAACACTAACACCTCAGGGAAAGAATACCCAAACAACACCATGAAACCCAGAACTGCCAAGGAAGGTGGAAATGACTGAGATAAAATTGCAACTCTTAACTCGAAAACACTTGGGCTCATATGCTAACATTTCAGGGGGCTTATATACTTGAACATGTGGGTTTTTTTTGTTTTGGTTTGGGTTTTTGGTTTTTTTTTTATTAGTGGATACCTGAAAGACTGTTCTTTGGCACAAACAGTGCCTGCCTGATACTTTTTGCCCACTTTAGTAATTTCTGTGCTATTTCTCATTCTGTACTCAGCATACATGTTCAACTTCTTAAGAGACTGTATTTATATTTGTAGTTTTCAGTGTTTAGAGATGGGTGGAGGCCATACTGTTGAATTTTATCTTGTATGGCTAGAGGCTTACGTGAAAAGCTTGAGGAAATGCTGATGTCTGAAACTTTTAAAGGAACGATGAGTGTTTAGATAAGTACGCAGGTTGGGAAAGGACAAAGTTAAATCTAAAAGCTGATTGTTAATCAGTTTAGCTCAATCCAAGGCTTTTTGAATTTAAATGACTTTGGAATCTTTTAGTGAGGGTTAACTCCCTAACAAACTTCATCGCTCTTGAGATGTTGATATCTGGTTAGCCTATAGAGCGCTCTCTCTAAAAAGTTCTAATTGTATGAATTTCGTATTCAAGATAGTAAGTCACTTCTCACGCTTGTGGACAGTGATCAAAGCTGATAAAAATATTGCCCCAAAAATGAAGTTAAAGAGATTAGCAAGAATTTAAAGACTTATTTTAAATAATGGAACATTTATAGTAAGTGTGCTGTGTTGATTTTTACGTCTTTCAGAAAAATGTAGGTTTGTTCATCATCTTTTTTTCCTCTTATTATGTCGCCTATATATATGGTGTAAGTATAAAGAGGATTTTTTTTCCCCTGTTTTTGATTACCAGTTTTTGAAATTGTGGGATTAATAAATATATTTACAAAATTTTGCAATAAAAGAATTATAGTGATTGAGTTGGTTATTTAATCATTTATTTCATAATCATAATAAAGTACAGTCACCAATAGCAGTGATAACAGTTGTGCTCCATTCAGTACATGATTTTAAATTTATATTTATTTCTATGTGGCTTTGGGCAATAGGGAGGGGCACAAAGATTTATTTATGACTGCTTTTCTGAATAACGACTTAGTTATTCAAAAGACATTGGGGAAATCTTACAGGAAGAGGTTTTATCTTTTATTGGAGGAATTGATACAGTACAGAAGTAAGCAATCTTTTAAGCTTCAATTCTAGATCATAAGTAGTGCCCTTTTTGTCAGGAAATATTTTGAAGAATAAGGTATCAATACCTACTACTATGGATATTTTCTGGGCATACGATTTCTTTTCTTTCTAATTGCTACTCAAGTCTTAGGCTGTTCTACTGAAGCTATTCTTTCCTTTCCAGGCTGCTTAAGGCTAGTACCTGCATGCCAGGACAGCTGCTACAGTCAACAGGTTTCCCTAAGGCCAAATTACTCCTTATACAGGAAGAGGGAGGTGAAAAAAACTGCTGCTGATCTTAAACCTTCTATAAAGAGATGTGATTTCAGGCTGTCTCAAACACCTTCAGGATGGTAGCTTCTCCATCTGCTTTGGATTTTGTAAATTGTGAATTTGGATATGGCCCTGAAAGAAAGAACAACTCACATAGGTGGAGTCTGGAGAGTGCAAGAGTTGAGCTGGAAAATACTGAGGAAAAACTGTCATGGGCATTGAGATACCAAATGTCCCTAGTGTGGAGGCCAGAATTTTCTATGGGGTTATGCGTCTGCTACTGTTGGTGGCCAAGGGAAAACTGCTTCCTTGACAGTTGGAAAGCTAGTAGTTAGCTGTTTCCTGTTTTCCCTCCCGACACTTCTTTGAAGGACCTGATCTGCAAGATGTATTGTGATCACCTCCATAGCTTTCTGACTGTAGTTACTTAAACAATTGAGGCACTTCTACCCACGCCGCCACCCCCCCCACTCCTCCATGCTCAGAAGTGATTCTACCTTTGTAAACTATTTTACTGGTTATGGTACTTGTTCAGTTGGATTCTCAGTTGAAGAGGGCTTGAACCCACAGTTCACATAGAATGCTCTAGGCAGTCATTTTTCCTTTTTCCCACTGAAGGTGTGTTTCTCTGCTAAAAAGAGTTTAAGGCTCAGAAGATAAAGGAGTAGAAGCTCTACGCTGTAGTTAATTGGTGCTAGTGTGGGAATAGGAAAGCTTTGGGTTCCAGCTCTGGTCTTAGATCACTTTTTCTCCCCCTTATATCCAAGTACTGTATAATAAGAGTGTGTGTGTGTGTACATAAGTGGTTCACCTCTTAACTGTTCATATTAACGTTAACTACTAGCATTATATGTTTTAAGACTGTATTACTTGTGCTGAGTTAAGACTTTGATTTCTCTATTCTTTTTATACAGGCCAAGATAAAAGAATAGAGAGGTTATGCTGTTTACCCTTCTTGAAATTTTCATATATAAGCAATTAAAAAATATTACTGTACAAATGACAGGGAGCCTTTCAGAATTTTATGCAAGATTAATGTGAATTCAGGTGGGAATTTTTTTTAATGCCCTTTTTCTTTTCCATAGGTTTGCAGTCTTTAAAAAATAAATAAAAATCAGCTGGAACTGAAGAAACTTGAAGAAGTGTCTTGAAGAAACTGATATTCTCCATTGGCTGGATGACACCAAATTTAGAGCTCTGTTGCTAGTGAATATGCATGCATCCTGACTATATTTCTACATGACTGTGTGGGGCAATATTCGGAATGAAGCTGCCATCATGTCATCCACAGGCAATGGCACAGATATTGAAGAATTCTTGGTCAACATTAACTTGGGACAGTATCTTCCTAACTTTAAAGAATATGGCTATAACATTGTGACAGATTGTTTGGGAATAAATAACAATGTGCTTCAGCAAATGGGAGTGTTGCCTACAGGGCACCGGAGAAGGATTCTTAAGCAATTAGACACCACTCTTTCAAAAATGCAAGGAAATTCTCTTTTCCGTGAAAATCTAAAACTCAAAGACTTGAAAGGTTTAGAAGAGAAGCAATATTTGTCCTCGGATCAGGAGTCTCCAATAAGCAATTCAAGTGTAGATGGGACTAGTTTGATGCCTGCAACATTGTCAGGACAACTTCTTAATAAAGCTTACCTTGATAAAGAAAGGTTTGAACTTGCAGAGCAAAACTTATTGGAGGCAAATGATGATAGCTTTACAAATTTGGATTTTTCTAGTTTATACCAGAATTCAGACAGCATACTAAAAGCTATCAGTCTAAGTGGAAGTATTAAGATGAATACTCAGCCAGATACATCACTGGAAGAAGCTGCTGCATACCAAGCTGATGAGCACTTGACTGGCTGTTTGGCATTTCATGATCCTCCTTCTTCATTTGCTCATTCATGCGAGACAAAATACAGTGAAAACAAACATCTGATGTTTGCAGATGAGGATGATTTATCTGATAGTGAGCCAAATTCTCCATTCTTTAAGTTTAAAGGAGAAATGATAGACAATGACTTATATGATTCTTATACGCAAAACTGCATGAAAGTATTTCCAAGAGTAAGCCGGTCTTTTATATTAAGGCATCGACCTGTACCAGAAATTCCCGAATCAAGTAAAGTTCAAGCTTCGTCAAGGTAACTGCTGTTTCCTTCTAATGAAGAATGGCTATCATTGTAGAAATTATGGTTTGGGGGTTCTCACAGGTTTTTTATGTCATTTTTTTGTGGATTTTTTTAGTATGTGTTGTAAATACACTGGATCGGGTATGAATGTTGCCAGATTAACTGAAGGAGGATTAAGCTTCAATGCAAGTTAAAAGCGCAAATGAGAGTATAAAAGGAAATTTTAGAACAGTGTTTCCTTATAACCTCCCCAATTATCTCTGTGTCTACTTATTTTCAAAGAAAGGAATCTTATGCTTAATCTGTATCTTAAACTTAATCTGTATGCTGTCAAGATAGGGTAGAATGGAAATACACAAATGTTGCAAAACCAAGATTGAAAAATAACAGAAAAAGCTGTTGAATCTATTCCAAACCAAAACATTGCTAATAATATTAATTAGACCTTAGCTCCAGTGTTTCTGATGAAATTCTGATCTATCACAGGAAAATGGTGACAAAATGGTGATTTCAAGAGGGCTAAAAATTCACCCTTAGGTATAAAAATCTATTTTTATGAGACAGCAGTTATAGTGAAACACAAGTTTTCAGGTTGTGTCTTGGTAACTTTTAAGGTCGTACCTTTCAAGGGATACTGTTCTTGGAAAATACAAGTTTATTATTTTTATATATGTGTGTATATACATATATAACTTAAAAGAAAGATCTAGGAAGTTTTACACACCTACACATATTAATGTAGTTTTATCTAAAAAGTGGGGCAAAATTTAGAAAATCCTTCTTATCTGTTTTGTGCATTATATGGTGTAGCCACCCCGTAAAGAAAGCAGGATGTATCGATATGATTGCACGCATAGGCATAACAAGATGATTACATGAGAATCTTAAGTCTTAGCCTTAAAGCATGTAAAATTTATATGTAAATATAAATATGTAAATTTTTTGTTTTAAATTAGAATAGGATATTTTGTGGAGGAGGAAATCACGTTATACTGTGGGTCTAAAGCAAGGACTTTCTTCAAGATGGCTCTTAGATTAATTTCTAAACTGGTTGTCATTTAACTGTTAACTCAGAGGATGAGTGCAACCAGTTTGTAATATTAGGTGTTGGGTTTTGCTGGTGTTCTCATGATAACAAAGCCTTAGCTTTTAATGATGCTTGTAATATAAAATATTTTTGAGGCATTCCAACAGGAAAAAGGAAGTGGAAAAAGGGAAAGAAAAAAAAAGATAGATGTGGGGGGCATTCAGAGTTTATCCTTGTACAGATAGTTCTGTGCAGCATTGGTGAGGATAGTATGGGATAGAGTCCAATAAAGTTTGTTATGATAAATTGCATAGGAGAGTTTGAATTTGTTTCAAAATATTCATGTGATGTGTGTGTGGATTTTTCTTCCTTCAGAATGGTTGAGTTCATAATTTGAATCCACAAGTTAGGGAGTAGCACTTATTGTCTTGAATAAGCATCAGTTGTTGTAGCTTGTCTTGCAAAAATGTGATATAATGTAGAGGAAAAGGTCTGATGTTAGAACTTAACTCTAGGCCTATCTTAATAAAAGTAATATTGTTTGAATGTTAAAAATAATAGGCACTGAATGTGCAGTTGACCACAATATTACAGGCTGTGTAAATGAAGAATATCTCCCCACAGATTAGTTTGTGATAATTTTGGTTCTGTTATCCATTAGCTTTTACTGATCATGCTGGTTAAGTGTCTTAAACAGAGAAGAAAAATTCATGCAAAGGCATATGCAAAGTTTTGTTGGTGTAGCCATATCCAAATCATTAGGTTGCACTTTTTTTAGTCAAATTTTTTTTTTTTTTAAACCACTAGCTATGCCTGGGAGGGACATGTCTGAGAATGTTTTGTATTTATCTTGTCTTTTTCATCTGCATATCTCGGCAGTTAGAAACATCATTAGCAAGTTTATACATGCCCTAAATGTGGAGTTTTCCCAGCATTTAGAAGTTTCTTTTAGATTATTGAAAGAAGTCAGTATTAAATGTTGTAATGCAATTGTTTGATTGAACAGATGGAGAGGCAAAGATTCTTTGCAACAATTAAGAGATTTTTGTGTGCCTTAAAAAAAGTTTCATCAGTACCTTCTAAATCACCAAAAAATTGTGCTTATTGAAACTTAAGTATAACCATCTTTCAGTGAAGAGTGGCTTTATGTTAACTTTTGTAGAGCGATTATCCCTACTATAATAAATCTATTCATGCTGAGCTGAAATGGGAATCTTATCCTAAAAGATAACAGTAACTAGCTACTAAAAGAGTACTCTTAATGTCTTTTGAGAAACAGTCATCCAGTAGAAAGAATATGCTATATCTGTAATGTTCCCACCATTGAAGTAAATCCTCCAAATCCCAGTCTATTAGTGATTGATATGTGACTGGGTCACTAACTTCATTACCCACCATTTTGATTTGTGAGCGCCAGCTTATTTTCTTCATCTTTATGCTCCAGTTATAACAATATGGAAATCCTGAAGGACGAGTAGCAGTCTGTCTGAGGAAGATCAAGGCTAAACCAGAACTTCAAACCAGAACTTAAACTTCACAGAAAGATTCTTGATAACCTTGCCGGGTATTTTTTTAGAGGCAAAGAATTAATACAGAATTTTAAAATGGCAGCTTGCAGCATCTTTACCCTCAGGAAAGATCATGTCTGTCTTGCAGAATTGCATAAACAAACATTCTCAACTGACTTTTATTGATAGATGCTGGTTTCATCCTTATTACATTGTATGAAGGCTTTTCCAGAGAGGAA
>NW_008824475.1:864195-881101 GCF_000699105.1 Pygoscelis adeliae
GGGAAACTCAACATTTCCTTCTAGTTGTGCATGGATATTAGTCATTAAATTTTTATGCAAGGAAATGCTTTTCTCATGATCTCCTATGTGCCTTCTGGCACAAAAAGTTCATGCAGTGGGTCTCCTTGTGCCCCTTAGTAGTGCTGTGACCATGTCACTTTTTATTACTAATAACATGCTTGCCTCTTTTGCAATTATATCCGCTTCCCTGTGCGTCAGTTGTGCTCCTGGCTCTTGCCTGTAACAAAACACGTTGTCAGCTGGTAAGACATAGCATTTTAGAAGTTGGAAATATTTTGGTTTTGTTTCTTCTTTGAAGTATATGTGGCATCACTGTAGTACTGAGGGTGCAGAATTAAAAAAAAAAAGTGTCAATTACACAGCGTTCTTGATAGTGGGGTTATTGTGCAGATTTTAGTAGTGGTTTTGGTTGATCAGTATTGAAGTGATGTGTAATTATGCTAGATTCTTGTCAGCTAGACTTTTCCTTCTTATCATAACATTATGAGCTCTCTGTTGATACACAACTAGTAAAGATCACTCTAAAGGTGTTTAAAAGCACTGGAATTGTTAAGAGGGTTGCAAATCATCTTCTAAAATTGAAATAATCTGCATCCAAAACGTCTGTATTAGACAAAGTCATCACCCTTTCTGAGACCCTGCATTCTGCGTTTCACTGAGCAGTCTTAAATTTTTAATATGGTTCCCCAGTCATGTTGTGAGACAGAACGAAGGGTTAAACACAGTAGATTGGAAGTTTCATGGTCTCTCTTGATACTTTTGGTCTATGACTTCTTCCATACAGACATAAGTGAAAAATTGAGGCTTTTGTAAGACAAAATGGTGAAAGTAATGCAATGGATGGAGCTAACCACTGACGTGCCTTTAGTGCAAGATTAAGGATAATAAGTGTAGACATAGTTTTAGAGGCTTTGGATGCTTTGGATCATGTCATTTAGCAGTCACTCTTAGTTGAAATAGCTACTGTTGCATCATTCAGAGCAGCAATCTGTTCAAAGAAAAAGCTTAAGCAGATTTACAACATGGTAAACCTGTTTGTTATACAGAATGCTACACAGATAAAATTTCAGGCTGATGAACTCTATATACTTTTAAATTTTTTCATATCCCCCAACTTTTACTTGTATTGTTCAGTAGTGGGATTGCTCTGATTCTTTATCAAAAGAAATAAAAAGAAATAGACCAAAAGTAATTCTGGAAAATATGCTGCATTTGGAGGAAAATATAAATAAATAAAATAGATAATGATGCTTGGCCTGAGCAGGCACTATTTGTTTTCTGCAACTGGCAGATCCTATGGTTGAAACTTCTTGCTTGTTACTGATATTCTTCAGACTCCATTTCTTAATGTATAAGTGGTCAAGATTCCTATTGAGGTGCCGAAGGTGATGCTGCTGTGCCTGTCTACTCTGTGTTCTGTCACAGAAAGCAGATTTTTTAGGAGAGAGAAGCTATTCCCTCTCTTTTCCTATGGTCAAGCATCACCATTAATTTACCTCTGCAAGCAGTCTGTGAACCCCAAAGCTCTAACACAGCATGCTAGAGCACTTTTGACGTGTTTGCATTACGGGAGGGTTAGGTCTTGAGATAGATAGAAAAGAAAACATGTTTTGAATTAGTTTGACAACAAAAGCTTCATTCATTTAAAACACTCAGCAGATGAATGCCAGTAAAGACTTTGAAGCACTGGCTGCTTACACTGACCTCTCTCCCTCACTTTATTTGCGAGGTGACAGGAGTATATTGAAAAAAACAGCTCAGCCCAGTGCTACGCTCTTACCTTTCCAGTCTCTCAGCCTCTAGCAAGACAAGTTGCTGCCTCATCACACCCTTTCATCCTGTTTATGCATAAGGAAATGGCGGTGGGGAAGAGTATGCAGCCTAAGCCTCATCCGGTACCTCTTAATATATGAAAATAGTGGGTCTTAATCTCCACAGTTTTAACAAAGTGATAATTTAATTGAAATTATTATTATATCTTTGTAAAATTGGCACACTGTGACTGGCAGACTGCTTGCACTAACCTTACTTTAAAGAGCAAAATAAAGAAGACCACTAATCTGAAGAGGTCTTAAATTTTGGAAATGGTTAAGGAAAGTCATAGATTGGTGTAGATATAAGATTTTTTTTTTCCAACTTATTTGACCCCAAAGAAGTCTTCAGTATTTTCCTGTCTTTTAATCCAAGTATTCAATTTGTACAATAACTATCTAACTATTCTATTCTATTGA
Organism: Pygoscelis adeliae; assembly: GCF_000699105.1. NCBI lineage: Eukaryota > Metazoa > Chordata > Aves > Sphenisciformes > Spheniscidae > Pygoscelis > Pygoscelis adeliae. The sequence continues at coordinate 866,448 of NW_008824475.1, forward strand.
GCATTGACAAATTATCAAGATGGTGGCAAACTTTTGAGCAGGGCCTGTTGCAACAGGACAAGGGGGAATGGCTTTAAACTAAAGGGAGGTAGATATAAAGAAAAAATTTTTTACACTGAGGGTGGTGAAACGCTGGCACAGGTTGCCCAGAGAGGTGGTGGGTGCCCCATCCCTGGAAACATGCAAGGTCAGGTTGGAGGGGGCTCTGAGCAACCTGATTTAGTTGAGAACGTCCCTGCCCACAGCAGGGGGGTTGGACTAGATGACCTTTAAAGGTCCCTTCCAACCCAAACTATTCTATGATTCTGTGATTTTATAGCTTGTATTGTTTGTTGTTTGTTACACATAATCTTTGAAGCAGATATTCAGAGTAAACTTGTTTGTTTTATTTTATATCTTGAGATAGTTTTTACTTGATGTTAGAACTTTATTTTCCAAAAATGACAAAAAGGTTTTACTTTTGATTGCTGGAAAAAAAGACTATGATTGCTTATTAGCAGTTTTTCTTGCTGTGCATACATACGTGTAGGTACATAAAAAAGAATACACAAGTCATGAAAAATACATGAATTAAAAAATTGCAGGTCTTTGTAAGCTGATTTGTTATTTTTAATTTCCTGGTGAATTTATCTTCACTCGCTGCTATTGCCATTACCCACTTTTAAATCCATCCACCCTGAAACTAAGCCAATGACTCACTGTTTTACATAAGGAAGAAAACCATCATTTTAAAAGCTCTTTGAGTCAAAGCTGCTTATCTGTATCCCTAATTTATTTTAATGCTATTAATACGCCTAAAAAACCCCAACCTAAAACCAAAAGAATCTGGTCTGTGTTGAAAAAGTTAGGTTTGGGTTTTTTTTTTTGTAAGCATACCAGGTTCTTTAAAATTACGTTAGTACAAATGCATGAAGTTAGTTTGCTAATGTAACTTCAAAAGATGTAAGCACATAAATTTTAGTGAAATGTATGAAGAAACAGAGACTTTTAACGTATTTGCTATCTTTTTTTGTAATTGTAACTCAGGAGAGTAAACAATTATGTATGGGAGCTAGGCCATGATCCACCTTCACTGGCCAAACTCACCCTGTTTTTTCTAAATCCAGGATTTTACAAGATACCTTTGAGGAACTTAATTGATATAACCTGGGTAACATTTGAAATGCCAAGTAACTTTATAAGGCATGGCTTCTGTCTTGATTTTAATCTAATAATTTGTTTGGGGCAGATTTAGGCATGGATTAAAAATTATATGAAATAGTAGTTCATAAATGTATGCCTTCTGTCAGAGAAAAATCAGCCTGTAATATGGAGTAATTAAATTTGGACTTCATGGGACAGTATTTCTAAAGTTTTGAATATAGCTAATATTAAAAGAATAAAATTTCTCAATATTTCTCAAGTGGGGAAACAAAAATTAGGAATATTGATATTTTTAGTAAAACATACTTATCTTTGGCTTTGAAGGATGGAGGACCTGCAAACTGTTAGAAAAAGTTCAGGGATCTTGTATGGCATTTATCAGTCAATGAATATTCTATAAGGATGCACAAGGTTCTGTATCACTGTTATTTCAAGCAGAGAAAATGAAATTAAGAGGAAAAATTACTAATTATTCATGTTAACAGTGGAAATCAGAGCTTGGCTGAAAACAGCTCTAATACAGGTTGTTAGAGTAGTGAAGATGGGTTAGAAATGTACTAATGCAGGCATATTTGTTCCTGTGTTGTTATTCTAAAGCTGCTGTCTCAGCCTGAAATCTCAATAATAATAATAATAATTTAAAAAATGTGATCTTTAGCAGCATGATGAGTGCCACTATACATGAAATTGCTGAAATACTTAGTGGCCAGCACAACATCAATAATAAAATAATTTTTCTGTTGTGTATGGGGATACATTCTTACCTATCTACAAAATGTGCAGTGGTAGTCACAGGCAGTTGCAATGCAATGTCGTTCATGTCTCAGATTGAAAACTTGCTGAGAAAAAATTTCATCTTAGGAAATCAAAACTTTACAGTGATTTTTTTCAGTGGTTGAGAGCATGTTTTGTCTGGATTTCCATGCCCAGGCTCCCTTTGAGCTTAATGTTAAATTAGACTTTCATAGTATATCCTTCTTTAAATGTAGTCATTGGTAATCAGCGGGAAGGAGAAGGGAGGGTGAAGAGTGGGGGATCTCCGTGCTTCCCAGAAATCTGAATGTGTCACATGGTCAGTTCAAAACAAACCAACAAAACCAAACTCAAGGAGTGGGCTAGGGTCAGAGAGGTATTCAGTGTCATAAAGGGAGGAAAACAGATAGTTGGGTGACTTTTAAATTAAATCAGAAGTTTTCCCAAGACTTAAAATTGACTATTTCTATATTTGTATATCACTTTAATAGTTTAACTGCATAAGATATTTTTGTTCCATTTCTGGGAAATTTCACTTAATGTTTTCATGTTGTGCTTTGTTTTGTTCAAGTTCCCTTCAGAAAAGAAGAAATGTGGATCTTGTAAATACTGCTTGCACTGGGAGGCAAATTTCACAAAACAGTGAGTTAAGCACACAGATACTTATATCTTGAATATTTAAGAAAAAGAAACCTCAGACCAGAAGTTGTCTAAAATGAGTATAGACTTGCTTATTTTAAGAAATATTGGGCATCTGGAAGGTCTGGAAAAAGTGATGTGTGTAATAGCAGAGCATTTAACCACTTCTGCATTCTTACTTAGTTTTTGTTTATGAGCTAATAAAATGAAAATTAGAAAATCCAGTCTTCAAACCCAATTTATTTTAATACTTTAACTTTTTAGACTACAGTATTTTGAGTTTCTAAGATTAGATCCAGATTTTTTAAGCAGAGTTAGCTTTTTCTTGAAAGATATAAGGAGCGTATTCCTGACTAATGCAGCTTAATTTGTTAGTTACTGCTCATAGCTTCAGGAAATAACAGGAAATTAATTGTATTAAATACTGGAAGAGTTTAGAAGTCTTGTGCAGTCAGTAGTAAACAAAAGTTCTTTTATACTCTAGAGGTATGTCTTGTTTGAAGTCATGCATATTAATTTCAAGCAAATACTTGGTCACAAAATGAAGATTTTGCACAAATGAGTTTTTGTGTGGGTTTTGTGTTTGTTTGTTTGTTTGTTTTTTTAAAGTCAGAATAAAGGACCCTTTGGAGCTATTGCTCCTAAGAGTATGCAACAAAAGGGTGGGTTTTTTTTTAACTTGATGCAGGGTAGGAAAGACGAAAATGCCTGCATGCAAGTTAGATCCAAATTATGTAGTAATTGTGTCTGACTAGGTAGTGTCTGAGAGGGAAAAAAGTGTCTGGAGTTCAGTTAGATATGGGAAATTGTTTCTTGTTCTTCAAAATTTTTTCTGAGAAGGATAGAGAAATCACAAGCAGAAAAATCTGTGTCCCTTGTTGATTTTATTAGTACTTTAGTAGTGTGTTGCACTGTATGACTCTGAATTTATTTATTTTTTTGCTTTAAGAAACTTTCGCAGAAGAAAAGCCACCCATCATCTCTCCATATGGGGAAACCTTTATTTGTGGGAAACCTAAAGATGATAAAGTAAGTTGAGAAGTCTGGATATAAATGGTCTATCTTCACTTTAAGCTTCATGTTATGTATTTTGTATTGCCCTTAATTCTATTTTCCTCTGATTTTTTCAGTTCCCAATACCTTTTCTGTCTTTTTAGGTACATGGAAAAGTTTTAGAGTGTAAGTATTTGTGGACTAGTGACTTTTCTTAATCTGGAGATACACTTTGTTCAATAGTAATAGGAAGCTGTAGTGTTGGTTGGTTATTTTTCTTGGTTTTGTTTTTTAAAAAACATAGAACAGATAACTGACTTTTTTTCTTTTTTTTTTTTTTTACGCCCCGAGCTGCCGTATCACATGCAAAACAGTCAGTTACAGGCAGTTGCAGACTACCTTGATGCCTTCCTTTTACCGTCTTAGGTACCACCTTAGTGGTATATTGTAATACTTTGTGCCTAAGTGAGGCTAAGTGGTGGATAACCATTAGAATTGGCTAGTAAAGGTAAAAGTGGCTTTTCTCTCTTCTGATAATTGCAGATCAAGACTGGGCATGTCTACACAGGCTTCTGTACATCCTATGAAAGCAGTTTACATGTTAGCTTAGATGAGCTAATGGCCACTTTTGGCCATACCCTTTTTTAACTCCTGTATATGAAACTTCTCAGGACTTCTGGTATTTTTCATGCATCCCCTAAACTTGCTGTATACCCAGAAAGTCACTTTTGTTGTAGGATTCTCTGAAGTGAACATTTTTGTTGGGGTCAGTAATTGATGGTGTGAATGCCATAGATGGCATGTGGACAGACTTCTGAATCATGTACAGATCTGGGAGGTAAACTAGCTTAGTGAGGCATCCACCAAATGCCGCGAATCCCAGCTCCTGCTTCTGTCTTAGCAGGATGCAGACCAGGAATTGTTGATTCTGTGATTGCTTATGCTTGTCCCAGCTGATCTCAAGCAGTTTCTCTGAGTTAGAGAAAACAGCAAATTATTCTTAGTTTCTGTCCTGGTCTTCACACTAATGTTTCACTTTTTAAACTATTGACTAAAATCAAAGCTACTAAAACGGATGCCTAGGATTTTTTTTCCCCAATTTTAATTTGTTAAGAATTGGTCAGTGAAATAAATGGTTCAAATTTCATCTTCTAATGGGAGTGGTTTTAGAAGTATGAAAATTATCTCTGTTTTTGGTGTGTACTTTCTTTTCTTTGGAAATATGTTGTGCTCTTTTTTGTTGACTTTTTAAGGAGGTATGCATAAATTCATGTCTTGTTTCTCCTTCTAGTTCTTGTTATCTGCACACAAAAGTGACTTTTGAGCTTTCGTTTTCTTTCCTTGTGTACAATGTCTTATCTGTGCCAGTTATTGTTGTCTATGCCAGTGTCTGTAAAAATTCAAAGTTTAACTTTTGTAATTAGTTCAATGGCATAAGCAAGTTTTCTAGAAAAAGTTTCCTAGCCTTCTTGTTACTTCTTAGCATTCTTCTGTATATTTCATTGAAATGGCTGGTTGTAAAAAAGCATACCCAGGAAGGTTGTCAGCTATCTTTGTTATCTTACAAAGGCATCAAATACAAAAATACCATGCTGTTAAACTGGATTAACTACTTGAAATATAGTTGCTATGTCTGCAGGTTGTAGAATCACGATTAATGCAGTATATTATAACATGCTTTCCCTGATCTGAAGATTTGGATTTTAGTTATCACTTTCATGTAAGTGAATAATTTTTTGAGGTATATTTATCACATGCCTGTTGGAAACTTCATAGTTAATTTTGGCTCCATTAGAGTTTAATTGCAGGCAAAGGTCATAAAGAAGAACCATAAAACAAAGGTCCTAAGATCCATTTCACTTACAGATTTTTTTCAGTAGATATCAAATATCCTAGGAACAAATAAGAAAGTTTAGCTACTTTACAGTGTTATCTGAGATTTTAAGGCTTATAACTGCTCCTTCATTTTAAAAGATAACCTCACATGAGAATACTGTTTGTCTATATGCAAGAAAATGTAGCAAATTGTTATATGGACTGACTGAAGTTTGTTCTAAGGGCTTATAAGCCTGTTTCATTGGTATAAAGAAGAAAAAGCTTCTATAGGCTTTTATAAAGGGAATGTCTGTAGAAATAGGTAATGAGTCACTACAGACTGGAGGTAAGTGAGCATGAGAGAACAGGGAATTAAGGTTATAAAGAAAATATGCCTTTGACTTAGGTCAGGAAGAAAGACAGCTAGAAGCAGAAACCTCTAACGGGCAACCTGAAGAAGGAACTTTTTTTTTTTATTTTGCTTTAAAAATAACACAAAAATCTAAATGTTTTAGAGCTGATCTATTGTTGTGTCCAACTGAAGAGTCAAGTATATTAGAATTCCTTCACAGAAATACTGCATTTTAATGAGTTCAGGCCTTGAGTGAAATATTGGCTTTATTTCTTGCTGTAGATTGTCAGACTACATTAAACATGTATATTGAGTTCAGTAAACTATGTGAGCTCCTAAGCATTGTGATAGTGTGGAATGCTGGTCAGATTGCAAACCTTACCACTTTAAAGTAAGAACCCTTAATATTTTAAAAGGAGGAACTTCTCTTTATGGACCTGTTATAAAATTGTATTGCCATACCATGATTCAAGAATCAACCTGGGGAGAACTGTGTGACATTAGCTTTAATAGGAGACTAAGGCAGTATCTCTTAAGCAAGATGCCTGTCCTGAATGGCATTGAGTCTTTGTTTAATGTAGCCTCAGTTCTGATACTTTTAATGCTGTCCATGTTTTAGCATTCAGGTTTCCTGACTTGCTGTTTTGATCAGCAAGACTACCTGTTAGAAAAACACCTAAAAAAAAAAAAAGCTTCTGTATTACTTCCTGATTGGAAATTGGAAGTAGAGGATTTTTATACAGGGCTGCAAGTAGGCAGTTCCATCTGTCGTCTGGGATCCAGAAGCCAGATTTCTTCCTTAAGGGTAGGTTCTTCCTATGCATAAGAACAGTACATATTTAGAGACAGTTTCTGTCTAATATATATACACTTATCTTTTAAGAAATACTTCTCTCTATAAAGGTGTCTGCAGGAGAAAATGCTGCAGCTACACTATCTTTGTATAATGCCTTAGAGATTTGCAGGAGGTGGGAGATGGGAGTTTTGTCTCGTCTTGAGTCTGAGCATCTTGCAGAGAAATTCTGTAAACAACACATTGGAAATGCTTGAGATTTAATATGGGTGAAATGTGTATTTGTGAGCAAACAGAACTCCCTGTCCCCACAACCTGTCTTCATTTGTGGACTCCTACGTTTTAAAATCTACTGGCAATAGAAATGCAATTCTTGAGTATTGCTTGGAAGTTCTTAGGCTCCCTGAATTCACTTGCCCAAGTGCTGAAGATTGCAAAGTGGGCACAAGCAGGACATAAAACTGTTATCGTAATGGTTCATGAGAGGGAGGAAGAGGTACTACCACATAGATTCAGTGGGTATGATTTGCAGATGCACCCTGATAAGCAAATGAAGATAAAAGATGCTGACCATTTTCACTCTGAAGATGGTTGCTGGGCAATGATGGTGTTAGCCTCTTGACTATTATGTAGAAGTGGGACACAGCCATTTCCCCTCCTTTAGTGAGATTCCACTCAATCCAAGCATTTGATAAGCAGTGGACAGGTTGCTTTTGAGTTTTCTGTTTAGTTTGTTTGCAAGGTGTATGGGTGTTTTGTTTTTGAATTTTTTTGGTCTAATCCTTGGTGCTACAACATAGTTAATAGTGTGGTGTGTGGGTGGTGGTGGTTGTTGTTTTTTGCTTTTTTTGTTTTGTTTTTTTTTTTTTTAATAATGGATCTGGCTGGCAGAGGAAGGCAGACTGTTCACCCAGGCTTATCATAGCAGCAGCCTGTGATTTCCACAATTTTTGCTGCAGTGTACACTCACTCAGCTTTTGGCTATGTGCTTTTTTAAGCTTGCCTTTTCGTGTTGCCAAGGTACAGCCCTGAAGTACAAGATGAGGTACCGCTGCTCAGGAAACAAATGGCAACCGTTGTGAAAGCTTACCCTCTTTTTTCTGCTACCCTTCAGCTTCGTGGCATACACATCAAAGCTTAAATGAGTAAATTAAAATACTTCCATCGGAAAGCACAAAGATGTTCATTTTAGTTTGTTTTTTTTAAAGGAAGAAAGATGAGTATTGGGAAGCTTAGTAATGCAATATGATTGTCAGGTCAAGTTTAGGAAGTGTGAAATGTAATGTTCTTGAACAGTGTTAACCTTGACATTTTGTACACTGCAAGCAGTTTGTGGTAAAGATTTTTAAAAAAACATTAATAAATGTGCCTTTTAGGAAGAAGAGCTTGGCAAGAAAATGCGAGATATATTCGATATGGCTGAGTTCAGTCTTACTGTAGGAATTTGAATTTATCATTATTTTATCTTTAATGTACTGTGAAGGCTGTACATCTAATTTGGAAAAGTATTGATATGAAAGATAGGCTAGCAGTGGCAAATCATAAGTGGTATACTTAACATGTATGCAACATGTGGTCTTGAGCTTAGAAAATTTCAGGGTAAAAATAATATTCAGTTGTGTTTCAAGAAAAATCAGAGCACTGCTATTTCTATGCACTAAATTTATCTAATTTGTTTGTATCAGGTATTTTGGACTATGCTGATGTGTTTATCTGAGTATTATTTAAAATGGAAATATGAAAATAACATTTCTTAAAATACTTTTAAAACCATGATCTTTCAAATGCATATTACTTGAAAATGTGGCAAAGAATAGTTTTGCTAGTTAAGCTGTTGTTTGTGTGTGATTTATGTCTACAGTAATTTAAACATCACTTACTACTTCAGTACAAATGTTGGTTATGATATATTTCTTTCCTAGGAACTTCATGGAAATGAATTCCTGGCTTGTGAAAATAAATCAGATCTAGGAATGAATGAAGAGTATTCTTCGTACAAGAATCTATGGTATTAAATAAGAGTTACAGAGAAATTCAAAATGTAAAGAGGAAAGAGTTATTTACTGATATCGCAAGTAGATCTTTACTTCTGAAGGCACAACTATGACTGTATTTTTTTTTTTTTCCGTCTCCTATTTGAACCTTTACCCCATGCTATCGGAGGCAAAGTTTGGCTCTGTGGCTGTCTTAAGACTGTCTAATCCAGGTTTCAGAATCTTTTGTGGATTTGGAAGATGTCCCTCTTTTCCTCAGTCAGAACAAGGAAGACACAAGTTTTATTCTTGTATGTCTCCTAGCTAACCGTGTCTGAGTACTCTCATACTCTACCTCCTCATTAGAAAAAACAAAACAAAAAACCTAAACAAACACAAAACTAAAACCCATTCTATACTCCTGTCATGAGGCAGTGGCCAGGGGTTTGAAAAAATGGGAGCTAATGTCCTCCTTAAGTCTCCAGTCTGTACTTGGCTTCTATTGAGGTGGGAGAGGAAAGAGAGAGGTGATGCTGCAAGTCCTCCAAAGTATTAAAATGAATGAAACTAGTTTTCTGAGGAAGGAGAATTAATTTTAAATTCTGTTCAGGCTTCTAAAGGAACCAGCAGGTGTTACCTTGCTACATACGAGTCCTGTTGAATGGAGAAAACAGGATTTGTTATGGTCATAGTTATAAGATACATTGTGTTTAGCATGCCTGTGGTTATTGCAATGGTTAAACAAGTTTCAAACATATTTATAATATCTTACCAATGTTTGTTCTAATTAATAATTTTATGTATTTGTGCATTGTAGCAGTACATTAAGAGTAAAATGCACTTTTTCTTTCTAGTTCCTTTAGTAATCAGGAAGAGAAGACAAAGGAATTTGCAAAAAATGAATCCCTGTCTCAGGAAGACAGATCAGTAGCACCAGAAGAATCTGAAAGTGAATCTGTGTATTCTATTGTGGAACAACGTTCTTTGCCTTTAAAGAAAAAGAAAAATAAAGACAAGACACACTCAGTATCTTGTAGTAAGATACAAAGTGGAGATTCAGATCGCTTGGTCAGTGAACAAATGCATTTTTGGCAATCTGATGGAGACCAAACTTCAACTGGAAATGATTCAATAACACCGTATGCTTGTTTTTATGGACCATCAGTAAAGAAGGTTAAAGCAGGATGGCTGGAAAAACTATCCCCTCAAGGGTATGGTATTTGCAGTGATTACTGTATAATTGTGAAGATGTATGTTTGCGTGAGAGATGTTAAGTTTGTATTTGGTCACTGCTTACTATTTGTGGTGGGAAAGGAAAGGGAACTGTTTTTGTTGCAAGAGCATAGGGCTTTTCTGAATTCTTAGTTTTTAATGATGTTACCTATTCTAAAGTTTATTTAGGAGGTGCACTCAGGAAAAATATTTTTATTGAAAATGTTGATCACCACTCATGAACTGTAGCAGAAAAATACGGAATTAATTTGTAGCAATTTTCCAATCTGTACATTTTTGCTGTTTTTTTTTTTTTTTGTGGGCCACAAAGTGATTCTGAAATACTACTTTACCAATCTGGCCATGTATAAATTAATAATTACTGTGACTGGAGATCCTGTTGGTTTCAGAATTGTGCGTATAAGTTGAGCTTTGAGTTTAGAAATGCATCTAGGGTAAATTGTCTCCCAGTTTAGTTTATTGATGTGCCTAAAGTTTGGTGGGAGGAATCTGAGCCCATGTCTTGCTTTAAGATTTCAAATAATGAAGAGGAGAGAGGAACACAATAGAAAGAGAACAGACTCTGCCACGTTTGTAGGTAAAAAAAATAAAAGATCTCATGTTTAATTTCTGTAATTTTTTAAAGTATTTTTTAATTGTTTTATTTTAACCTACTTTAAATTCTAGCTCTTCTTAGATTGTTTTACACTGAAGAGTACTCTATTATCAGATCTTGCCTTCATAAATACTTGCAAACTCTGATGAAATTCTTCTAACCTCCTCCTTAATAAACTGATTAGACTATTCTTCATTTTAAATTGTAGTTTCCAGTTCTCCAGTTGTTCTTATGACCTACTTCTGAATTCCTTTTTGTATTGAAAGTGGCACAATTTTACTTTTTAAGTCTATTTCTGATCTTCGCTAGTATTTAGCATCTAGAAAGTAAAGCTGTTGTCCTTGTTAGTGCTGTAATACATCTATTTTACTGTACTTCTACTCAAGCCTTAGTAGTTCTGCATTCTTTGTTCTTGGGACTGTATGTTTAACTACACTGAAAGGTGATATTAAACTGTTTGGCCTTTTCTGTCATTATTTGTGGCTATAATAATCATCACTACTCATTGACTAGTACAGCAATTAAATTTTTTTTCAGTTTAGTGACAAAGTTGTTGAATTAGATTGGTTGAGAACACAATCTGGTTTGAGCCCACTGGAAGGAGGTCTATTGTATAGCAATTTCCATTTTTTTTTTGTTGTTCCTTTTTAAGAGTTCCGATTTAGCAAGTTTTAATTTCTTTGATTTTGGCTTTGTTTGTGTTGATACAGTGATACATTGTTCAAGCTGAATAACAAGAAGGAGTAAACCTGGTTTAATAAACCTATTTTACCATTACGGAACTTCAATCTGCTCAAGTTTGTTTGGTTTTTTTTTTTAAATTGTTTCAAAAGTTTCATTCACATTTATGGATTGTCATTGTTTACTTCTGTTAAAGAATCAAAGAATAATTATACATAGAGTCAAAAGACTTTTTCCCAGTGTAATATGCATTTGCACATCTCTTTCAGAATTGTTAATGTATTGACTTCTCAGAAAGCTGCAGTTAGCTTTAACTTATGTTTTATTTCACTTACAGGACTCTTTTTTTTTTTTTTTTTTAAACAACACTTGTGGCAGTTAGCTAATAGAGTGATAAAAAGTACAGTTCTTGATTCCAGTTGACTCATCTTGTGCTGTTTGAAGGAATAGAGTTGCGAACAAAATGTGAAGGCTTTAGATAAAGTACTGTGTGAGAATATATTATTTGAAAAAGATAATGAGTTAAGCACAAAATTAGTACTGGTTAGGATTGAGTAGAACAGTTGCAGGGTCATTAGTTTTGAGCCAGTGATATTCCTTGGCTGAATTTCAAGGACTTTTTCTTAAGCATGATTTAATGAATGCTACATTTTTTTGGTTCTCTTTCTTACAATACCATTTCTCAAATATCAGAAGACTTAAAGAAATCAACCAAAGAAAAAAAAACCAATGATGTTTTTCATCCCTTAAAGCACTGTCATATTTTCAGTCCCCGCAAACAGAATGTTTCTTTCTGTTCCTCCCCCGCCCCCTTTTCTTCTTTTTGTAGAGCTCCCATTTACACCTGGCACTTAGTGTCTTCTCAGGGGAATGAATATATACTGTTTTCTTAAATTGCTACAATCGTGCATTTAAAGTACAGCTTCTCTTTGTAGTTAACTGACTATAAATTGTGAAGCCATTCAGTTTACTCACAGTGTATGTGGTACTTAGGTTCACTTTTTCTTCCCTGCATTATCTTGACGTTTATTGACATTTTAATGGAAAATAGATTTTACATTGGCCTTTCCAGGTTATGAAAAACGATGATTTATTGTAGTCATATAATACAAGTTAATTAAGCCAGAGCTGCTATTTGATTAAAGTTTTGATAAACTATCACAGTCTACTAATCCTAAAGCAGAGCACTCATTTAGCAAGAAAGGAAATAACGTTGGGAGAAGAGATGTTAGAGTGGGGTCTTGTTCTTGCTTAATTAACTTGTTTAATAGATTTTAGAATTGAAACTTTTATAGATGATAACTAATAGGCTGTCAATATTTTTAATGAGCATAACGGACTACTTCAGGTTCATGTAAAAATAATTTTTAGGAGGTCCTTATAGAGCATGAGTTAACAGCAAACTGAAATAATCAAATGGGCTTCTCATTAATGATGTCCAGTTGATAACACAGATTGAAAATTAAATTTTATGCTGTACTTGAGTGATTTAGTGTGATCGCTATTTATTCATTGGCCAGGGAAGAGAGTATTCAGGAGATGCTGATGACTGAAGAGCTCTGTAAACAGAGATGTCCTTCTCATAAACATGGCAATGAGATGGTCATTTTAGGTTCTCAGCTCTCCCTTTTTAGAAAGTATCTTACAGAGCTTGTAACACTTAAAGGTATGCTCTGTGTTCAGAATATTCCTTTGCCCCCAGTAAAAATAGCCAGTTCTCATCCTTGTTAGTTTCAAGCAAAATTACATTATTGAAAGTTCTTTTTCCTCTGTCACTTCAGGTGTGATATAGAGCACATGGGCAGGAAATAGAGAGAAAGGAAACTGAATTAATTAAAACCATGAAGACACTGATTTATAAAAGAAGTCCAGCAATACTGCACTTCTTGTTTGCAGATATTTTTATTATATTTGAATAGCATTCTCCTTTTGAAAAGATATGATAGGGCTAAGATTTATTTTAATTTTCAAAATGTTTAGGCTTAAAGACAGGAAGCTAAACATGATTTAACCTTTCTATAATTTGTGCTTGAGACATTCTTAAAAGCCAGTGTTACTTGTGTTTATGATTTTAAGTGTATTAATTTTTGATTCACAGCAAACGTATGTTTCAGAAGCGCTGGGTTAAGTTTGATGGAGACAGCATTTCTTATTACAATAATGAAAAGGTAAGTGATATTTTTTGGTCATGTATGGGACAAAATGCATCTGTGTAATACACACATTACCATGAAGAAATTCAGAAATAATTACAAATGAATATTCATCTTAAATTCATTTTCAGTTGCAGAGTACTAGGATGAGACATTAAATATTTTAAGGTGTCCTTGAGATCTTAATGATTGTTCATCCTCTTGTTTTCTAGAAGGGCTGGTATTCCTGACCTTTTCAGGTAGATATAATCAGAAATTCTTACTTTATTGGAGGATTGACACTGCTGCGTTCTGCAAAACAGAACAGGATCATGCAAAACACATTTAAGAGATCCAATGTTATTTTGATGGTGGTATGTCTTGTCATGGAACCCAGCGTGCTGGAGATTTTGAGAGAGAAATGAAGTGTGGCAGGGAAGACCTTTTAAAAACCAAAAATCCCATACACTTGCTTTCTTTTTAATTAAAAATGTCTCTTTCCTGTTTGTCTTCTAGGAATAATCACATATCATTGGACTAGATTATGTTTGAATAGGTCTCTTTAAAATCAGCATAATACTGCGATGTCAGTGGTTGTTCTTTGTTTCTGTACCTAAGGATTGAATCTTACTGAAACATTTGCAGACTCATGAGTTGCTTTGATTAAAGTAGTTCACTTCTGATATGTGCTACAAAAATGGATTTGTAAATCATAGTTTTCAACAAACGTGTATTCCCTCTGTGAAATTGAGATTTACAAAAGACTTATTTGACTTTTGATACTACTTTTTCACAATAGAAATGACATTGTGGTTTGGGTTTTTTTGAGACCTGTCTTTAAACATGACTTTTTTCTTTTTTTTTTTTTTTTTTTTTAAGCTTCACTCAAAAATTTTTTCTTCTATTTAATACACTTTAGCCCACTACAAAATTCTTTTTCTTTTGCTCTGTGATTAATTAATTTCTCCTCTTGGAAGAAATTAAGAACTTCTTAGAAGTTATAGATGATTGTATAATATGCATGTTTGGTGTAGATGAAGTTATATGTGTGTTATTTGAAAAGCTGGAAAGCATTTCCTGTTGAAGATGCGTATTGAAGTAGGAACAAAATGCAGTTTCAGGTAAAAGTTGCCGAGTACGATGGGTGGTGGTAATCAATAAGAGTCCCATAGATACTTTATAATATGCACACTCTTAGACCTATTTCAACAGATTATGAAGGGAGTAGAACTGAAGTAGGGTAAGACTGTTTATTTCCTGAGGGGCCAGAGAAATTAAGAACAAGCTCAAAAAATTATTTACCTTGATCTTTATGCCTACTGATTAGGAACATGAAACAATCTGTTTTTACTTGTTTGCTTCACTCACAGTAGAAGACATGATTGTGTAGATGAAGGGAACAATAAAATAACATTTGGATTGCAGAGACAAAAAATGTTACCCCTTTGTGGTATTCATCCCAGGGCTTCAGAGCAGAAAAGCAGGGTTAGTCATTAAGAAAGACTTGAAAAATACAGCATTGGGATTTGCTTAACACTGTCTGTAGCATAAT